>NW_022589747.1:4216791-4236311 GCF_004348235.1 Phoca vitulina
GTGTGTGCTCACGCGTGCAGCGTGTGGTATGTGTGTGTTCTGTGTGGTGTGTATGTGTGTAGTGCGTGTGGTGTGTGTGTGTTCTGGGTGGTTTCGGACAAGAGGTCACAACTGTCTCCCTGGAGGAGCATCTCCGGGCCGGGGATGCTGTCCCTGGTTCCGCTCACTTCAAGCTTGCTGGTGGCCCTGGCAGGTGGCTTCCCATCAGTTCTGTCCCCATGTGCTGGCAGGGGTCCCCTGCCCACTGCTGTCCTGTGGAAGCACCGGGCGGGGGTTCCCGTGGAAGACGGTCCTCCACGAGGGCTGACGTGTCCCCAGGAGGACGTGTGCCCATGACACCTGCTGGCAGGTGACTTCAGGGACAAGCCCTGTTGTGGTGACCGCATGAAAGGCCAGCATCCCTCAGAAATGAGAGAACAACAGAGAGAGCAGGACACGGTCAGTGTGGAAGACCTCCGAGTCTCAGGAGAGAGCAGGGGACGAGGGAAAGGCCAGCTGGACTGGACGATGTCATTGTGCGCCCCCAGCCCCACCCCGTGAAGGCACACCCATCTGGAGGGACTGGTGCACGGCTCTGTTCCGTTCTGTCCCACGAGGGCCAGCGTGTGCCTGCTTGTGCCTGGACGTCAATGACCACGACGCCCTGGGAGTCCTCGAGGTCAGACCCCGAGCAGGGCCGCCACGGAAGGCTTCCCCTGCTGAGCTCACTTGGGGATTTGTGCAGATACCGTTTCTGTTGGCTTAGTGTTTGCTCCAACCTCAGCTTCTCCGACTCTTAGGAATGTCCATTCGAGCACGTTCATACGGATAGAGCCCTTCTTCGTGCCAGGCTGATGCCTTAGTGCCAGATGCACCGGGAGCGGTGGCCCGACACCCTGCAGTCATGCTCAGCAGAGCTCCCTGACAGGGGTGTGGCAAAGGAAGGGGTGCTCCTCGCTGGGCCGGGCAGAGGGGAGAGGAGAGCTGGGGAGGACTCCCAGGGTTGACGTTTGAGCAGGTGGCCAAGGGGAGCCAGGTTGGACTTTAGGAACAGTGGTGGCTGGGTGAAGGGAGGAGAGAGGTACAAAGCGACCTGCTCTGGGGCGTGAGGTGTGGTGCTCAGATGGGAGGCCTCTCGGTGGGCCCGTGGGGAGTGACCCTGCCCGATCTGTGTGCTGGGAAGATCACTGGTGACAGTCATCAGGGTGGCGTGACTTGTGCCCGGGCGCAGGGGCTGTGGCGGGAGGAGCCAGGGCGCTGGGCATGTCTCTCCTCCGTGGCCGCCATATTTGTCTACTTACTCGATGTGGGAACACGTGTGAGGTGGCTCAGCCTCTGCCTTGGTGACGGCAGTGATTCTCCGGAACGGAATGGGCACACAGGGCAGTTGGGGTGGGCTTGACATCTGTTGGCAATCGGTAGCCGAGGAGCCTTCCGGAAGGCAGGATGGGTGAGAGGTGGAGAGAGAGCTAGTTCTAGCTCTAGGATCCGCGGGAGGGACGGCGGAACACCAAGGGCCTTGGGAAACAAACGTGTATAATTGTCTAGGAGAGAAGGCAAGGAAGGAAGCAGAGAATAAGCTGTTTGACTCGGGTGAAAATTCTAGAAAGAAATATGGCGGAGAGGCCACCATGAGGAGCGATGATAATGAGGGTGAGAAGGGTGAGCAGTGCTGGAGAAGGGAGTCTTTGGGAGGTGGTGGGTCCCCAGAAGCAGCTCAGCAGGGGTGGAGGCCCATGTGAAAATGTCGGGGAGCACCAGGGAGCGGGCGGAGGGTAGGAAGGCAGCCCCGCCTCCGGGTTGACTTGTGAGAGGAGAATATGAAAGTGTGTTTGAAGGCCAACAGGAAGGAGCAGGTGAAGAGGATGGATGACATAACTGCCTGAGTGGAGGCCCAGGGGAGGCAGACAAGGCCATCCGGGAGCTGGGCTCGCGCTCCTCCTCGGCCACGTGCAGGCCTGCGGCGTGTCCCCCAGACGTCCTCACGGCCTCCTCCCTCACTGCCCTCAGGGGCCACCCTTGAGCCCACCCTCGATGGCATCGCCGGTCCTTCCCCCGCTGTTGTTCGCAGCAGGGCCTGCCACAATGCCGGGGGACAGCACTCCTCTGGGATTTGCTCAGTGTGCAGCCCCAGCACTGGGCCTTCTGTGCACTGAGTAGGAGTGCAGGGCATGTACCGAATGAGAGCACGGAACGGGGGCAGCGTTGCTCTCTCAGGTAGGACCCCAGAGAGAGGAAGTGAAGGGGAAGGAATCGAAGGCTGGGTCTGAATTTAAGGTTCATCGTGTGGATTATTTTAGGTCACTGTTTCTCAGTGGGCACAGTTGGTATTTGGGGCACAGAAGCCTTCCTTGGCTGACACTGTCCCTCCCACTGGAGGATATTAGCCATGCGTGTCACCCCTCACCCCAAATGTCCCCACACGTTTCCCAGGTGAGCCCCTGGATTGACATCCTGCCGTCGAGCCCAAGCACCTCATCCCCACACGGTCAGCTTTGGGCCGATTCATAGAGTCAGTGGTGTTCTGGAACATGACAGTGGATTTCTTTTAAAAAAGGAATACCTGGGGCACCTGGGTGGCTCAGTCGTTGAGCGTCTGCCTTTGGCTCAGGTCATGATCCCAGGGTCCTAGGATCGAGCCCCGCATCGGGCTCCCTGCTCTGCGGGAAGCCTGCTTCTGCCTCTCCCTCTGCCGCTCCCCCTGCTTGTGTTCCCTCTCTCGCTGTCTGTCTCTCTCTCTGTCAGAAAATAAAATCTTAAAAAAAAAAAAAAAAGGAACACCTGCCAAAAAACTGGGCCACAGAAGGTTGACAAACTCTGATCCTGGCGCTTCCCACCATGTTCGCGTCTCCAAAACTGCACGTTCCCTTTGAAAAGTTGTTTATTTGTACAAGCAGACATGAGTGTTTGTATTTTTTCTGACAACTTAAATTCATTTTATTCTGACAACTTAGATACCAGGCTCACATCGTACCCTATCGATTTACTAAAGGAAATCAAGATCGGTTCTTCTCTACCAGAGTAAACAGTTCAACAGCATTTTCTGTGCTAGGTTATCGGTCCCGATTGCACGTCCTACTCTGTTCCGTCTGTGCTGAAAGCATAGTTAGCTCTGGGTCTAAAACAGCCAACCGACATTTCGTTAACTTTCCTTCTACACGGGGTTTCAGAAAAGAAATGGAAAAAAAAAAAAAAAAGGGTTTTGAGTTGTGGTTGCCAGTTGCCACCTGTCCTATCTGGTTAGGACATTTTCTGATTTGGGAAGTGTAAATATAACCCAGAAAAAAAACAAACAAAAAAAAAAAACAAGCTTCCCCTCCTTTTATGCAAAAGCAGCAAGCTTTACGCGCAGAGCAGAGCCCAAATCATTGCCCTGCAAAGTTTCCACAGACCCCATCCAATGAGATGAAAAGGCTCTCTCGCAGTGGGGCTGGCGGCCCCAGGAAGCCGCCTTGCTGCTCCCCGGTGGTTGGGGCCGGGCTACTGTACCCGCCAGATAAGCCGGGCGCTCTTCAAAGTCTTAGCAGGAACTACGTTCGCACATTACCGCAGATCTGCTCAAACCCTTTGCCTGTTGGGATTTGGGGGTGCAGGGGGGTGGCCAGAAACCTGTAGGGAGCTCAGAAAGTACCTTCCCGTCCATGGCTGGAGCCAGCAGGAATATGCCAACGGGTACAGACTCAGAGAAGCTTCCAGGCTCGCTCGGGACCAGCTGGTGGGAGCTTGAAGCTCCCCAGGGCTGGAAGGATTGACACCACAGAAATTGGCAAATGCTACAATTTAGAGCTTTTTTTTTTTTTTTAGAGCTGGTTTACCGGCACACCCTGGGCTGCCGTACTATTTTCATGGTGTTCACAGGGGCAGGGGACACTTTGGTGGGTGGCTGTGCGGGCGGGAGTAGGTATTTGTAGAGCAGGTTAGGGAGGAGGGGGCCATAAGGGGAAACGCGGTGCGTCCAACCAGAGGGTTGATTCCAGGTGACTCTGCTGTTGAGGTCACAAGCTGGAAACGTCACAGCAGCTGGACTCGCTGTCTTAATAAATAGAATGCTTCTCTGGTTTTCTTGGTGGGGAGGGCAGGCACGGGGCTTTGTGACGGGGGGAGCATGACTAGAAAAGCATTCTGGGTCTTACCGATGAGATGTTATTTTTATGGCTCTGGCTGGTTATTTGGGCTTGAAGAGCCTGGACTTGCAAAGCGACACTTGTGTGCATTCCGTGCATGAATCAGTAACGATGATTTCTCCGGGAAAGCATTAGCCTCCCCATATCCTTCGGAATGTGGGATTGGACTTGGTCTTCTGGAAAAGTTTCTGTGACTGACTTTGTTGGATGAAATACAACGTGCGGTGTGTGTACAGATCTAGGGGATGGCCCCGCCGCTTGTCCCTGTGCGTGCGGTGGCCTCAGTGGGCCTGTTTCTCGGCAAGGGCCTGGCGTCCGGGCAGGCAGCTGGGGACACAATGAGAAGCCACCCCGATGGGCCGCAGGCCGTGGGGGCCCTTTCCACATGCCTGCCTCGAAGCTCCCGACGCTGGCTGCAACCCCATTAAGCAACGCGCCGTCGTGCGCCCTACTTTGGGGAGCGAGTGAGCTGCAGGGGCCTTCGAGCCACACGTCTTGGGTGTGTCTCTACAAGGCTGCCTGCCGGGAGAGTACTCCCCACGGGGGATGTGGCTGTAGGCTGCCGATTTCCACTGAAATCGCCCGGGCAGGATGCCGGTGAAGCCCGGAACATCCGGTGTCTTTCCCGACTGGGCGGGGGTGACCGACGGGCGGCCTCCAGCCGGCTGCTCGCGGCCATTCCAGAGCGTGTGGCGGAGGTGACCGCTCCGTCCTGCAGAACGTGGGGCTGTCACAGCAGAGGCGAAACCGGGCTGCGATCGGACAAGACCTCTGATGGCAGCCCTGCAGGCAGCTACGTGGTGCTTTTTATTGTCCTTCTTGGGACCCGGCGGAATTTTCCTGCTGTCACGGTGTCCACGCCGCTCCGTGGAAGGCGGAGGTAGCCAGAAGTAGAACACATCTCTCTGAGGGCCTCCGCTCCTGCCATCAGCACAAGAGGGACCATTAACTATTACCTGGGGTGGCCAGCACCTCGCTCATCCTGTTGTGTTGCACACAGCTGCATCTGTCGTAGGTGAAATTCGGGTTCGGTAGAGAAGGCTGTGGTTTTGAGTGAAGTGGTCTTATTCCTGAGAAGATAACCGAGTTAATTTGTCATTATAAACACTGCGTTTACTCCAAGTTTCAAAGCAGTACTATTATTACTGATAGACCGAACTTTATTGTTGACTTTGGAGCTGCGAGTGTTAAAAATTCTGTTGCTGGTTTGTGTGTGTCCATTTGTGGGTTTTTTTACAATTGTTTTTAAGTAGGCTCCCCACCCAGCGTGGGGCTCGAACTCACGACCCTGAGATCAAGAGTCACGTGTTCTACTGACTGAGCCAGGCAGGGGCCCCTCAGCAGCTGCTTTTTATTACCGATGGAGTGTGTCCTAAAAACTCATCCTTAAGGTCAGGTGGCCCTGTGCACGCACACCGCACACTCAGGCACACTCTCTAGATGTTACGTGTAGGTCTTTCCAGAAGTGTCCCAGGCAGGCAAGCAGCGGGGGCTCTATGCCTCATGATGCACGGGGCAGCCTTCAGTCCTTGTCTGGGGACAGAGATTTCATAGATGAGTAATAACCAGCATCCCTACAACATATTTGTGAAATGCAGGAAATCAGGGGCGCCTGGGTGGCTCAGTCGTTAAGCGTCTGCCTTGGGCTCAGGTCATGATCCCAGGGTCCTGGGATCAAGCCCCACATCGGGCTCCTTGCTCAGCAGGGAGTCTGCCTCTCCCTCTTCCTCTGTTCCTCCCCCTGCTCGTGTTCTCTCTCTCTCTGACAAATAAATAAAATCTTAAAAAAAAAAAAAAAGAAAAAAGAAATGCAGGAATCAGATGTTCTAGGTCAGCACTGTCCAATGAAAATAGCATGAGACCCGCATCTGTGATTCTCAGTTTTCCAGTAGACACATTCAAAAAGAGAATTGGCCCAGGCGAGATTAATTTTAATAGGCTTTATTTAACAGGACATACCCTAAATATTATTATTTGAACATGCACTTGATATAAGCAATCGTTAATGAGTACTGTACTCCTTTCTACTTGTAGTCGTTGAAAACCAGTATAGGTTATGTGTACAGCACATCTCAATTCAGAGTGCCCGTGTTTGAAGCCCTCAGAAGCCTCCTTGGCCGGGGGCCACTTGCTGGATGGGGCAGATGCAGAGTTCTGGAGAGGAACCATTTCCCTTGTTACAGAAAACCTTTTCAGATCCACCTCAGCTGAAATTTAGCCAAAAGCTAGTCACTTATCACCTCTCCAAGGTAGTGTTTAAATCCGTTTCCTCTTCAAAACATTTTCTCAGTTGTCCTCACCAATGAAGGTGAAAATTTGCTTCTTTTCGTTCTTCCATTTTTGGCCAGATTTGATCTAGAGAAAAATCTAGGTCCAGCCCAATTTTTAACATCAGTTGGATTTGTTTTACGCAGCTCTGTTTTAACCAGACATCTTGTAGGCATTGGATTAAGCGCAAAATAATGAGAAGGCAATTTATTAATAGTAAAAACTATTATTAATAAGGTAAAATGTAAATATGTAAAAACAAAGCAGTTTTCCAAAGCAGAGTGGCTGAGCTCAGTGCAGAAATACAGTACTTTTAGTTTTGGTTTTCATCCATTCATTCTCTTCTCATGCACTCTTTATGGTAATTTGGAGGGGTTGGTAAATCCTCTTGAGTTTTTTGAAACCCAGGCGGATGGTTCTTTATAGACGTGAAGCACATTCCACGAGCACACCACTGAGGACAGGCGCTGAGAGAAGCGGGCTTCAAAGACGGATGCCATCACATCTGTGAAATGGTTTGCAGAAAAACGTGTTGAATGAAGCTTCTCGATAACTTCGTAAAACAGTCTGCCGCAACCTGATGAAGCAATGCAGGAGAGGTGGTCAAGGAGAGAGGCTTTTTTTTTTTCTTTCTTTTTACTAAGGGGAAAGGGAAGCAGCAGTCTGCCTGCTTAGGGCAGCCTGAGAAGACAAGCCTGGTGTCCCGCCTCGGCGCCCGTGTCCCGGGAGCCCGGGCATGGGGCGCTCTGGCGCTCGACCCCACCCAGCTGCATGCAGCCCAGACCCCAGCCTTCCTGTGTGAGGGTGCCGTGTGCTAATGTCTGCCCTTCCTGCACTTCAGGAGACAGCGTGTACTCATGTGGCTTCTGTGTTTCCTGAGCACACCCCGATCCACACACTCAGATTCAGCCCTGTGGCTCTGATTGCGTTATTCCTGTCTTTGGAGGCTTTTTCTTTCTCTTCTGCTGTGCTCTCCTTTCTCTTAATCCTGCTCTTGATACAATTTCATCAGAATTCTAGTACTTGGGTCCAGGGACCAGTGACGGAACCCTTTTGCCCAGGAATAAACCATTGCAAGAGGCTGGAAGCAAGGCTGCCCCCGTACCCTTGGGTCCCGCGCACCTGTGCGGTAGGTCACCTAGAGTCCGAGCCCCACGAGGCTCAAGGTCAGCGGCTCTTGCTTTTCGCTGCTCGTTACATGAATTAGACAGGGACTGCCTGACATCAGTTATTGACAACCAGACCTGCTGCTTTGTCCAAAAGGGTTGAACCAGGTGAAGAGCACTGTGCTGGGCAGATTGCAGTCTGTAGGCGTGAACAGCACACCTCCCTTAGCTGAGTGGACGTGCGGCATGATGCTGGGCTTCAGGCCAGAGACGGGGCTTGTGCTCCAGCATCCACCAGCTCCACTCCCAGGCCTCCAACAGCTCCTGCAGACAGAGCCCCAAGCCCACACTGTTGGATATTTGAGGCTGGGTTTCCTTTTTCTTTCAGAAATCATCAAAAGTCTGTTTGGAATCTAGATTTTTGAATACATTATTGAATTAACCTGGGCAATCCTATGGTTTTGTTCCACACAAGGTTTAACTGTAAAGTCATGAAAACTGTTTTGGGGGGCTGCCATAAATGTTCACCCTAAAAGAATTCCTCTAGGGGATCCTGGGTGGCTCAGTCATTAAGCGTCTGCCTTCAGCTCAGGTCATGATCCCAGGGTCCTGGGATCGAGCCCCGCATCGGGCTCCCTGCTCGGTGGGAAGCCTGCTTCTCCCTCTCCCACTCCCCCTGCTTGTGTTCCCTCTCTCGCTATGTCTCTCGCTGTCAAACAAATAAATAAAATCTTTAAAAAAAAAAAAAAGCAGAATTCCTCTAGAAGATGAGTCGCACTGGTTGTGGAAGGTTTTGAAGCAGAAGGTGTGGGTTAAGTCTGGGCTCTCGGCCACACTGCCTTCGTGTGCAGAACACACTGGATGAATCCCACGTTTCTCCTAAATGTAGAGTGTATAAAGTGCTACTTTAAAAGTCTGTTAACCTGCCTGACAGGGTTAGAAAGGATGAAATTTGCCCCATGTTTACGGTATGCGTCTCTCAGGGATGGATGGACGGACAGGCCACGCCCTTTGCCGACCCCTGTGTTCCCGTCTCTGTCCCTTCCTTGATGAAGTCATGGGGCCACACTCAGAAGCTCCCTCTCTTTGCACACGGCCAACCCAGAGGGCCTGTTGTCCCCCTCACCTTTACATTGCTTGCCCTCTAGGAAACGTATTTTATAACTTACCAACTATTTACCTAAGTTTCTGTGAGCACACCTAGAATTCTTCCACTGTTTGGACGCGAGCAGTGCAGACAGCGTAGAGATGCCCGTGGTACCAGGCCCAGCATTCAGGTGTGAGCCGCCTCCCCCCGGGGGTGGGGTATGGGTGTTCTGCACCTGCGCCCTGCGTTCAGCTAGACAGCAAGACCCTCACAGGCCAGTCGTGTTTCTCCTTCTGTCGCTTCTCCATCACAGAACACACCATGGGGGAAAGCGGAAACAGAGTGAACGTCCCTCCTTACAGAAACAAGTCAGTTCAGCATGTGGTGAAAAGCCTCTTTATGGTGTCTTTTCATGAGACCGGCTGTGGAAATCGAAAATCATCTCAGGAGGGAGTTGAAGTCAGAACCGACTTTTGAACCCCTCAGGTGAACACAGTTAATGCAGAAGGGAAAGGAGCAGGGCATCACAGCTGAGAGAAAAATAAGATGTGTCATCTAAACATTTAAGTCACAGAGAGATGGGAAAAGATGAGGGAAATGAGTATTTTCAGTTTTGCTGTGTAATTAGGATTTACTTTGCAGTCTAGAGCCTGCGAAGGTCACCCCCTCTGGCCTTCTGCCGACCCTTAAGGGGACACATAATCCGAATTAGCAGCATCCCAGGATATTAGAAGTTATTACTGTGTCCTATATTGAATTATCCTCTTATCAACATGTTCGTAGGTGTGTACTATGAATTTAATTCGTCCCATACAACCTTGACAATTGAAAAGAAATCTGAATGCTTATTGACATGTTGGTCAGCACCCTAGTGTCATCCAAGTGCGATCACTGAACGCATTCCGAGCTGCTAGGCTAGATGTCGTGGGGCATCAGGCTGTAGGAGCATTAGCTCCCTCAAGGAGTTAAATACACTGTCTATACCTGCAGGGAGCTCCAGGTGCCGGACACTGGTAGGTTTGAAGCTAGAAGACAAGCACAGGGGTCGAGGGGCATCAGCATCCCAGAAGGCAGGGGAGCAAGCTGGAGGTGAGGTTGGGTAGCTTCGAGCATCAGTTCATGAGACAAATGCTTCCCAAGTACCCACTTTGTCCCAGGCACCCTGCCGGGCACAGGGACGACCAAGACAGAGAAGACTCGGGCTCAAAGAGCTTACCTTCTGTTCCAAAAAGGACGCAGTTGAGCAGAGAGAGAAAAGTAGTAAAAAAAAAAAAAAAAAAAGTAAAAAAATATAGAAATAAAACATAGAATAAACTGTCTTCGTGTCTCACAGATAGTTCTGCCTGGTTTTGAACATCTGCTGGTTTAAATGAAAATATTCAGCATGATGCACTCAAGTTCCTGGCTGCTTTTAGCAAATGCACTCACTGCAGTATCATTTCCCTGGTGGAAAGGTGGTTCAGAGCTTCTGTCTGCCTGTGAATGAAACAAGGAAAATGTCGGGGTGTCTGGGTGGCTCAGTCGGTTAAACATCCGACTCTAGAACTCAGCTCAGGTCTTGATCTCAGGGTCGTGAGTTCAAGCCCCACGTTGGGCTCCAGGCTGGGTGTGGAGCCCTCTTAAGACAGCACCAACAAAAATAACAATAACAACAAGGGAAATGTAGGAAAGCTTCTGATGCTAAGCCTCCCTCTGCCCACAACACCCACTGAACCAGCCGCACACAGTTTGATCACCGCCATCCTGTTGCTGTGCAGGGAGTCTCCCTCCCATAAGACACTCCCGATGGAAGACCCCTGAGCTACCATGAGCCCCATGCATGTGTCCTTCCGCATAGCTGATGGATAAAGGGCCCATGTGTCTGGGCGTCTCCTGGGGACAGCCGGGTCTAGGCTTTGGGAGACACTGATTATGAGCAAAGTTTTGAATCAAATCCGCTTGTATTGAGAGCTGTGCGGACAGCCAGCTGCCCTGTACTTTCCCTAAACTGTGAGAACCCTTCCAGGCCATGAAGACAGCCATGCTAAGCCCTCTGATGAAATCAACACGAGTCTCCATTTGCGTTGCTTCCCCTCACTGGCCCCACCCTCCCGTGGCCATTGTCCCTCCCCAGACCCTGCGTCCGGGGGACCCTGCCGGCCCTGGGCCGGAGCGCGGATGAAAGAGAAAACCCAGTCAGTGCGCCTGGCGAGCTCCCCTTTGTCCAGGTCCACCTTCGCCCTCGGGACGAGATGGAAGATAGCGGGCCAGTGCTGATTCTGTAGTACTGGGGGACTCGCCGCTGTTCGTCTATAGAAACGTGGGTATTAAACCCATTTCCCGTGTTTGTGAGCTGTAATATTCTGGTTCTGGAGGGCAGAGCCTTGCCCGGGGCACCAGCTCCCCCCCAGTGCAGCTCGGGCACATGCAGGCCGTTGTGGTCGGTTCGGGCAGCCTCAACCCACATTAGCTGTCGCTCAGAAGGCGGGCGCCAGTCTTCCCAGAAACACGCATCTCTCCCTCCCCTGTCCCAGTGCGTCTGATACGTGGACCTCAGACGCGGACCTGGCGTGCTTCTCTGCCGTGTTTGGTGGCATGTGGCTCACATCAGCCTGGTGAGATCTCTCTGGAACGGCTGTGTGTCCCAGACATAGGGACGGGGTGAATAAGAGAACTCCTTCCCTTTACGATGCTCATTTGCACAGCAACTCTGTGAGAAGCCCAGCGGAAAACGTCGCCTTTTTTCCTTTCTTTCTAACATTTAGGTAATCCGTTCTTTAAAAAGATGAAGTTGGCACAGGTGGGCTGCTGATCTCAGACTCGTCTGGGACCCATGGCCTCGCAGTCCCTGAAACACACGTAAAAGGAAGCCGTTTGTGATAGGTTATCAGTGATTCAGGTCAAAGGTCAGAGCTTTTTAAAACATTGACAACTAAGTTTTTGCAAGTTCCTTAAAAGGAGCAAAAGTCACACCTGGGCATCAAAGCGGAAAAATATGTCACCATGCCCGACGGGATGCTCCTTTAATCCTTTGTTCCAGGCGAAGCCAGACTTGCACGTGGCTGTGTCCCTCAGATTGTTAATCGATTTTAATTTTTACTCCTGGAAATGTTATCTTTACACAAATCAGTCTTTAAAGATTTTATTTATTTATTTATTTATTTATTTATTTATTTATTTATTTATTTATCAGAGACAGAGAGAGAGAAAGAGCACAAGCAAGGGGAGGGGGAGGAGAGGGAGAAGCAGGCTTCCCGCTGAGCAGGGAACCCGATGCAGGACTTGATCCCAGGATCCTGGGATCGTGACATGAGCCCAAGGCAGACGCTTAACCAACTGAGTCCCCCAGGTGCCCCTAAACAAATCAGTCTTTAAACAAAACAAATCTTCAATCCAGAGTTTCCATAGCTCAGTGTAAATGTCCAGTGCTATGTCACAATTTCGTGAATCAGGTTGCAGGTGGCCGGTTATAGATATGGAAAGATTTCTTCGAAAGTTTAAGTGAAAGGGAAATTAGTAGAAAGTGGGCTTTACAACGACAGTGATTCAGTCGTATCAGTCGTATGGTAATCCAGTGTTGTGTCCGACGACATCGTCCTGCTGTTGTGAATGCATTTTCTTTCCCACTTTGCCAACTCTTGGGGTCAGGAAGGCTCACATTCCAAGATCCACAGAGAGACGGGAGATCCAAGAGCAAAGGAAGGGACACTTTACTGTGAGGAAAGTATGGAGTGTGTTCTTTATTTAGGAAGAACAAAGAAAATCCCAAGATTTTCCTATGATATGCCAGGGGCATTTTCAAGAGAATTCCCATTTCAGAGAGCCATTATCTGTTGATTTCCCATCGGTGGGCCACAGCTTTTGAATTAGTAAACAGGGAAAGAAATTCATTATCTTAGTTTGTCAGGAAAATGAATTCTCCGGAGTTTTCAATGGCTGTTACTGGAAACAACACAGCTGACTTTTCAGAATCCATGAGAAAGAGCATGTGAGTCCCAGCCACAAAAGAAAAAGAATTGCTGAAAAGGGGTTTCATGAGATGCTCTACAAATTGGCTATTAGCAAAATCCTCACCTCAAAAAGAAAAATGAGAGTGGGTTACATACGTTGAGAAACAGTTATTTTTGGCCCATTCTTTGAGGTAAAACACCTCTGTAAAGTGTTGCTTCCTCATGACTGTGGCACCGAGATCAGAACAAGAATGTGGTGGGTTTGAAACCATGGGCGTCACTCATACAAACTACAGAGGCTCGGCCCACTTGAAAACTGGAGCCCGGGCACCATTTTGTTTCAGGAATGAGCAAATTGAATGAACCACTGTCCCAGATGTGGTGTGAGGCTGAACACAGACACGGAAAGAAGTACGCAAAAGCAAACAAAACAGACCTGGAGACAGTCAGTACAAAGCTATTCCAACAAGGGAATGGCCCTTTTGTGCAGTGATGGTACCCACCCATGGAACGAAATGCACCAGGTGCATGCGCTACACATGCTAAGAGCGTGTGCTCTTATAACTGATCGGTGGGAGATCGAATACACTGGTTTTGGTGACATGGTTTAACTTAGTCCTCACATCGCTCTCTCTTTCTCTCTGCTTTACAGATGAGAAGGGTCCCCATGCCCAGACCGCCTGGAATGGCAGTTGGTTCTGGGTGTCGTTGGGCCTCCATCTTGGGTTCATGGTTGGTTATAAACTTAATGAGGTAATGAACCGATCTCCGAATCACGCAACCCGTATAGACACCAGTTTTCTGATTCTAAATCTCGTGTTCTTTCGACTTGCTCTTGCTACCATTTTTTTTTTTTTATATATTAAGCCTGTGTGTTTATGATCTTTGTTACCATCCCGAGAGTAAGTATTAGCTGGATGATGTAATGAAAAATACTGGTATTCTAAATGGCGTTGGGAAACTGGTAGGAAAATTCGGTTGTGATATCCACGGGCCAGGCTGCCTTCATCTGTGGCGGCACTTGTTGGGCAAGTAGTGAGGAACACAGAGGGCGAGTGACGCATGCCCGGGGCCTTCCTCGGGCAGCGGGATACATGAAATGCTGCAGTGGAGGTATCAAAACCCACAAACAGGCAAGGAGCAAAATCAGTTTTGATGGAATGTATGTAGGATTTCGGAAGACATGACATATATTCTATCCCTTCAAGAATGGGTAGAATTTTTAGAGACGGGTAGGAAAAAGGAGCAGGTTGGGGGGGACACAACCAAGGGCTGAGGAAACACAGTGGGATCTTTGGTTTTCTGCATGAGCCTCAGGGGATTCTGGGAGGAGGGCTGACCGCAGAGAAGGCCTTCAGTAGATGTATTCCCTAGGCAGTCACGGTCATGGGGCCGATGGGGAGTAGGGGGGTCATTGGCATAGCTCTCGCCCCAAAACGAACACCATCTTGGACCATCACTTGCCTTTCATCAAGAAGTCTTATGGCACATGTCACCCCAGCTGAAACCCTGTCACATTTAGGGCATTCATGCTTCTATTTTAAGTCATGTTATAGGATCAGTAAGAGATAAGTTGGGGGCAGATGGGGACCTTCCATGCAAAGGTTGAGTCAAGGCTTGGGAACCAAGACAGTGTGTCTTATTTATTTTACACATTCATATAGAAAGCTGCAGACTTAAAACACTGAGGTTAGGTACAAGAAGCCATGTAAGCAACAAATGAAGTGACCCCCAGGTCAGCTGAGGTGTCTGAGCGGAGGTGTCCCAAGCAGCGGCAGTGTGTGGGGATGCCCCCGGGGGGATCTGCAGGCCTGGGTTTGAATCACCATCGGTGACCATGTGGCCACACACCGATGCTGTCAAGTTAGAGGAGCATGGAGGGAAATCCTGGGGTGCGTGTGGGTCAGGCTTTCTTGATGCGGGGTGCAGCCATGAAGGCTGGTCTGTGTGTCTCAAGAAGGTGGCGAAACCCATCACCCCTGTTGGTGATGGCGCAGGTGCCATGTTTGGGAAGGAGTGACTCCACCAGCAACCCATCCCATGGTCCTTCTCCCCAGTCCCGAGACAGAGTTTGCCCGCAGCGGATTTGGCAGCTGGGTAGATAACCCTCTGACAGCACTTGGAGGCAGGCAGATGGGAGGAGACATTGGTCTGTGCTAGCAGGTTACACCAACGGACTCTGACGAGGGCCTTACATCACACACAGATAACTGCCTCACTCTTAACCGTTAGAAATGTGTCACTGAAGTGTGAAAATATTTACGCTGTTCGATTTCCCATCATTTTCTGGTCTTTCATTCCCTCTTATTTGCATTGGTTACTCATACATGTAGATCTTTGGTGTGATGCGTACAACTGCTCTGTGCGTCGGTCTGTGAGAAGAAATCTGTGGGCACGCTGAGCTCGGGGGTGCCACTTTATCCCTGTGTGCTGGGTTGCGATGGTTAGCTCCAAGGTGGTGGTGTCACAGTGGGTCCTGCCTGCGCCGCTGGGCATCCGCGAACAGACAACAGACTGGGCTTCTGGTTGACCCGCTTGCTGCTGAAGACCTGCTTTTGAAAGTGCTGGTTGTGCTTTCTAGCACAAGGGGCTGGCGTTTTAACACAAAGACTCTTGTTGTTTAATTCATGTCATGTAGCACACCTCTGAACAGAAACAACCAGTTACTAACTTTATTATAGGTTCTGATTTGAGACCATGAAAATATTCACATCACAATTGTTCATTAGGTACTTTCTCTTTTTATTGTAGAAGATACTCAAGCATCTAGCTTTTTGTAGTTTTATGATATGGGAAAGGGGGAGGATTTAACCCTTATATTCACTGGATTTTTAAATTTTAAAAAGTCATTTATCTTGATGAGAAATCGTATGTCTTAATAACCTTGATAAACTAAGTTTTGCATGATTACACCTTAAGGTTGAAACACATTTCATTTCATCATTTCCCAGAAGGGGCAATGAATTCACCCATTTCCTGTTTTTAATCTTAGAATGTTCTGTATTTCCTCCATACCTACTTTCCCGGCAGCAAAACCCTGGAAGCGATCGACACCAAACTCTTTTACCCCTACCTAAGATTTATGCACCTGGCACGTGGTTGCGATCAAAATCTGCAGTTTCTCTACTCAGAAATGGATACGGGAAGCAGAGTTCCCTGTCCCAGTCCCACGGGAAATCGTTCAGTGGGCTGGTCAGTGAGCCCCTCATCTCCTCGGATCTGGACCTGATTCTGGGTCTGCCATGCATGCTCTCTGTTCACGTTCAGAGGAACCTCCACCCACTTTTCCTTCATCTAGTATTTGCAGGGAGGGAGCATTCCTTCACGACTAAAATTTCCAAACTACTCAAACCTACCCTGTTTTATTTTCGGTGTATTTTAACCCTTTTGGATGAGGGATCTTTCTAGAACCCCCTTAACCCCATGTGATTCTTTTAAGAATATCTTGAAATTACTTGAACCTCTTCTTCAGAACTGGGTTTACTATTGTAAATGCAAATTCTAGCATTATGGAGAGGTCATTTGTGTGCACACATTTGGCCAGGTGTAAACCCCGTGAGCAGGCAGGATTGTACTGTCCGTTCATTCGCTCGCTCAAGCATTCATTCCTTTCTTCAGCAGACATGTTTCATGCCTCCAGTGTAGTGGGGTCCTGACTTCCAGATTTTCCAAAGCGGTCCACATCACAAAGAGGTAGTTCTCTTGCGGCCAGAAAGAACAGCGGCATTTGTTGGACGGTAAAGGTCCTGAACTTCACTTCACAAAAAGTCACGTTCGTGTAGAGTTTATCTCTGTTTCCTAGATGACCCTGGCTTTGAACACTTTTATCTGTTTGGATGTTTTGAGTGTCTTTCTCGACTTTCTAAATTGCAACTTCTAATCTGCTTGGTGTTAAGATAATAAAGAATATTTAATCATATTCAACACTGCATAAGGTGAGGGTATAGACGCTCCAGTGAGTGTCAGAGGGACTCACCCATGAGTAAACACGTGAATTTGGTTCAGAGGCTTCTTACTTCTCTTTTTGATGGTTGGCTCAGAGGCTAGTTTTACTTTCTCATTGTTGACCTGTTCTCACCAGTTGGTGCAGATAGATGTCCAACTTCTGAGTAAGTGTAATGTCAACGGGATGAGGTCAGCTAGTGATGCTTTTGATTTCCCCCAGTCTATATTTTTCAGTTTAGCAGCTCTGAATGAGCCAGAGGCATTGCATTTTCAATTTCTTTGATCTTTATACAGATCCTTCCAATTTAAGTTTTTGTGATACTTCCTTCTGTCCCTTAAACCCAGAGCCTCAAGTTGAGATGGGAAAGTCTAATGACAGTTCTGGATCTACTGTGCAAATATGTCTTGTTGTTACTTTATTAGACATTTTTAAAAAGATTTATTTATTTGTTTATTTATTTATTTATTTATTTATTTATTTATTTAGAGATAGGGCATGAATAGGGGAGGGGCAGAGGGAGAGGGAGAGAGAGAATCTCCAGCAGACGCCCCACTGAGCGCGGAGCCTGACGCAGGGCTCAATCCCAGGACCCTGAGACCATGACCTGAGCCGAAGCCAAGAGTCAGACGCTCAGTCGACTGAACCACCCAGGCACCCCTGTTAGACATTTTATTTCACTTGGCCCTCAACCATGATAGACCTTGGAATAATTGATGACCTAAATATGAATATTTTGTCATTGCAGAGGGTAAAAATTCTCTGTGAACTCCACATGCTGTGTATTTTTCCCTCATATAGTTTTAGATTTTTTTTGATACTTGGTGTTCTGAAAATAAGTATTGCCTTTAAATAAGCAAGGATACAGTTTCCCAAATCTCTCTTCCTTGATTAGATCCAGAGCTCTGGTGCGTCACCATGCCTCCCCAGATTGGGCCTGATGCCCGCTTCCCGCCAGCACATGTCTCGTACTTTTTCCCTGTTCCTTGGTGTTGAACTTGAAGTTTCATTTCTGCAGTGTTTGCGCTAAGGCTTGTAAGGGACAAGAGGGAAAGAAGTTTGCCCCTTTCCTACACATGTCAGCCCAGCCATGGCATTAGGGGCTCTCCAAAGTCACCAAAAGGGAGTGACTGGCCATGCGAGCCAGTCCTCGGGTGGGGAGACTGAGGCTGGGGCTGGGAGAGTCGCGAATGCCAACGGCCCAGTAGATGCAGCTTTGGCTCCACGGTAGGTCTTCACCTGTGTCGTTTTTATTAAAGGGCATTTCTTGTTAGTGAACCTCGAAGTCTACTAGCAAGTTACTAAAACTTTCCTCTATTAAATAGTGTCAACAACCCTTTACACGTGCTTCTCCCAGCATCTCTGTTACAAGGTAGGAGATCCGTTTGTGTGGGGAGCAGACTGTCCCAGAGCCGGGATGCAGGAATCATATTGAAACTCAGTGACAGGGTCCAGAGGAGGCAGCATCCCCCGAGTATCTGCCGCGGGTGGCACTGGTTTATGGGTGCTGCCTGTCTTTATCCATAACTCGGGGTTTAAAAACCCCAGGTTTCCCTTCTGTGCGTGCGAGATGCTCCTTGATCAATTCTCCATCACTTGGAAGAACTGGGTGGTTCTCCCAGTCTGATGGGAGGCCAGACCGAGGGATAGGGGAGAAAGAAAAGGGGGAAACCAATGCAGATGTGCCCCCCAACGCTACGGGGGACCAGGCTTCCATCCCACCCAAGCCACCAGGCAGAATGCAGGACGAGGCAGGCATAGTGCCCCCCACCGGCCAACAGCTGCCCCATGGAGAGTGAGGGTCCTGGTTTGGGGCTGCTCCTGAGCAGCACAGAATTTCCTGAAGCCTCGGATGCCCTGGGCAGAAAGACAGAACAGCAGAGCAGCCGACACGAGGTGTGTGGGGGTGCACCTGCCCGCGGTGGGCTGAAAGGGAGGCTGACAGGCTTCGGGTAGGGTGGTGCCAAGGAGAGGTCTCTGCTACCGTTACTTTTTTTTTAGATAGAGAAAAAACAAAACAAACAAACAAAACAGAAAAAAACAAGAATCAGAGATGAGAAACCAAATTGCCAATCGGAAGGGAAGAAAAGAACTCAGGCATTTTGGGATCACGGGCTGTGTGTCCCCTGCGAGCATGGGTGGTCTTCATTTTTGTAATATTGGGAAGGGTCCACGAGTCAACAGTCAGTGCCCTTGGTTGCAGCCCTGTGCCCATGGGGCGGCTGTCACAGCCTCTGTGGTACCGGTGCTTGGTGAGAGCTTGTTGAGTAGACCCAGGTTTACCTGTGAAGAAGACATCAGGCGTCTTGGTTTTATGTGGCATGCCTGGGTGTCACACTGCAGGGTCCAGGACATCACGCTGGGGTAGGAACAATGTGTGATGCGTAGAAGGTCATCTAGAACACTCACCCAGGAAGCCTGGAGGTGGGCACATGGGGAAGTCCTAAGCTGCCCACACGTCCGAGCTCTGCCCACAGGCTGAAGGTTTACCTCAAGTCTTCTAGGGATGCAGGTTCTCCTGTCTTAAATTCATGGCAACTTTCACACGCTAGCTTGCAGAGCATGAATCGGAAGGACTGCTCCCGGGAAGGTCCCACACACATGCAAAGTTTCAAGAGATATTCAGTAGTTTTCTATAAGAACAGTAATAGTGCCTGGGGTAACCCGCGTTTCTCTTGGAAAATCAGAGGAGGAAAAAGATGCATTCATTTTAAAGCCTGCACCTGGAGGAGCTTCCAGTGTGAACTCAGAAGTCCCGGGACCAGGACAGGCAGGGAGGCCCCCTTGGCTGGGCCCTCCACCCTCCACCACGCGCCTGTGAAAACGGTAGATAAGGATTTTTCTAGGCAACCTCCTCACCCCTCCGGTGGGAATGCCTTTGACTCAGAGCTCTGCTTATCTCCACACACAGAAAATGCCGCAAACGGGTTAATTCACAACTTCTGTCTCATTTTTCCCTAGATTTCAGGTTTTTCCTTGTGGCCTGTTCTCATTTCTTACAATGGTATTTTTTTTGTCCCAAAGGGGATCTGCCTGAATGTACTTATGCTTTCTGTTCAATATTCCTTTTTTTTTTTTTTTTTT
>NW_022589747.1:4241311-4340549 GCF_004348235.1 Phoca vitulina
TGTGTGTGTGTCAGTCTGTGTGAGCATGTATCGGTGTGTGCAGGAGCGTGTGTGATTGTGAGAGTCTGTGAGTGTGTATCAGTGCATGCGTGTGCACTTGGCCAAGCCCCCAAATGCAATTCCCTGCTCTTGCTTCCCTTTCTGTCACTTCTCCATAATTCTCCGCATTTCGGTTGGGCTGGTGTCTGGCAGCAGCTTCCTCTTTCCCTGCATTCCTATATTTCACTCCTCGCTCTGGTTCCTCTTCTGGGCTGTTACAATTCGGGCAGGAGGATGTGGACACCCAGTTACAATATGACACATGCCGCCGTGTCACAATCGTGCTCTGGGCCCTGCCTCCTGGCGGCATCTGGATGGGGCAGCAGGAGGATGAGGGTAGGTGGTGTGGAGCGGGGACAGAATGCAGAAGTTGGGGCCTCTGGAAACCCGAGAGCTGGCGATAGCTGGGATGGTTTTCCTCAGAAGCCTGGAGTTTCCCATCCGCGGCCTGATTCCAGATGGGCGTGAGACCCGCAGGGCCGCGGGGAGCCGCAGGGGGGTGGCCATCTGCTTTGGGCCTCAGCCCAGGGCTGTGAGCCTCCTCTCCCCCAGACCACTCTGCTGGCCCCCAGCTTTCCTGTTTCTGTCTGTGGGGTGTGGGGAGCGTGTCCTCGGCGTCTCCTTGGCCAGAATCCCCCTCCCCGTCCTGACACCTGACCCCCGTTCCCACCATGGGACCCTCTGGGCAGGGGCCTCGGACCTCATCCCAGCTTCCAGAGGCCTCTGAGTCCTGCCCCTCATCCCCCTCTGCAGCCCCAGCGTCCGAGCGGCAGGGAGGACCACCCACCACACACACGGCCTCCTCTGTGTTGATCGCCCCAGGGATCTCCCTCTTCCGCACTGCTCATTGTGAAGGCTGCCCTTCGGGGAAGCCAGGCCCTGTGGCACCTGTCCGGCCCCGCTCTCCCCGAGAACGAGGACTTCCTCTCATCCCGCGCTGCCCGGACGCAGGGCTGGGGTTTCGTGTGCGGCGCCTGAAGTATAAACCACTCCTCGAAGGCTGTGTGGTGTGCCTCGGTCAAGGGGCCTCGTTTCGTAAACTGACGAACGGCCAGAATGGGGGGTTGGCAAACGTCGGCTCTGTGTCTCCCACCTGAGACAAAACTCTCATCCCGGTCACCTACGCTTTTTTCGGCTTTCCATTCGGATGGGCATATAGGGCAGCCTTGGAGGGACAAAGATGAGCTATGGGGTGAAGAGCACGGGTTCAAGTCCCTGTTTCGCCCCATCCCAGCAGGTGACCTGGGGCAGCCAGCTGACCTCCCAAAACTTCCTCACCTCCTTTGTCAACTTGGGTCATGGTCACCTCACGGGGCTGCTTCGAGAATGCAAGTGCTGGTGTATGGAAAGCATTTCCCATAGTGGCCGGCACCCAGTAGCTGCTCATGGACGACGTGCAGCCAGCTGCTGGGGCCAGGCGGCCTTAATGTTGACCTTGCTTGTTTGGCATCGGCTGGATTCTAGATGGAGGAAGACATGGGCTGCCCTGGTCCTTCTCCCATGCTTCCCAGTAAACAGCGTTGAATCATAAAACGACAGAGACAGGGGAAAAGGAAGAGAAGAACCTCCCTCATTTCAAAGAAACGGTGCTGAAGTGAAGGACAGGACTTTTTGAGCTTCTCGAATCCTGAAAAGTGCTGACATCTACCAGGAAAAAAAAAGCGTGATATTTGAAGGTTCTTCCCAAGAGATGTGCAGTTTTGACTGAGGTGCTGGGCAGCGGGAGGCTGCTGAGTAATGAGTGAGTCCCACTCGGAGGCTGTGGGGCCGTCAGCAGAGGGGCTGGTACTGCGGGTGGGCACCTCTGCTTGGGGGCTGCCCTGCCCTTCCACCCTCCAGATGTGTGGGGACAGGACGGGCATTGGGTTCCGGTGTCACATGGGAGGGGACTGAGTCCTGCTGAAGCTGTGAGGGTCTCTCAAACCCCAGAGCCTCTCAGAGGGAGAAGGAGGGCGCGGGCAGGTCCTTCCCTAAACCCCCGTTCCATCATCCCATTTGGTGGTCCGAGCCCCATCCCAGAGCTTCCTCGTGAGTGTTGACAAAACACCATATGCTTAGCAGTTATGAAGCCTAGAGAGAAGTTTGGAAATCATGAGAGAGAGATCAAGAAGGGGAAGAAGGAGGGGGGTGTGTTAAGGAATCCCTTAGGAGCATTTCGAGGTGAGCAGTTCGTTAACGCTAGTTACTAAAGAGCTTAAAGTAGCCATATGTCCCCACAGCCTCGGTATCAGCTGGGGACAGGGGAGTCCTGCCATGGGCCACAGTTCCTTCCCCAGAAATCTCTACAGCGATGCTTAGCTTGCCATTTAACGGGAGGGAGCAGGAGCTTTGTGGCTTCCCAGCACAGTGGGGGCCCGAGTCTGAGGCCTGGGCTCCTGTCTGCAGCCCGCTCACTGGGCTGGGGCAGTGAAGGTGCCCCCAGGAATGCGGGGCTCATCTGTGCTCAGAGCTAGGGGACTCCTGTCTCCCCATCCCACATTGTCTTGAATGTAAAAGTCACTGTGAGTGGCAGGCTCTCTAGCTTCGAGCCTCTTTTCCTGAGCTGCCTTTGTGAAATACGTGTGCAGGAAGAGTGGTCTTTGTGCCATTGACATGTGCACAGGCGTGCACACACACGCATGTGCGCCCCAGCGCCCGGGCCAGATGCACCCACCCCCCCACCCCCGCAGGCTTCAGTCCCGGCCACCGCTCCCACCCTCGGCCCTGTCTTCCTCTGCGCATGACGCAGGTGTCTTGCACTTCCTGCTCTTTCCCGCCCACATCCCCAAACCCCGGCTCACTGGCTGAGCTGGTGCCTGCGAAGTATGCTTTTGGGGCAGAGAACAGGAAGAAACGGGAAAGGCAGGAATGGGGGCCTCGTGGCCCCTGCAGCTTGGGAAAGCATCCGGAGGCCTGCTGAGCGTCCCAGCGGCCTCAGAGGATGAGCAGGGTCAACCTCCCGCAAGGATCGGCGCCCATGTGAAGCCAGAGAGCCCACTCCTGCCCCTCTGGGCTCAGGGCCCCTGGGGCCGGGGCCCGAGCTGTTCTTCCTGACCCTGCTCGGCCTTTGCTGAGTCACCTTTTGCTTGGAATGCTGGCAGGGACCCCTCAGAGCTTCTGGAAGGGAGGGACAGCAGGGGAGCCACCCTCTGTGTGTCCTGGGGGAGATTACTTTATCTGCGGCCTCCCCGAAGCCGGGCCTGGGCTCCTGGAATCTTTGGGGCTTGACACGGTGCCAAGTGTGGGGAAGGGAGGGAATGTGTTTGCCGAGCCTGGACGAGCTGTGTCCGCTCCGCCCTTGAGCCCGGAGGCCGGCGACAGGGTTGGCTTTGTCATTCTCAGCCCTTCCCGGGTTCCCATCAGGAGCCCCGTCCCCTGCGCCCCGCCCCCCATGCGTTCCAGGCCCGCACGGCCCCCACACTCGCAGGTGTAACAACGGCTTGCAAGATCTCCTTTCCTCTTCCGTGCCGCGTTTTGCCACACTCCCTTCCCCCGGGCAGCGAGGGTTCAGCCTGTTGTTTGAGTGCGAATGTGCCCGCGGGAAAACCACATCGGAAACACGTGTGCAGCGACCTCGGCGGGAGCACGTGCGCAAACAGCAGTCGGGGGCCTGGCTTCGCGGCCCACGCGGCGGTCGCCTAGGCGGCGGGCGAGCTGCGCGACCCGCGTCCCTTGCTCTCGGGGTTGGGAGTGAGCCCTGCCCTGTGCGCAGGTGGAGCACGGTGCTGTCCCTGTCCTTGCAGGGCCTGCTGTGCATCCACGGCCGCCCGCCGCGGACACACCTGGGCGGCCGCCCCTGCCCATTGGCACAGTCGCTTTGTAGAATGTCCCTCCCTTACTGTGTGGGCCCCTGCGCCCCAGCATGAACGTCCCTCCCTGGGTTGAGATGTGCAATGGAGGAGGACGTTCACGTTGTCGCTTCTGCCCGGGGCCTCATACGGGCTCGTCCTCCCTTGACGCCCGACGGGACCTCGCGTTGTCTTGTCACTGGTTCTCCAGCCAACTTCATTTCCCCAGGCGTGATTCGGGGCCTGAAAATGTTCCTTCTCGCTTTTTAAAGCTTGGATTAAGCTCTGTCGCTCTGTTTTTATTATTTATTTTAGTATTATTTCGCATGTTCTCCCCCGCATGATTTCTTTAGATGTACAGCCGTTGGAGGTGAATTTCTGAAAATCTCACCTTGCTACTTTTGTACACTTGTGATCTTTAGCACAGGCAAATGTTATTTTTAACCCCCCCCACACACACACACGGAGGTAATTTTTCATTAAAAAAATGAAAGAGCAAAAAGGACATAACAGTCAGAAACTAAGCCTCACCCTGTTCTTTAATCTATGGGATATCTCACCCCCAAGTTGTGATAAATTGTGTCTTGGGAGGTGTTGGTGACAGGAGGCCACAGATGACACCAAATGACCACAAATGACTTTCAAGGATAATCCCATAAATAGAATCATCGTTTTTGAACCTGCTGTTTTCTTACTTGTACCCTTCAGAAGGAAACTCTTCTTCACGTACTGTTCTTCCCTTTCTAAATTACAGGTCTGCGCATCAGAGCTTTTGTTCTGCCCCTTAGTTCACCGTGAGACATGACAGGTGTATTAATAAAACATAAACAAAAATAGGATAGGTGCCCAGCTGTGCTGCATCGAGAGAGAGAGAGAGGTTCAGAACCGGGTTTTCATCTGTTCCCTGGGCTCTCAGTTAGCTTTGCGCCCTGTCTGCTCTGGAAGGCAGATCTGACAGTTGGGAGTTTAAAGTAAAGCAAAGTTGACTTTAGACATCTTTGTCAAGGCCCAGTTCAAGCAACCAAAATTGTCCCATGACCTTGGCAGTTTGCCTGAAACACCATCTGCATAATTCTCAAATGGAGAGGAGCACCAAGCAGGAGTATTCGGGGCCAGAGGGAAGCCTGCATGGACCCAGGGGGTCATGGTGCCAACAGCAGTTTCCCTGAGGACATGTGTCTTTGCTTGTCACAGCCAGTGATCCCACAAAGCATTCTGTTTTTTCTCCCATTTAGAAAACTCGGTTAATGTTAGTGGGTTGTAGCTGATCCCATAGGGCCTGAAGTCTTCGTTGACAAGATGGGTGTTTATCTGCCTGTGCTTTTCCACTAAGAAAAAAAGCTTCAGCATGCCGAAGGCCTGAGTCTTCACATAAACCTGACGAGGATAGATATGATTATTCTCACTTGGCGGGGCAGGAAACTGAGGCTCAGTGTAGGTGACCCTGGACCGCTCAGTCCACACAGCTGATGGGAGGTAGAGCCGAATGCCAAACACACCTCTGACCCAAAACCTGCTCTGCACCCCACTATCTAGAAGCTGCCCCTGCCTTCCCATAAGGGCACGAGACACAGGCCAGGGCACACATTCAAACTGAAAGCCAGTCCATGTGTGCTCAGTGTATACAAACTGCAGTCAAGTCCAGCCCTGAGCAGAAACCAGCAAGAGCGATTCTCCCTGTTCCTAACTGGCTCCAAATGCACCCAGTTTCTTGGGAGCCTCACTCTCCACCGACGTAGGAAATTAAAGTGCTTTCTGCCGCATATTTTGCAACTTCTCATTGGATGTGAATGAACTTCTGAAAATGTTCAGATCTGATAGTTGTCTTCAGAAAGTAGTAGTAAAGGCTGTTGAGTCAGCAGTTCTATCCTGAACACCTTGCATGTTCTAGGCAATGTGTGGGAGGAGAGGAATGGGGGAAGAGGGAAGCCAATACGTGTAGCCTCTTCATCTGAGCTCAGAACTGGGTTCCGGACCACATCAAATCCAGAACTGGGCATGTGCCCCAAGGATTCTGGGCTGGAGCTGGCCTGAGAGAGAGCCAGCTTTGAGGTGGGCATCACAAGGATGGGAGGGGGGAGGGGTGACATCCAGCCCTGTGGAGGGTAGGGATGGACAGGGCTCCAGGAGGGGACCACGTTCCTATGGTGGTGGAGGCATAGTTAGGAAATAATGATCTGCACAGCTGAATGAAACTTGCAGGGCATCCACAAGTAAGGTGCAGTTGGTGAGTTTGCTTTTTCTTACATTTTTCCATAAGGCTCATGCACTTGATTATCTGAGCGGCATGGCCTGCTGAGAGAGTTACCGTCCTTAGGGACCAGTCGTGGAGGGACTCAGACCCAGGTCTTGGGATTTGGGGCTCACAGTAACAGTGCCGGCCACTGAGAACTTTGGGAGTGGATGTGGGCTGACGAAGGCATGCCTTTAGGGCAGCGGGCAAGATCGACGAAGGGGAGCCCGAAGGCAAGGTCCACAGGATGCATCTCCACCAGCGTGCTGGGCGGGGGGGGCCAGGAAGCACTGGCAGGATGTGGTGCAGGCCAAGGCAGCCTCGGCTGGGTGGTGCTGCTGGGAAGTGATGTGACTGGGAAGCAGGAAGCTTGAGAAGCTCTGCAGGATCAGAGGTGGGCTGTGGGAGTCCAGGGTGCAGGGGGGACCCGTGTGCGTTCGAGCTCCGGGAATCCAGATAGGAGTGCCATTGGCACAGCTGGGATGGAGGAAGGATAGCTGGGTCTGCAAAAAGATCTTGAGTTCAGATTTGGGGGAGCTGGGTTGTGACAGAGCCCAGGTGAGTTCCCACAGCCAGGAAGCCTTGGCATACATTCACTGCCTCTTTTTACAAACATTTTGTGCGCCCCTCGGGGCGTGGCATTCGGTTGGGGCCATGCAGGGTGCAGGGCTGAGTGAGACCATAACCTGCATGCCAGGGCCCCCCAAAGTCTGGAAAGGAGGTGGGATGAAAAGCTCAGTGTGTCCTGGAAGGAGCAGCTTAGGACCGACTCGGTTTAGGTATGAGACCTCACACCAGCACTCCCCAGCTCTGCGTCTGTGGGTCAGACTTTAAATTTGTCTGTAGTTCAGCCTTCTCTTTAGTAACGCTGGAACATCAGTGCCTCCCTGAAATGAGCCATCAGGAGACATTAGCTAGCACTCTCTTTCCTGGGCAGAACCCGGAGCTCCCCAACGTCGAGGGTGGGCTAAGAACAAATATCCATCCCAGGAATGTGTAGGTATGGAAGAATTCCACGAGAATCCGGATTTGCAGGTTAACTCATTCTGTAGCCGGAGTGCAGCCATGGTGTTTCGGCTCTGGCGAGGGGCACCTGTCCTGTCCGTGGCCTCTCTTTACCATCCCAATCGGGGGACCCTGTCGCTGGTGCACAGGCAGGGTTAGGCTGCCAGTCGTGAAATGCCAGATCTGTAAGCCTTGCAAAGGTCACTGCAGACCGTACTAACTCAAGTTAATAGGACACTAATGATCTGACCATGCCCAACAGGCTAATATGATTTGAAGAATATGTATAAAAGTCAGACCCCAGCGTATTTCTAACTTCTCCTAAATACGAATCTATACATGTTGACTCTCCCCAGAAAATCGTCAGTGTCCTTCTTTGACTTGAAAGTGGAACAGACTTCCTCCTCCTGTTTTGAAAATCTCAGGTCTGTTTTCATGTCTCCCTAAGGTGACAACAGCATGAGAGATTCACATGCATGACCGAATGCAAACTGACAAGTGCGGTTTGTGGGCATTTCATCTGTTTTCCAGAATGTTCGTCAAGGTAGCAGTCTGAATAGAACTTAGAATCTGAGCCATCGACAGCATTTTCTTTGAAAATATTCGCGACAACGTGGCAAATAAAAATTCCTACCAAATGAACTAAATTTGGTCTTGAGAAGAAGAATGCATTTCATGACATTCAGAAAACTTAAGATACATTGAATCTTTTTCTGTCTGTACCCTTCTGAAAACAATGGGCTAAAATTTGGGGTGGGATTTACTAAAGAACAGAACACACGCCTGAAAGCCCCTCAAGGAAGCATCACTTCCCTGCTCCCACAGGTCGGGGTCTAGCCCCAGCGAGAGGAGCTGCTTTGCTTCAAGTCTTAGGCTTACGGGCAGGATTGTGCTAAGGGACAGGGCAGGTCTACACCTGCAAACCTCTCCGCACATGAGTGAGAAGAAGGGTTTTGTGGCCCACCTGAGGGCTCACCAGAAGTATGTGAGCACCGTCAGACCACGTGAGCCCCTGACCAGCTGTCTCAGGGGGAGACAGGGACTTGTGAGACACTGTGCGTGCCCACCCTGTGCCCCAGAGGGCCCAGATGAGCTGGGGTGGGGATAGCTGCATGGAGGGCAGAGCCAATGGGGACATGCTTTCTAAATTGCTGGTGGCCAAATCATTTCATCTTGTGGGGGACTATTGGTAAATGCGCCGTGGCCCCCGTGTGTGGGTGAGCGTGTGTGTGCTTGCACACCTAAGTGTGTATGTGTGTGCGTAGCTGGACTAACACCCCTCCTGACACCTTTCAAGCACCATGATAGGGAAAACACAGCTCCTCAAAGGCCCTTCCTGCACGGGAGAATGTGTGTTCGGAACTAACACGTTACACACGAATGTAATGTGTTAGTTAGATATGGTCTCAGATTTGCACCTTTCCATGGTAACCACCAGGAGGACAAACTACAGGACTTCCTTGGAGTCCCAGTCTCCTCCCTGGTAAACTGGTGATAGTTCCTGCCTCGTGGGACCATGGCGAAGACTGAGGCAGCTTATGGAAGGTTCTTTGCAAGTACCTGGCATTTACAAACTCCCTGTGAATGCCTTCCATGAGGGATAGACCAGACAGGAAGGACTGGACAGGGCAGGACAGAACTGGACCGGACAGGACCTGACCGGACAGAACCAGTCAGGACAGGACCAGATAGAATAGGATGGAATAGGACCAGACCAGACAGGACAAGACAGAACCAGACAGACCTGGACAGGACATGACCACAGAACTGGACAGGACAGAAGCAGACAGAACTAGACAGGATAGGACCAGACACGACAGGACAGGACCAGATAGGACAGGACCAGATGAAAGCAGACAGGACAGAAATAGACAGAACTGGACAGGATAGGACCGGACAGGTCAGGATGGCACAGGACTAGACAGAACTGGACAGGACCTGACAGGATAGGATAGGTCCAGAAAGAACCAGACAGGACAGAAGCAGACAAAACTGGACAGAACAGGATAGGGTGAGCTTCACGTTTTCCTGTTGTGCATAATTACCATCCAGAGGAATGCCATGTTCTTCTTCCAAACTGAGAAGTTGGTTGTGCACGAACGTGTGTGGTGCGTGACCAAGAGTGAATTCCTATCGGCTCAGCTTTCTTAGGGGGAAGTAGAACAACTCTATGGCTATAGCCGTGTTTGGTTTTTTAAGCTTTTTGTCCATTTTAGGGAATCAAAGATGAAGGACAAAACTCAAAAAGTTTGAATTACAGTAGGCAAGGAATGGATTCTCTTGAAAACGATGAACATTTAATGTCTAATGAGGTACCGTGATGGTGTTCTGTATTTCAGGGCTTACACTTGGATGACCCAAGCCCTATGCAGGTCTACATTTTCCACCATCAGGCCGTTTGTATTTAGCGTACCTTTCAAATCCCTTTGCTCCTGTACCCGTAATTTACGAGTGGCCATGAACACCTCTCGTCACCGTGTTCGTCGTGATGCACACAAGCTGTGGCCTGTGGAGCTGAGGGGACGCCCAGGGCCATCTGAGCAGCATCTCGGGGTTTGTGGCACTGTCTGATTAAAAATTTAATCGGAGTCTTAGATCATGTATTGTAATGCCCCCATTTTTAAAAGGTAAGACATGCCTTTTCTCCCATCATCTGAGATGGGCGCACTCTCATGCACAGAGAGACTGGGGTTGGAGCTCAGTGCAAAGGTCACTGTAAAATTGGCATCGTTTCGCCGGCCGGCTGCTGACCTTAAGCACAGGTGCACCCGGGTAAGCCGCGCTGACCTGCCTGTTTGATGGGACACGTGATAGGACCGTCTCTGTTAGATTCGGACTGTTTGTTGGGACATAATTAAGGTGGTCACTTCAACGAACAGCTTTGCCCATTATCCCAATATTCTAATAAATACTTCCTGGGAAAACCAGGAGGGTCTGTGGTCAGATAAATTTGGAAGCTAGAACAGTTTCAGCAAGGTTCAGTGGGTCTGTTTCCTGCAGCACACCGTGGGGTCTTTCCTCTGCTAATTCAGTGGGTGATCCAACAAGTTTAATTTAGCAGCTGCGCTGTGCTCGCAACTCCAATAGACGTTGGGATGCCACCGTTGGAGAGAAAACTGTGTGTGTGTGTGTGCGCACACGTCTGCATCGTGCTCCGTGTGCGCACGTGGGTGGTACCTACTAAGCCTTCAGACATAGACATATGGTGGGAAGCTCTGACCTATAAAGACAAAAAAAGAACTTGAAGATTTGAGGCACTGATAACATTTATGAAAGCAGCTGATAAGGAATACCCACAGAAATTGATAGCTCTTTTTGAGGTGGGGGAAAACACTAATTTTCCCCACTCAGTGGGTCATGTGAACATTTCTAATTTTCTATGAACACTTTCTAAGAAATGTTGAAAAGGTGAATGAAGAACGTTTGCTATGCATTCAGCCCGGTAAGAAACACACGGCTTTTGTGAAGATACGTGCTCTCCTGGAACAACCTCTGCCTCGATGCTCAGATCTGGGGGCCGTGTGTACCACTTCTGCTGAAAAGTTCCTCATGGTTCTAGAATGTGTTCTTGGTTACGACCCCCAAGGTGCTTAGCACAGCAGGGGTAGTAGATAATATGCCAGGAGCTCAGACCTCTGGATGTCACAGTCCTGTTTCTGAGCATCACGGGGTTACCTTTCAGTCGCCTGTATGAAGGCTGAGAGTAGCTGATTAGTAGCCAACTAATGATTTTGAGCAGTAATACTTCTTTTTTAAAAACAGTAACCTTTCTTTTAAACATTTACTGTGTCTCATGAACACTATCAAAAGCCAGCTTTCTTTTCTCCTTCTTTATTGCAGTTGTATATGGGGCCGATGGCTTTAGGGATTTTCATGCACTAATTCCCAAATCTTTCTCTCGTAAGTATATGCCTTGCTTCTAGAAAACAGAAACATGTATTCATTTCATACTCAATTTCCATAGCGTAAATGCATGATTCTCCACCACCCACCTTCATACTTGAAAAAATGAGGTAAATATTGCCCATCCTGTTCATCACACATCTACCATCTGGGGTATCACTGATATAATAAAGTGCGTATGTAACATTTCAGACTATTGGAAGATTAGACAGTGGAACATGCCTTTTGGTGGAGTAATAGGGGTAGAAGTAACACTAGCATTGAATTGTTACTCTATTAATGTTGGCGAACAGTTCTGCCATTAATGTGATGAGTATCTCCCTTTGAGTGAGTAGGATGATAAAATGGCCAGACTTCCTGTCACCATGAAACAGACCAACGTGCGTGCATGATGACTTTTACAAATTTGTGGGACAGGAGGAAGAGACAGACTCTCCCTCTGTTGCTCTGCAGTATTAATTTCAGAACCGAGAAGAGAAACATCGCAGGGCTTTGGGACCGTTTGGTGCGGTTCCTCGCTGCCCAAGCAGACACACTGAGTGCTTTGTGTGCTCAGGACAGTCCTGATCTGAGCTGTTAAACCAAAAGCAGATGTTAATTTCATTTTTAGGTATTGAGAGATGATAAACCATAGACAGATCAGGGCAGCACCTTTGAAGGAATATTTTAAGGAATGAAGTGTGCTTTTTAAAATGCTTTAAAATATTTAAAGTAGCACAAATGGTCATCCCCTTAGGACCAAAGCCTTCAGAGGCTGCATTAGTAAATTCTCTCCTGTTGTAAAGCAACCTCAGCAAACGGCGTGCTTGTTAATACTGTAACAGTCATTGATCCAGCACAATCCGAAAGGTGTCAGTAATGGTAAAGGTAAGATTCTGACATCCTAGTCATCAAAACTCTGCTATCTAAAGGATATAGCAACAACCCAGATTGGAAGTTGACTACTTTCCCAGGTTATAAAAGTTGTTGAGATCTTTCTCTTACCAATCTTCCTTTGATTCAACTTGAAAACAATAGCTTGAGATTTATTTCTGGGAGAGATGGATATATGTGTATGTATTTATACGTGTGTGTATATATATATATATATATATGTATATATATATGTATATAGATGTGTGCACTCCTATGATTATATAAAACGTGGAGGTGCTAGGACAGAGAAGTCAAGTTAATTTTGAGATGAACAGTCACAGTGCTGAAAAGTTGAGAAGTCAAATGCACCGAAGAGTAAGAAAAGATGGTCTGAGATGTTTTCACTAAGTCTGAGGGAGGTCTAGGGGCAAGCATACTGTGATGTGCTCCTATAAAGATCCAGGCTACCTGCAGATTTTATAAGATGGATGATGCATGTTTTGATATGTGCTTGTCTGTGCATTTACGCAAATGATTCACGAGGTACTGGTAACTCTCTCTTTCCTCCCCTCCCCCTCCCATGTCCCCAGACTGTAAATACCCTCCTCCTCCCCCGCACAGATGGCTGATGACCTGGAGGACTTCCCCACCCCAACAGCAACCCAGCTGTTCTGGGCCAACATCGCCACCTGGTGGGCAGGGTGGAGAATTGCTCCACTCGCCTGACCTCACCTCTTTGTTTTCTTTCTTGAAAATTAAAAATACATAACCTGTTTGACCCCCGCTACCTTCTCTATCCCAGTTTGTGTTCCCAGTAACCTGAGGAAAATGTAAATGTGCTTGAAAATCATTCCTTTGTCAGACCCCTCTGTCCCTGACTTAATTTCATTTAAAGGCCTAAAGTAGCAAATAAGGATAAAAATGTGTCTAATCATGCATCTTGACAAGAAAAATACCCCTACATTTTATTGGGGTTTTGGGGGGAGGTTGTTGCTGTTGGCTGCGGAGCCCAGCACGGGTCTTGAACTCACGGCCCTGAGACCATGACCGAAGCCAAAATCAAGAGTCGGACAGCTAATGGACTAAACCACCCAAGCGTCCCAAAACCCCTATGTTTTAAATGATAAAACTTAGAATAAGTGGTTTTATTAGCTTAAAAATGCTTAAAAGTTCTCCCAAATCTCTTTTAGAGCAGCACTAAACATCTACACATTTCCTCTTCATCTCAAATTTTAATTACGCTCATTCAAGGTCTCTTGTAAATATTTTTATTCCCTCTGCATTTTGCTTGCTGGTCACCGGTTGCAGGAATATTTCTGTCTCCCATTTTTTTGTTCATTTAAAAAATGGAGCACTTGAGACTCATGTGGCCTAAACTCAGACTACAGGGACGACTTCAGAATGTCTCCTCCATGGAAAAGCACAGTGTGAGGACCAAACATTTACCTTACCAGTAAATAGAAAAACGCATTCCAGAAGGGCAAGGAAAACAGGGAGGAAACACAACCCATTTGTCAGGTGGGGACTGGCAGGGCACGTTATATCTATGCATTAACACATTTTAATCATTCATGAGTACATGCAGGGCTGGGCAGCATGCAGAGGCCTCCTGGCCCCGCTGACCCTGAGTTCCCTGGATTCTCCAGACTGTTCAGTGCTGAACTTGTGTATGAGCTGAGGTCCACCTTGCCTTAAGGGTCTTGGGTCTCTCTTAGGTCTGCTGTGTTACTAATAACGTAGAAGCCCTCTAAATTATGTAACAATAATATTTTAATTTTTCCTAATGTAAGACAGCATCTGAGAAGGAAAGTAGCTTTGACTCCAGATTTGAAGGCATCCTCTCTTAATATAAGCCATGTTTATTAAATAATAAAATCGGGCCCCTGTCCGTGTGCTCTCGGGAAGAGCTACAGGGTTAGGCCTGAGCCAGAGCGTTCTGGGGTAAAGAAGTGTGTGAGTCTTACCTCATGTTCTATATTTAATCAGTTCAATTCAGTGCCATACTGAGTTAGACATTTTTCTAAGGGAGGGGGTGGGATGGAGTTGCAAAATATTTATAAGTATAATGCCCACATCGACGGAGAGTCTAGTGTTTCATTGACATCACAATGCACCTAAGCAGTTCCAGCTCCAAGAAAACGGGGCGGAGGAGTGGTTTAGGAGTCCGGGGAAGGGACGGCCAGTCAACACGAGCCCCGGTTAGCTCAGAGACATCATCCGAGGGGCAGACTAAAGCACAGTAAACACAAATGAGGGGAGACCCTCTGTTTCATGGAAGTGCCTGGTCGGGTTGACCTGTGTCATTCAAGGGACACCAGTGATGAGGACTCGTCCTGCTCCATTTGACTTTTCTCAAGGGAGTAGGGTAGGAACCTGGCACCCTCCCTTGGCTGGGCTCCAAGCCAGCAGGTGGACAGCTTAAATCAATGCCAGTCGTCTGTCCTGCGAACTCTTCGTTAGGTGAAGCAACCACTGGAGACTTTGACTTCTGCGGGGTTGGGAAATTCAAAAATAATGGGCCCACAAACGCAGCAGTCAGACAGGCCTCCCGAGTCCTCCGTCACTCCCGTACATGGAGATGCAGGAGGAGGTGATCCACCCAAGTGTCCCCTCTGCTCCATGAGCTAGAGGCCGCCTGCCCGGCCGCAGAAGGATCCCGCCACCCGGGCGCCCCCTCCGAGCCGCGCTGTGCCCGGGCCGCCCAGGCTGCCCGCTCTCCTGTGGCTTCAGCCTCTTGGCCCCGCGAGCTGTTTCTCCGAGCTGGTCCAGCCCCGTGGACGCCCCCAGTGTGTTCAGCCCCCACAGACTTCCTTCCTTCTGACCCCTTCAGGCTGGGCGTGTCCTTTTAATGGAGGCACACGGCCGGGCCCGGGGCAGGGACTCCAGATCTCACCCCGTGCAGGACCCCGAGGCTACATCTTCTGTTTCTTCTTTTCCAACCGCATCGCTAATTGAGCCCAAAGCCCCAAAACCTTTTTCACACTTAGATAAGTGGGGCCGACACCTCCCCCCCTCCTGAGTTTGTGTTTTTATAAAAGGTATTTTTTAACTTAAGGGGACTTGACGTTTATGTCCCTTAGATCACAATTTTGGAGACTGGTGTGTTTGTGACTTATTACAATAGGTTCGTACCCTGAACCCCTGAAAATAATAACCCTTGGCCTGTGTTCTCCTCGTAGCCAGAGGGGACACGCTGTTTTCAGGGACGCCCTCTTCGGAGGGCAGGAGCCCGTCCGTCTCCTCTGCGTGGCCAGCACCCACTTTGCATTTGTCCACAGAGATAGGAATGCTTTAGGGAGTCTGCTGGAGATTCTCGCTCTCCCTCTGCCCCTCCCACCACTCTCTCTCCAAAAAATAAGTCTTTAAAAAACAGAAAGATAGGAATGCGTTTTGCCCATATTTAGGGAACTGTCACTCGTGCTTGGCTCTGGTGTGCCCATGGGGACAGTGTTGCCCCTGTGATCTCCCGGCCCCTCCCTGTCATCCTATCTCCCTCGGTCCCTGCAGACCTTTTCTGTCCTAACGTGGCCTGGAATCTGTCCCCGAGAGGCTGCCAAGCTCCCAGCCCTAAAACTCTGCATCTGCCACCTGGCTCCGACCTGGAACGTGGGTGGCGTCTGCTCCCGTCAGTCACGGTCACCCGACCTGGCCCTCCGGTGGCCTGGGGTGTTGTCTGTGCTCTTTCCTTCAGAGACCCGCAGCATTACGGCACCCCGAATTCCAGTCTGTGAGCTTTGCCCCCTCCGGCATGGACCAGCTCGACCTCAACCTGTACCTGGGGTCCACAGAATCGTGGGGTCGCTTCTCACAGGCTCTCATGCCTTTTGAGCCTCCCGTTTTGGTTCTGTTACAGTTCTCGACTATCACATGACATCATAGTAACGAGAAAGCCGGATTATGATGGGAATCGGGTCTGGTTTGAGGACTTCCGTGCTCCCTAAGGTGACACGTGGGCCGTGCCGCCCCCCAGGCCACCCTCACCTCCTTCCTGCCACACTGCAGGTAGCCTGCTGTCGCCCATGTCACCCGGAAGTTCACCCCGCTGCTTCCCACTCTCCTGCCCATCACCAGGAAGGGCCCACACGTCCCCAACAAGGCAGCCCCACAGCACACCGCAGGGTGACAGCCGTACCTGTCTGCCTTAACCACGTGCGACAAGTGATGGTTTCTGGCGAGGGTCAGTTCTCTCCACGTCCCCACACCTCTCCACAGGTGCGCGGACCTACACCCCTTGTCTCCGCGCCGCTGGCTGAAGAGCCTGCCACGCCAACAGCCATGTGCCCCGCCGTGCTCTGGAACGCCCCAGTCTCGTTTGAGAAAAAACAAGCCACCAGTCGGATGGTTACAAATAATCCCAGGTGAAGGCGTCCAGGAGTCTTTGAAACTTGACGGTCGTGTTTCCAGAGCATTCTAGCGCAGAGCCCGGGGATAATGAGACCCTAGAGAATGAGCTTGCACCTGGAAAGGTACAGGGCGTGACTGGGAATAGGGATTCTAGAGAGCCCCGAGGTCAGAAAGCCTGACGGCACCCGCACCGCCTGGCCTGCCCGTGTCCTGCACTCCCCGTGTCAGTGGGACTTGGTCCCTTTCTCTGGCAGCTGGGAGAGGTCAGCAGGGGGCCTCTCTGGGGCGCTCCAGGGTGTCTGGTCTTCGGAATCTAGTAGGAAAGCACGGGTGGGGACTCCCTCTTTCTGGATGTAACATAGGGATCGGATGAGAGGAGATACTCCCTCCTGGGCTCTGGCCCGTGTTCCAACTCACTGTCCCATTTATTTATTTATTTTCCTCCCCAGAGAGCTAATGGGAAAATCTTGGCGGGTCAGCAGCTAGGAATGTGGGTGCTAGAGCCAGGCTGTGTGACCTTCCCACGTCATTCAACCTCTCTGTGCCTGAGCATCTTCAACTGTGAAATAGGATGACAGCATGACCTCCCTCAGCAGGTCCCTGCGAGAGCTAAATACCTCAGAGCAAATAAAGTGCTATGTGACTAGCACAGAGTCAGGGTCGCAGATGTCATGGGGGTCGGGGGGCCCCTCCACGGACAGCTCTGTGGGGAATGTGCAGGCCCCGTGCTAAGCTGACTCCTCATCATCTATCACTGAGTCCCCACAGCGCCCCTGGCCGGCCACCGCGGATCCTTCCAGCCTTGACAGATGTGAAAACCAAGGCACAGAGAAGGTGTGTGACTTGCTCCCGAGATCTCAGCGCTCGTAACGAGTGGAGCTGACGTTCCCAGCCATGAATGTCAACTTCAGAGTCTGGGCTCTCGACTTTTATAATCAAAGCGTTGCATAAAATGACCCTGGGGGGTTACTAACTAGGTTGATTATTTAAAACCGTGGTCTCAGACAACCCTGTACGTCGGAATCCCCTGGAGGGTCTCATGACAACACGGGCACTGGGTCCACCCCCAGAGCTTCTAGCCCAGCGCATCTGGGGCAGACCGGAGAATTTGCTCTTCTGACAAGTTCTCAGTTGACGATGCTGCTGCTGGTCCAAGGGCAAAGCCTGGAGACCCACTGATTGAAAATGTTGGTCAGAGATTTCATAGTCAGAACTACTATCTATGTCACTGTTTCTTGTACTTGGCAAAATTCGCCTCCCCGCCCTTCTTAATCTCTGAGGCCATGATAGAAGTGATAGCTTTCAGGGTCGTTGTAGTTTGTCCTACTGATTATGGGGTGGGACTCATCAGTTCATCGCCAGGCTGTGTTTCAGAACGATGCACACGGAATGTCTCTGATTTTCTTTGCCAACAAAAATATGCAAATGGCAGAAATAACTGCCCTCAGTGTGACTTTAGCGGAATCAGGAATGCAGAGCGAACAGGAGCCGGTGTGTTCCTTAACATCAGCTCTTCGCCCTCACGCGTGGGGCCGGCCCCTCAAGAAGCTAAACGAGATCTGTCACCTCCACAAACTCTGCGCATCCACCCTTCAGCAGCTCGAGACCCTGTAGGAAATCGTGGCTCCACCCCAGGGCTCAGGCTCTGTTACCCTGAGGCACTAAAAAGGAATTAGGAGGATCCTGTACCAAAGAAACAAACAAACAGAACTCCTGCGGAAACCCTTCGGGAGTCCATGGCCAGAAACGGGAACATGTGCTTTTGCTGAGCTTTGTCCCAGTGTGTATTAACCCATGAAACAGGGAAAGGGCGCCTCACGAGGAGGAGGAGTTTTTCAGGCTTGATGACCCCTTAGCAGGGATGTTGCCCCAGGCGGGAGGCACCGCACGTGGTCGGTACTCACCTGCCGGCCCAGCCCCGCTTGGCTCCCTGGCACCTGCCGCCGGAGCCCAGCTCGGGGCCACCGTCCCCGGTGGTACAAGCCGCTGAGAACCTTCTCTGCTTCGATGTGCTGTCTTTTTGCTGCTGTGTCGTTTTGGTGGTTTTTTTTTTTTTTTTTTTTTTTTTTTTTGCGATGACACTGAGTGGCCCCTATATTGTGTCTTTCAGCCAGTAATGTTAAAGTAGAGGCTCAGAGTGATGAAGAGAATGCGCGTGCCTGTGAGCTGAATGGGGAAGAATGTGCGGAGGATTTACGAGTGCTTGATGCCGCGGGAGAGAAAATGAATGGCTCCCACAGTGGCCAAGGCAACAGAGCTCTGTCGGGAACCGGAGGCATTCGACTTCCTAACGGCAAACTAAAGTGTGATGTCTGTGGGATAATTTGCATCGGCCCCAATGTGCTCATGGTCCACAAGAGAAGCCACACTGGTAAGGCCTGGCGCAGTTCCTCCTTTGGTGGCCTGGAAAGGTCCGCGGGGTGTAGCGGGATGAGAATAATACCCTGGCTCGCAGCATTGGCTCCAGGTCGTAGCAGGGGGTAGCCTTGTTCTTGCCGATCAGCATCGAGAGGGACTTCTAAACACGCACCAGTTCAAACCTAGATTTAAAGCCGTCAGACAGGGACCGTTCACAGCCTCCCCAGTCCTGCCAAGGGCCCCGGGGCCTCGCCACCCACTAACGAGCGGCGCTGTGCGCTTAGGGCACCTGTAACTCCAACCCCCCCCCCCCCCCCGCAGCCAAACACAAGACGAAACCAAACCAAAAGAGAGCGATCCGCTGACGTGCACTCCTCCTCCAGGTTTCCCCTGAGAAACCATGAGTAAAATGTGCCTTTTTGAAATCCAGCCTCCCAGAGCTCAGTTTTTAGAAACGTGAGTGAGCAGTGGAAAAGCAGTAAAATCCAGTGTGTCACCGAGTCCAGCTCAGTTTTCAGGCGGCTTCCCCACCAACAGGTGAGCCTCAGAACAAGACTGCTGATGGCTGCGTAGTTTCCATCTCACACGGGCACAGAATTTCCCACCAGAGCCTCTGCCTGTTGGAGGCTCTGGAAGCCTCAGAGAAGGAGGTAGCCTGTGTCCAGACAGGAAGGGGCGAGAACCGCGTAGCGTCCCAGGGCTGCGTCCAAGCTCACGAGGTGTTCTCACGTCAGGGGTGGGGGGAATAGTTCTGCCCCTCCATGTGCTCGGCCGTGGCAAAGGATCAGCCCCATACTTTCCCAGCAGGACTGTGGGATCACCTCGAATGGCCCCCGACAGTCTTCGAGACATGAATGGGGCCCCATAGTACCTGTTAACCGTACGCAGGAGGTGTCCTCCGAATCGAAGAGAAACCTGACTCTTTTGCCCTAAAGGTGTGCAAAATGCAATAAAGTCACCACCTATAGTTGTCACTGAAAGTTTAAGTGTAAAACGCAGGAACCCCGAGTCGTGGCTGCTAGGGGCTGGTGTCGGTGGGTCACCACGGAACCAGCATCTGCCACCGCCCTCAGCAAGGGGATTTAAAAAAAAAAAAAAACCAGCTGAAATGTTTACTCTGGAGGCACAAAGGATTTTATCAGATAACTTAGGGAAGTAGGAAGAAGGCTTGAAAATCACAGCCTCGTGTGACTCTCACCCAGGGCCAAACAAATCCAGTGATTATCAGAAATTAAGCAGGAATTCAGAAAAATCATTGAGCGAAACAGCTAGCTTGTCAGGACACGCAGGCCTCGGTGGAGTTGTGATTTTTTATGTCTGATTCGGGGCAGTCTCCTAAATGATATCTTCCATTTGCAATGCATCGGGAGAATCCTAAAAACCTGTTTACTTTCGGTAAACATGCGTTTTCAATAAAAACGTAACTTGTAAAATTAGGCAAACTTTGCTTTTCCTAATGCGTCCCTTAATCTTCCAATTATCCCATGAAATAGACCCCTCACATCAAGCCCTAAGTCAAGCTTGCGTGAGAGTAGTCAGGTTCTCCTCTTTTGTAATGACTTGGAAATTAAAGCGAAAGTAAGTTACTTTGTGATAGACACCTAACAGAAGACGCTGGGACCCGTGTTAATACATTCCTGATGGAGGAATAGACCTCACAAATGAATTACTTTCCTTGCTAATTCATGTAAAGCCTGACTGTACTGTGAAAATTAGCTTAAATAAATATTTGATAAATGAATCGAATTCTGGCATACTAAATTGTCAAAACACAATGACTGCCTGCCCCGATAAAAAGAATAATTGCATTTAATGAATAAACCTGCCAAGTATAGATATGCAGAGTAGCCCCCACTGTTTGCTGCCCACTTCTCCCCACAAATCGCGGCTAAGTGCCAAGCACACAGCAACACGCTGATTCTTTCACTTGCAGGACAAGTTTATTCCAGAAATAGGGACATGCAGTCCGTCAATGTTATGGTTCCTGGCCTGGCTTTTATTAAACAAACCAACCAACCCCTGAAACAGTAAACTCGTGGATTGTCTTCCTGATGTGTCCCCACGCGCATAAATGTGGAGGGTCGCAGGTGAAGCCATACGAGGATTGAGTAGGTAGACGATACTAGGGAGGTTTCCATTTCTCTGGGATCTGAGTGGAGTATGTTAGAAAAGGCACGCTTTGCTGACCATCAGTCCCACCCCGAGTTCTCTGAATTTCCAGTGTTTCTAGAGCAGTTTCTTCTCAACCTCGAAGGCCATATAAATCACACCAGGGTTTCCCTCGCTGGTACCCAGCAGCTCCCAGGGGCAGGCTGCCCCCTTGCCTCTGCCCAGAGCCCCACCTGGGGAAGGTGCCGTGGGCGCCACTCGGAACTGTGTATTGATCCCACTACTTCCGTCCCTAGCTTTGCCGCTCAGTTTCTTTTCTTTTTCTTTTTTTTAACTCAAGTGTAATAGCACTGCCGTCCCCAGCAACACCTCGGGGTCGATGTGAGAATCACAGGGGAGAGTGGTACGAAACAGCCACGCAATGCAGGGGGAAACCCCGCTATGCAAATATGCAGCGGTATCGTCCTAAGTGATGGGACTTTGAACTATCAAGATCAAGAAAAGTGTCTGAATTATGGTTATTCTGGACAGTCTCGGGCCTCCCCCTGTTCCATCATCACCAGCATCAGAGTACAATCTGCTCCGACGTACGGTTGCAGTGGGCCCGAGTTCATTTTTGCAGCTCAGGTATATATTCTGTAATCTGCCTTCTTCTGATATCCCCTCTTAAATGTTATGACGGAGACACCCGTGAAGTCTCTGTTTTGTACCCAAATAAGTTCTTCAGAGGGGCTCAGACCTTCTTACGGAGAGTCCCTCGAGTGGGACATCCGTAGACTCTGAGAGTAAAAACTTAATGTTGAATTAGTGATGACGATAAAGCCTTCGTCCCGCCAAGGAAAAGCAATCCAGCCTCGGCGCGCTTGATGTCACTTAGCCACAAGAAGCAAGCTAGGGACCCAGAGGAGGCAAGCGGATGATGCTGAGCCTCAGCAGAAGAGCACAGGTAATGGGGGCTGTGTTCTGTCGTCCCGCAGCGGGGCCGTGCCCCCTGTCCTGCTAACGCCTCCAGAGGGAAACCACCTTGAGCTGAGCCCCGGGTTGTCACTTCGGAGAACGCCGTCTTCGGGAGTCTCCATGTCCCGTGTTACATATTCATGCCAGCACAATCAGAAACAAATAGATTTCCAGGAAAGCTTGCCAGTAGGATTAAGATGCCAGGCACAGCAAGATACACGAGAACCGTTGACTCAAATTAGAAGACAGATTTCACTCTTGAAGCAACGGCCGCCTTTCTTCCCTTCCCGCCCTGTCGAGCGGGTGGGGGGCATGGCTTGCCTGCGAGGTCCCACCTGGGTCCGCTGTTGTTACTTCTTCACGGACAGTGGCTCCAAGGCAGGGTCCGACCTGCGCCCCCCCCCCGCCCCAGCCCTTTGGGTCCCCAGCGCCTCGTCAGCCTGGAGCTAGCTAGCTTTGGGTCACGCCACAACACCCCTGTGTCACCAGGCGTGTCCTCCACCCTTCCTGTATGCATTTTGGGTGGCGTGAGCTCTCCCAACTGACGACCTTTCCGGAACATCCAGCTGAAGGTCCACTCTGCCAAGATCCATCGCACCCTGCTGATCTCCCTGCACCTGCCCCCAGGGACCAATTACTTCTCTTTTCCCTTGCATCTACTTGGAGTTAAAATATGCACATTCACGCACGTGTGTGTGATGAAGGCCCAGAAGTGTTTCTAACAGATAATGATCTCTCGCTACTGGATGGTCCTGGGGGCCGCCCGGCCACCGACTCTTTGAGATTTAGCTCCGGCTGGTCAGGGTCGCTGTCACCTTCCCATCTGCCTGACTCTTTGCCCAGCCACGTCCGACCCAGATGCAGATTTGGGACAATACCGAATACGTCCTGGTTGGTATCAGGATCCCTCCAACTGGCCTGTAATTAAATATCACTCTATCCTTATGGCAGCACATCTGTCCGGCCCACTGAAAAATAAAAGTGATGATAATCACGGCATCCAGGGGCCAGTGTAAACTTCTCCATTTAAGCCGGTGGAGGTTTGACTAGTCCCAGACACACTTCTGCTAGTTGCTTTTACTAAGTGCCGCCTTGTTCACCAAAACCACATTAAGCAATTGAGAAAATTGTTAAATATACATTTTCACACATTCTTTTTTCCTAAGAAAAACCCGTTACCGGGAAGTATGTTGTTTTTGTTTTTGTTTTTGTTTTTGTTTTCATGTATCTCAACACCAGCTATTGCGGGCACAGAGAGCTCTTCTTAAAAAAAGAAAGAAAGGAAAAAAAAAAAGCAATTGTTCTCAAAAGAGCTTTAGTGTTTATTGAAACCTGACAAGTGTATCATCCTTTCTACATGAGAGCTAAGTAAAACGGTCACTGATTTGGAGTCCAAGACCCGGGACTGCTCAGTGGCGTATTTCTTTCTCACAGACGCCTGTGCATCCCTTTGTTGGATCCCGAACACACGGGACGGGCACTGCTGCACCCATCCAGGGCTCCCATGCCTTCTTAGCCACCGCTCCAGGCAGAACACCCCTAAAAGAATTCCTAATAACAGCTACATCGCCTCTCTTAAATGATTTGTACTGAAAACATGACCGATCTTCTGTGGAGATAGGCCAATGATAGCTTTAGTGGTTTCAGGATTTGGGAGAAGGAAAAAGCCAGAAGGCTCCGTGAGCCTCGGGCTGGGACGCCCCACCACGGGGGAGCTGGGACTTCTCTTTGGACCATGTGGAGCATCCTTCACAGTTCCTTAACTTCTCATTTTATTCAATCTTTCTCCTTCTCTCTCTCTCTCTCTGAGCCTCACACTCTCTTCTGTCTGTCTCCTTCCTGATTTGCCTGCGTAGGGACAGACAGGTAATGGAGAAGAAATTGAAAGGCAAAATACAGGAAAAATGTAAATGAAAAGAAGTTATTATAACTGTTATAATGAAGTGCCTTTCATTTAAATATAAGAATGTAACGCTGAAATGAACTTGTGATCCTGAAATGCATTTTTAATGAGTTTCCTTTTTATTTTGCTGCTTCAGTGGCATATTTTAAAGACCCTTTGAAAAAAGCCACATTAAAAACCCCACCAAATGCCACAACACGCAAAATTGGATATTGGTTTATTCCAAAACTGCTGATCAGGAAGAGTGGCTCTTCATCACAAAATGTTGCAGTCACTTTATTTAAATGAGTTTGAATTTGCATTGTGATGTGCCATTCTGATTTAGGGGAAAAAAATTAGATTTTCAGATCAAATTGACCCAACCAGTGAAGCGTTAAGGAGCTGGCAGGTTTAGTCTGAAAGCCTCATGTTCTATCAAACCTGCAGCCGGTGGAAGTCACCGGGCCCCGTGGGAAACAAGTTCCTCTCCGGGTCCTCCTCTTGTCCCCGCGCCGAGTTCTGTTCTCACCCATCCCTCTCCTCCTCCTCCCAGGGGAGCGGCCTTTCCAGTGCAACCAGTGCGGGGCCTCCTTCACGCAGAAGGGCAACCTGCTCCGGCACATCAAGCTGCACTCCGGGGAGAAGCCCTTCAAGTGCCACCTTTGCAACTACGCGTGCCGCCGGCGGGACGCCCTCACGGGCCACCTGAGGACGCACTCCGGTAGGTCCTGCGGGCGCAGGTGCCGGGCGCCCCGGCCCGGGTTGCGCGGGCGTGTTGTGTGTGCGCGCATGCGCGGGAGCCCCCTCCACCCGCCCCAAGGGCTGGGCCTGATCCCCAGCACAGCCCCCCTCAATCGGGCCTCCCCACACACCCGCCCGGGACTGTGGCAGCACTGCCCTGGCCCCCCAGTTTGGACTCCCCCGCGGGGCAGAGGATGTGGGTGGGAACGCGCGCGCGTGCACACACACACGCGCGCACTCACACACGCACGCACACACACACGCGCGCGCACACACACACACACGCACACACACACGCGCGCACACACACGCACGCACACACGCGCGCGCGCACACACACACGCGCACACACACACGCACGCACACACACACGCACGCACACACACGCGCGCACACACACACGCACGCGCACGCACAAGTCCCGCTTTATAGAGACTCGTTCCAGGGAGACCTCGTCTTCCCGGGGTCCTCAGGTAAGTGGGGCCCTTCTGCAGGATTCTTCCCGCTCTCCTTTCACCCGGCGCGCTGCTAACCCCCGGAACATTCCCAGGTGCATTTCCTCACGTTAATGGTCAGGCCGCAAGTATTACTGCTTTAGGCAGGGGACTCCCGGCGCGGTCACTGTCGCTGGCGTAGTTTTTTTGCAAAGCTGAGAGAGAAGGTGAGCAGGGCCTGCCGCCATCCGTCCTGACCGGGGACACGCCTGTGCCCCCGGGGACACGCCCCCCTCTCTGCGCCCCAGCCTAACTCGTGCCCGAATCCAGGCAGGCCTCAGCAGACAGGCCACTTTGGGGCTCTTACCAGATTTTAGCAAACGCACGTCGAATAATCCGGAGACTCGGAGCATGATTACCACAAACGCTTGACAGTTCCCAAAATACTCCCAGCCTGCGAAGCACACATCCATCTCTGCCTCCTGAGGAATCTTCCTGGCTATCCCATCAAGGGGCCCCATGGTCTTGCAGGTCAGAGGAACAGAGAGGGGCCCTCTGTCCAGCAGGGATACTTCACCCCTGCCCTCCCAGAGCTCATCATCCAGACCGTGGGCTGGTCAGCGACTTCTCTGGAGCGGGGCGCTGTCCGGGGAGGAAGAGACTTCAGACCAGCTCCCCCTGCCCCCCGACATCCCCAGGGCCTCGCTGTCCCCCAGGGGCAGGGATGCTGCATCCCTGGGAATGCGTGCCTAGCATCAGACTGTCTCCTTCCCAAATGTGATGAGTGTACTTAGTGGCGAGGTTCTAGTGACCTCTCCCTGTGCCTCTTCCTTTGTCACTGAGCATTTACGGAGCACCCAGGGGCCCCTCCCTCTGTGGAGGAGGCTGGTGGGAAGCAGCCAAGCACCAACATGTTACCAGTGTGCTGACACAGTGTCTGAGGGGCCGGTGGGAGCACCGGGAGGGGACAGTCAGTCTCCAGGATAGGATGTGAGGCTTCAGGAGAGACTTCCAATAGATGGAGGGGCTTGAGTCCACATCAAAAGGGGGGTTTCTGAGGTTTACCTTCAGCGAAGTTCCACGTGCATGTGTAATCCTGTAAGTGACCCCAGAAGGAGGCGTGGTCCGCATTTTAGCCAGTGTTGTGGGGAACATAGTCTTTCTCCTGGAGCAGTGCCTGCATGAGGAGGCTAGGGGGTGGTCGCGGGCGCCCTGGGAGTGCCAGCACCCTGTCGGGGTCCAGCCAAGCCATCTCCTGCCCATGCTGATCTCCTTCCTGGTAGTGAACGTGGAGGAGACTCCCAAATGCTACCCCTTCCCCCACAGGGGTCCATGCTGACGGCTAGGGAGGGTTTTGCTGCAGGGGACAGGTTGAGCAGATGGCTCTCCCAACATGGGAGGATGACAATGAGCATCTTACAGTGTTTACAGTGTGTCAGTAATGAGGAGCACGTGTGTTGCCCCCTAGAAGTGAAGGTGTCTGGGGAACTAAATGCAAGGCTTCAGATATGACTACGATCCCGGTGGTGTGCAGAGCCGAACAGGTGATCTGGGACAAAGGAACTTCACACATATCATTCATGGAGGTCAAGTGGACATCAGCACACTTGACGACAGGACTGCATCGGGGTTGGTAGGAAGCACAACTCCATGCAGGTGGAAAACACAAAGACTCATCCCTAGGTGACACCAACCACGTCACCGTCAACCCCAGTGACTCTGATTTGCAACAGAAATCTCTCCTGCATATCGGTCCTTAAAACTCAAAGGGATGCCGCTCTCTTTGCTCTCCTACCTATTATGAAGTTTGGAACATCTAATACAGTACTTTTGGTTATTCTGGCCCCATGCCTGCTTATTTCCTTCAAGGTGTGATGATGGTATCCTGCTCCAAGCATGGCCAATGACTTGAGTAATTATATATAAGAGTGGTAGACTCTGCTATGGATGCAGCGATGAGCAAGTAGCTAACACTGTACCATTGACCCAGGGCTGCTGGTGATTCTGGCATCTAAGAGTGCCATTGACACGCAACTCTTAGAAAATACCCAAATGGGGCCACTCCCCGCATTCCACGAAAGCCATGATCAGCCTCATAGCTTTCCCTGGCCACTGGTGGTGGCCTGAGGTGCCAAAGACCAACACATTCGTAGTGATATAGGCATAGAATGTGTCCCATACTGATAAGAGGAGGGCTCAAGTGGTCTGGCAAGGTAGGGAAGACATCCCCCTTTGTTCCTCACTGCTTTCTTTCGGAGTTGAGAGCTGAGCCAGAGTCTTTCTTTCCTTCAGAATACTGGGCTGTGATGCAAGGTATACTTTAGTTTGGTTTCTTACCGTGAACATATTTCTTATGTTCCAGAGTTAAAAGCAATCATATAGTTAGAAAAATGGATATTCAGACACCATGCCATATGTACATGAATTTGCTTAAGTGATAGCTTTTCTAGGAAAGGACATTGACGGGTTATCTATATCCTATTAATTTCTAAAGGTACCACTCAATAAAATGTGCAATTTTAGGCAACACTGTATATTTCAGTGTTACTTTCCTGACATTAGTGATATAACTTTCTACAGATAAAGATCCATCCCTTTCTTCCTCTGTTAAATGTCCCAGAAGTCAAATTTTGTTTTTTGTCTTAGTCTTCTTAAACCATTGCCTCTATTCACCTAAGGAAGAGACTGAACCAGTACAAGCTTTGGTTAAACCTTTTTACCAAACATTCCTATTTGGATGGTATTGATTTTTATACCATGCATTCAAATCTGTGAAATCTAACAACATGAGAAGGAAGTCAGAGAAGATTCTGGTCTGAGGATAGAAATTTATATTTGCCATTTAAATAAAGATACTTTACTTATTTCATCTCTTAAGTTGCTGTGTATTAAAGTCTTTAAGCTTAGGCATGATATGAACTTGTTTGTGCTAATCTTCTTTCCCAAAAATACCGCTCAATAAAGTTCGGGAAGAACCAAACCCATCATACAGAACTACACTGCTTAATAGGGTAGCCACTAGCCATATATGGTATTTAAATTGTAAGTCTAGTCAACTGAACTTAAACAAAATCAAAACTTCAGTCCTCGGTGACTCTGGCCATACTTTGAAAGCTCAGTAGCTTTCAAATGGTGGCCACCATATTGAACAGCACAGTAGCTGTCACATTGGACAGCGAAGACGGAGAACACTTGCATCTTCATAGTAAGTTCTGTTGGTAAGGGCTGATCTCGAAACCACGTCATCCTTAACTTTTTGGGGAGAATGCAGAGCTTTCTCTAAACTAGAATAAGGAAATACATTTTGGAAAGGAATGCTCATTTCATTAATATATATCTATCCACTGTGGTTTCTTAGAGACCTCAAATTATCCAGTTTAGTATCCTGGAATTTAATCCACTTTGGCTGCATTTGGATCTGTCCCCAGTGTCATGCCAGACCTGGCCCACAGTGTAGATGCATTCCTCACGTCTCCGCCCAGTTGTTGGGCATCTACCTGATCACACGGCAGTGGCCCACTTCCTCCAGTTGAAGAAGTGATTGAAGTCCAAGAGAATTTGGTAGTTAAGACTGTGGGCAAATTAAGATGAAACAAAACTCACAGGAGTTCTTGGTACAATCAAAGAAACCCGTGGGCATTAACATTTTTAAATTTAGCAATTTTGACTGAGTCCATAAGGCTTTTAGCTCTCAAGAGTAGAGGGGTATTTTTTTTTTTTTTTGGATTTTTGATAATAATTGTATTGCATGCATTCCCATTACACATAAGGCCAATATTTAATTGGGGTCTTGAACTCCATTGTGTTTTCTGCAGTTGGTAAACCTCACAAATGTGGATATTGTGGCCGAAGCTATAAACAGCGAAGCTCTTTAGAGGAACATAAAGAGCGTTGTCACAACTACTTGCAAAGCATGGGTCTTCCAGGCACGCTGTACCCAGGTAAGCGCTGGCATTCCCTTCCCAGCCCGTGGGGAAGAAGGGCCCTGGGCACACAGCTCCGGACGCAGAACGCGCGGGTGTGCGCACCACACCGCTGGGACGGACGGATGTTTTTGGCCACTAACACGGCACGTTTTCACCCAGAGCTAACTGTGCTTCCCGACTTTTGAAGCTCTCATCTCACCAGAGAGAGCCTGACCTTGAACCCCTCCCTCTTGAAAGCTGGGGAAGCATCTAAGACAATAGTGACCCCTGAAATTTTGGGGGGTTTCCTTGGTTTTTGGTAATTTTAAAAAAAATTTTGGAGTATCGATTGCTTCTTTGTGCTTAGTAATCAAAATAAGATGTGAAGTCTTGTTCGAAAAACTATTTTTTTCATGAAGTTGATCGAATAAAAGCTTTCAGGCTTTGGCACCTGCCTGGAACAGGTGAGCTCCTTGGAAAACCCTGACAGTCCGGAGGATTGCGGCTGTCACAGATTCCGAGGAAAGGCTGCTTTTTTTCTCATGAGCCTTGGCGCTAGCAGCATCCCGAGGCAGCGTTTGACTCTGATCTTAGATAATGTAAAGTGAAGGATGTAAACAGATGGCTGAATTTGCAGGAGGCTGAATTTACTCAGAGGGACGGTGGTGGGATAAAAGGCACCTTTCTAACTTTTTAAGACATAATAAATTTATGAATAGATCAACTGAAGCTAACCTCTTCCAAAACACTGCTTGCTTGGTGCCACCAAGGGAAAGCTCATCATTGGACCCAGGAGCAGAAGTTAAATTAAGAGTTGAAAATTTTCTAAAACCTCATTCAGCTCCCTGAGTTGAATGAATGGCTCATAAAGGAAATTGACCAGGGAACATGAAGATCACTTTTATCATTTTAAATTTTATGTGGTCACTTACTGGATTTTTATTAGGGTGAAATGCACAGAGCAGACAACTTAGGATCTTAACCATTTTTGGTTAAGTGTATGGTTGAGCGGCACCGAGTAAGTTCAAGAGCACTCAGATTAAGGACAGGTGAGAGCAGGAGAGACAAATGGTCAGAAAGGTGTTCTAAGAATCGAATGGTTTTGGCACCCATGGGCAGCGTGTTACATGGCCAGAGCTCCCTGGTTCTAGGGCTGCCTTCCCCACCCATCAGCTGTTGATCTAGGGGCTGACTGTTGATCTCCCTGGGCCTTACTCTTCTCACCTATAAAATCAGGAGATCCCATTACATTTTCAGTTAGCCTTCTCCAAAGTCTGAGGTCTGTTTCTAGAATGGAAAGGTATTGAGGGTTACTAGAAGAGAGGAAATTAGGTAGTAAAACAGTAGTAACAATGTAATAGTCATCAATTTGTGGCCAAACCCCAAGGTGGTGTCTAAAGGATGAGAGGAGGATGATGCTCCTTTAGAATAAAATCTAAACATTCAGACATTGTGTTTTCCTGCCAAAAATAAATTAATGGATCTTGGAAGTAAGCACCACTATGCCCTGCTTTGCCGAGGAGGAGGGACATGTGAGGAAGCGTATTAGCTCAATAGGTCAAACATACGACCAGTGGGATTAGGTTTTTATGGATATTGTGTGTATCCTTCATATAAATCAGGGCGTGAGCTTTTATGTTTGCGCATTTAATGAAAAACAGATATTTCCAATGTTGAAAAATTGCATATACCAGCTATAAGAACGAATTTGAAATATAAATTTCCAAAATGGACTGATCCATGTTTAAATAAGCCATTTATCTACCCAACAGATATTTGCTGCAATTTATTATCTACAATACTGAGCCCTCTTTGAGCACAGTGATCTGAATTTCCTTTAAAACCATACACATGGAATTTCTAAGACAAAATGAACAAGAGACACAGACAGAGCACATTGGTTTTCTCTGCCATTTTGTTACTGAAGGAACGCGTTAGGAAGTCAGCCCAGGCTGATCCAGGGGAGAGCAGCTTTTGTGTCCCTGAGACCTGGGTTCAGGTTGCATCTCTGAATCTGTTTGTGAATGCAACCCTGGGCTCTCAAGTAGGAGTGATAATTCTGGCCTGGCCAACCTCGCAGAAAGGCTCTGGGAGAAAGAGGAGAGAGCCTTAGGGAGCGTCGACATGCATCACGCACTCATGTGAACATACAAATGTCAGTCACTGAAGTTTTGACACCTGACTGGTCTCCTCTGTTGGCTGTCTATGTCCGTGAGCTTATATGTCCGCGATATATCTTACCCTCTTGCCAGAATCACCTCCGTGTTGAAATGCTAATTTGTTCCCTTCGGTGATCAGATCATTAGGAATACCACAGTGATGTGTCCTTATGTTCCTGTGTTCAGGAGATAAAGAAGGTTTCCTGTGTGCAGTGAAGGAACTCGGGGTGTGGAGGGAATCCATAAAAGCACTTCAGTGCTAGTCCTACAAGCTGACATCTGGGATTCAGAGGGCAGGCAGTGGGCTGCTGGGGTGTGGGTAGGGGTGGCCGGTGGTCCTTGCTCACTTAGCTTTGCTGTGCTAGGTCTGGCCGAACCTGTGCCTTCTTGTGCCCTGTCCTTCCCACGGCGCCCGAGACCAGCCCCTTCGGTGCTCAGATGGACACCCAGACAGCCTCCCCGCTCTTCAATCCCCATAGGTTGGGGCCATTCTTTGGGATTCTGTAAAAACAAAGCCTAGCTTAGCTAGGATGTGGGAAAGTTTAATTTTTCTGAATATAACTTTATTTAGTTAAAGGCTTGTTGGTCCTCTGTTGTAATTTCCCTCATGGAAAAAGTAAGTTTCTCTTGAGCATTTGGAAGATGATCCATCAGGTACACAAATCGTGTTACAAGCTCTTAGGGGAAAATGTATCGAAGACGGAGTAGCCACTGACCTGGGAGCTTTGGACTCCTTTGTCCCTCACTGTGATGACTCTGAGCATCTCTGCTCTCAGGAAGCCCTGTGGCCTGTTGGGGACGTAACCCCACTTGAAGTGCTGCAGGGGTCCTGGGTGGGGCTTGGCAGAGAAGCAGGGACATGTGAGGAAGCATATGAGCTTGATAGGTCAAATGTACAACCACTGGAATTGGGCTGTGTGGGTTTTGTATGTAGCCTTCATCTAAATCAGGGTGTAGATTATTATGTTTGCCCATCAAATAGCAAACACACATTTCCAATGTTAAAAAACTGCATATACCAGCGATAATAACCAATTTGAAATATATGTTTCCAAAATGGTCTTCATAATAGCAATGAAGACCTGAAACACTTAGAAATCATCTTTGCAGGCAATGCTCAGGACATAATGAGGACAGCTGTCTCACCGTGCTGGGGCCAGAAAGCAAAGGTGGGAGGTGGAGAGGGGGAGGGCCAGACACTGCAGGCATGTGTCTTCCCGAATCAAGGCATGGTTTTCACATAAAATGTGTCTGTAAATCATACTGGAATATCGTGACACATATCTAGAAGAACAGAGGAGGGGATTGGCATTTTCAAAAAGAAAGAGTAATGTCTAGTGCTGTATTCACATGCAGCTAATGTGGAGCTCTTTGAAGAATAGACAGAAATCGAGAATAGGAGTGGATAAGCCTACAGGTCCTGTGCTAAATCAGCGTGTCGTATCTGAGAAAGCAGGAGGAGGTATACGGCAGTGGGATTGAGGTGGACCATTCAGAAATGGTGCTGGAAAGATTGAATAGCTATTTGGCATATAATTGACATTTTCAGCTCCTCGTACATTAGGATAAATTGCAGGCACATGAAAGAGTTCTATTTCCAAGCATCCAACATAAAAACTAGAATATGGATGGACTCCGCAGGATAGAAAGTTGTCTCTTCAATTATGGAAAGAAACAATGTAGAGAAAGACAGGGCTAGAAATACTCCCTACGTCAACACTTACCCCGCAGGATCTAGGTGTTCTGCAGTTAGAAGGTGTTGATTTTCCAGAGTTTGCTGTGTGTTCGGGGATCAGGGGCTCTGGATTCTTCCCCCCACCCCCGTGTTGTCAGGATTCTCTGTCGCATTTCTGCATCTCACTTCACGGTGCCAGCCGATGGCATTGGACCCTTAGATCATTTCCAGCTCTGACAATTCTTGGATTCTCAGCCAGCTGATGAGTAGTGGATTTGGGAGCCCTTGAAAAGTTAGGAGGACTCATCAGAGGGACACAAGTGCTTAATCACATTCAGCTTCTGGTGACAGTGCTTGTTTTCTTTGGTTGTGGGAGATAACGTGCGGTCCCCAGGTGTCATTAGCAGGTGGCTGTGGGCAGACTCTGTCTGCCTGGCAGAGTTGCCGGGGAGATTAGAAATCATCATCATCACCATCATCATCGTCATCATCATCATCATCCCTCCTACGAAGGGCCTGGCTCTCGTAGGCGCTTAACAAATGTCAAATTTAGCGCGGGACGCGACCAAATTCTTTCAACTGTAAGTGTTTCTAAACTGGCCTCTCTAACTGTCTTTGACTTTAGTCATTAAAGAAGAAGCTAATCAGAGTGGGATGGCAGAAGATCTGTGCAAGATAGGATCAGAGAGATCCCTCGTGCTGGACAGACTAGCAAGTAACGTCGCCAAACGTAAGAGCTCTATGCCTCAGAAATTTGTTGGTAAGAGTCCAATGTTTGCTGTCTCTTAAAAAAACAACTACGCGGGTGCTTTAGACTCGGGTGGCCATTAGCTGAGAGTAGGAGAAAGAAAAAGCATCTCATTTTTTTTAAAAAGCAAACATCGGCAGGCTTACCATGTCTTAAATATTTTGGATTTTTTTCTAATAGACTTCTTGCACATAAGAAGTCTTATCCGGGCAATTTTTCCTAGATGTGGGCTTACAGAGTCCTGGGCACCCAGGAGATCTGCCTGTGGACACCTGTGTGCTTCCAGGGGTGGCCAGGTCAGTGTGCTCAGGGCCGAGAACATGGGCCCAGCCTGGCTGGGGGAGATCCCCACACAGCCGATTCACCTGCTGCCTGAGCACCCCTGCTGAGCTGCAGATGCTCAGAAGTTCATAATGCCCCCTGCATGAGCTACCTTGAATCGCACAGCAACTGGCCCCTGAGAAGTACCCAGGGAAGAGGGAGCACAGCCACGATCGCTGTGCTCACCATGGAATCTCTGCCCGTGCCAGGTGCTTTGAGGGATAAAGGGAAGAGCAAGGTGGCCCTTTCCTCTAGGAGCTCGCAGTCCAGTGTAGATGGTAGACAGATACACCAGCAGCCCTCATCAGGCCACACACTGCAAGTGCAGGAAGAATGATACCTAGTTAGCTCAGTGTAAGAGTGGAAATGCCCTGGGCTTGGGTCCCAACCTGAGGGTGTCAGCACACAGCCACGTGTTAATGCTATCTACCTGGGTGACATTACTTGACCTCTCCAAGACTTGGTTCCATTCTTTAGGTACCTCACAGGGCTCTGTGAACATAAATTAACATCAAGGATGTGAGAACGTTTAGAAACCCTTAGTGTAAAGGTCAACTATTATCAATAGGATAACATGGAAAGAGAACACTGGGGGAAAGGTCATGTGCAGGAAAGAGGACCACGGGGGAGGGTCATGGTCAGGAAAGAGGACCATGGGGGAGGGTCATTGTCAGAAGAGAGGACCATGGGGGAGGGTCATTGTCAGAAGAGAGGACCGTGGGGGAGGGTCATGGTCAGGAAAGATGATGATTAGTGAAAGTTTCATGAAGCTGATAGTGACCTTGACAGGGGACTAGGATTTCAGCACATTATTAATAGTGGAAGAAAGGGACAGGATTCTAAACAGATATAAAAGTACAGGGAAATGGTGACGCCTGTTGTAGGGGCTGGGGCGGGGAGGAGACATGTGGGACCTGACCTCGGAGCAGGGAGTGTTCCAGGCTAATTCATGTGCCCTCAGGGAAGCAAGAAAAGTTAAGTCCCAGTAAGCTCTAGCCACAGAATCAATGGCCTTTGAATGCCAAGGTGGGAAATGTCTCCTTACCTCAGGAGGCAGGAAAAAGCACTGGCATATTTTTGATGGGAGCCACCTGTTAGAAAACCAGACCACAAGTACCAGAATTTGACTGGAAAAGGAGAGGGCCAGTGGTGGCGGGGAAGGAGGAGGAAACGGAGCAGAGAGCAGAGGGGTTTGGTGACGGGCGTGGGGGTCAGGGCAGGGACTGGGGGGTGGAAGCCGTGAGTTAGGTGGTGGTGGAGAGGAGGATGCCATTTACAGAAATGGTAAAGCCAGTTTCTGGAAAAAGATAGAGTTCTGGTTTTGATCTGCTCATCTTCAAGGGCTTTCCGGTATAGAGGCCACATGGGAGCCTGGAAAATGTGTGTTGGGAGAGCGTGGGTCTAGAATGGTGCTAATGGTTAATGGGGCCTGGGGTTCCAGAGGACAGATGGGACAGCAGGAAGGGGGGAGGACCAAGGAGAGGCCAAGTTCTTGGGGCTCCAGCCTCCGTCTTGCACTTACGCCTCCATTTGATTAGATTTGAGAAGCTAGCCACAGCCTGGGGTGGGAGAGTTGGGGGAAAGAAGGATCCAGTTTAAAACACTTTCGCAAGCCACTGGCTGGAGACGCCCTGTGGGGAGTCACCCACATAAATGTGCGCTCTTAGACTGTGGGAATGGGGGAGACCCTGCATTTCCTGAGCAGAGTGGGAACAAGGTCCTGAGCACAGAATAGGCTGTTGGGATGGGATTTCAAGTCGCAGTGGTCTAGGTGAGAACACAGCGCTCACAGGCGGTGCGCAGAGGGCGGGGCTCGGGGCGCAGTGGGTGGGGTGTGGTGCACAGTGGGCGGGGCTCAGGGCACAGTGGGCGGGGTGCGGTGCACAGTGGGCGGGGCTCGGGGCGCAGTGGCCAAGGTGCGGTGCGCAGTGGGCGGGGCTCGGGGCGCAGTGGGTGGGGTGCGGTGCACAGTGGGCGGGGCTCAGGGCACAGTGGGCGGGGTGCGGTGCACAGTGGGCGGGGCTCGGGGCGCAGTGGCCAAGGTGCGGTGCGCAGTGGGTGGGGCTCAGGGCGCAGTGGGTGGGGTGCGGTGCACAGTGGGCGGGGCTCAGGGCACAGTGGGCGGGGTGCGGTGCACAGTGGGTGGGGCTCGGGGCGCAGTGGCCAAGGTGCGGTGCGCAGTGGGCAGTGGTCAGCAGGTGGCAGGTGACGCAGAGGACAGTTGCCGGGTAACCAGGAGGGGAGATGGAGCAAAGACCCAATAGCAAGTGTGCCGAGGTTATTAGTGGTCACTGATTTTGGGAAGCTGGGCACAACTTCTCTTTCACGTTGGGAAATTGGACAAGTCCTGCTGAGGACTTTTTTCAATGAAACTTTGCAGCCCATATTAGCTTTTGGAGGCTTCCAACCAAATGAGACTACCTGTGAACCTCTCCTGTAGCCACCTGGGAGGAGGCCACGAGTTAGGTATTGTCTTCAGATTTAGATGCTTCTGTGTTTAAACAAACAAACAAAACAAAACAAAACACCACACGTCTAATCAAGCCAAGCCAAGGTTAGAAAGAAGTCCCCGGGGGAGAGGGGGGCACAGGAGAAGTGTGATGGGTACAGTAGGATGAGGACAGCAGCATGGAGATTGGAACAAAGGGCTCAGGAACAGCTGTGTATTCTGTTAGGTGTTTTCCCAAGAGTTTGGTGATTGATAAGTTATTTCTAAAACAACGCCTCTTTCTACCCCCAAATGCCTAGCTTGTCCTCACTTCAATGTGATGGGATTTCAGTCAACCACTCCTGACTTGTCACAGCTTCTCCATCGTTAAAATAAAATAAAAAAAAAAAAAAAGGAAGGAAGGGAGGGTGGAAAGAAAGAAAGAAGGAGGGAAGGAAGGAAGGAAAGAAGGAAGGAAGGACGGAAGGAAAGAAGGGGAAAAGATGGATCTCTTAAGGTCCCTCTTAACTTCTAGATGCTGACTTTATCCTATATATAAATTCAGAAAGTGTGTAGGAATGCAACTGTTATCAAACATGATCATACACACAGGTGGAGCCATTGAAAGAGCTCCAGGTCTGCATTCAAGAGACCTGAGTTCAGGTCCAGCTCCAGCTATGATTGGCTGGTGACCTTGAGCACGTCAGTGGACTCAGTGTCCCCATCTGTGAAATGGGTGTGATGCCTCCTGCCCTGCATCCTTCCCAGGGCTATTCTGAAGGTCAAAAGGGAGAATGGGTGTGGCACTGCTCTCAACTTGAGAAAGCACCTTAAAAATGAAAGATGACGTTATTTTCCTGTGGTATATTGCTCAGAATGGCCTATAATTTTGCTTAATTGATACATGGTCTATGATTAAAATTTTTACCTTGCACGTTGGCATGACTGTAAGTAAGTATTGATTCTGCCAGCAACATTCCTCACCAATTATGTCATCAAAGATCTCATCCTCGAGATCATCAGATAGAGGTCAACAGGATCAGTGAAGCCCAACAGAAAGGGGATAATAATGTTACATAGCAACATTACTCATTGTTCTTAGTCTGCTGGGCAATTGCGGGGAGAAAGTGTTGTTTCTTGTTGTTGTTGTTAGAGAGAGAGAAGGGGAGGGGCAGAGGGAGAGGGGGAGAGAGAATCTCAAGCAGACTCCACGCTGAGCACAGAGCTGGATGTGGGGCTCGATCTCACAACCCTGAGATCATGACCTGCACTGAAATCAAGAGTTGGATGCTTAACCGACTGAGCCACCCAAGTGCCCTGAGAAAACTTTTTAAATACAAAAGAGGAGAAAGGAGAAAATAACAATGATTAATATTCCTGCTATCCATTATAATTATCTTGGTGTAGTTTCTTTTTTTTTGAAAAGAAAAACACTACTCTGTTGCATTATTAAAATGACACATGGTTAATATAAGGAATTTTAATGGAAAGATGATTGTTTTAGAATTACCCAAAAACCCCAACATCCAGAAATTGCCAATATTAAGAGTAGCTGAGCATTATTCTAAGTATCTTTCTATCCATATATACGTATGTGAGGGGCTAGTATGATGAACAGGTGGATTGACAGACAGGTGTGAAATAAATACTTCTGTAAAGATTCTATCATATTACAGATGCTATTTCAAAATGAAAGTATCACTTTTAAAGCTGTCTTAAATTTAAGAGGTGAACAAAAAAGCAAGTAAAACTGGAGGCATGGCTGATCTTCAAGTAAATATTTTCTCACAAAAAGATATTATTTTTAAAAGATTTTTCTAAGATTAGAAAGATGTACTGCATTATTTAAAACATGAAGACCTTCAAATCAGTGTTTTAATCCATTTGTTTCCATTTAGGCAGTATCTACTGACTTGTAGCTTTGGGAAATAAGGACATGATTTTATTCCCCTGTCTTCCGTTATATTATTTTTACATCGTCCTGCTTCCTAATATTCACATTCTATTTCATAATCTTAATTCTCCCAGAAATCTAGCTACTTATTGTTAACTCTATATTTAAGTAGATTCAAGGCTCAGACTCAGTCCTTTTACTGCTATTTCTATTTATTTTGATTATTCTCTTAACTGATTGGACTTAACATTAAAGGTGCTATAGGGGGCCTCTGGGTGGCTCAGTCAGTTAAGCATCTTCCTTTGGCTCAGGTTATGATCTCAGGGTCCTGAGATCGAGCCCCGTGTTGGGCTCTGCACTCAGCGGGGAACCTGCTTCTCCCTCTGCCACTCCCCCTGCTTGTGCTCTCTCACTCTCTCTGACAAATAAAGAAATTCTTAAAGAAAAAAAAAAAAAGGTGCTATAGGTGTTCTAGTTCCACGGTTCTTTTGTGTTCAAGGATGTCTACCTGTTGCCTTTCTATCTTGACAGAGTGTGTGGTGCCATGATGGCATTGCTTGTTGAATGTTGCCATGCAGATGTCTAAGGCCAATCTGATATTTTTTTTCTGCAAGGTGATTTCCATTTTCTTCCTGAATGCTTGAAGAGTTCTTTCTGTAACCTTAGAGTTAAATAGCCTCACAGGATGTGTCTTGGTATTTTGTATTCTGAATAAAAATTTCCTGCCATTTTAATTTGGGGAATCCCTTTTTTTCCTATTTCTGAGAAATTCTCTTCCTTATAGAGACATCTTTGGTTCCATCTTTGTGATCTCTGTCAGGGATGCCAGTTGTCCTTGTGTTGGATAGTTTGTCTTCCATATCTGTTAGCATTTCCTTAAGTTAATTTTTTTGTCTTTTTTCACATTCATTCACACTTATTATCTTGTGTTTTTCCTCTATGTCAATCATTTCATTTTTAGTAGCTTATGTTCTATTACTCAATGCTTCTAAATCCATGGATTCATTCTGTAATAAAACTGTTTGGGACCTCATTTTGTTTCCTGAGATCTGACATCTTCTCTCATCGCATTCTGTTGTTTTACCATGCTATCTTTCAGTACTTTTTTTTATGGAGTCCATGTCACAAAGTAATTATGAGATATTTTCTCTATTCCTTGAGTTAAGCTTTTTTCCTAGGATGGGCTCATTGGTCTGTTTTACTTCCTTTCCTCCCTTGTATTGCTAGAAAATATTTTCACCATAATCATGACATTTCTTTTCATCTTGCTATTCTACTTGGGCTGATATAGCCTGATTGACGTTTTGACATTCTTCCCACTGTATGTGAGACTTTTTTTTTTTTTCCCTGTGAGAGCTATCGACTTTTCTAAATCCTGAAAGAATGCCAAGGATGGGGTGGAGGGGGTAGTTCAGGTGAGGCAAAGTGCAGTCTTTGTTAAAAGACTTTCTCTTTGCTCTCTCTCCCATCCTGAGATTTGTTTAAATGTCCTAAACCAGTTATCACTGTACCTGGTTAGAGAGTGCTTCCCAGCCCCACAGGGGGACACCAGGGGCTTCAGGCTGCCCCCCCCCATAGAGGACCCGACTCCTGTCAGGAGAGCCCACTTCACTGCTCACCTGTCCAGTGCCACCTGGTTCTTGCTAGCAGAGGTTTTCACTGCTTTTTGGTCAGAAGTGGAAGAAGATGCTTATTTGAAATGGTTCTCTACAGATATGAGGATATTAGGGAGAATGCTGAGGATTTTGTTGACTCATACTTAAGGTTTTTTAGAAGTCAGATCAGCAGACACCCTTTTCTGTATGTCTTAGGACAGAATTGTCTTTCCTTGGTCCTTGATTTTTTTTTTTTTTTTTTTAACTATTTCATTAGAACGCGTTCTTTTATTTAGTTGATTGCCAAAGTGAATGGTGTGGGTTTTTTTTTTCTCAGTTTGTGGAGTATTAGGGAAGGGAAATTCTGTGGGTAGTTTCAATATGCCACAGTAATCTGCAATATATGGATTTTTTCTTCTGTCCATTTGTTGTTGAGACCAAGTTTTAAAAACAATGGATTTTAATGGTTGCTTGGAAAACCAGAGAATCATGACTTTGAGAAGAAGCAGGATGATGAGATGGGAAAGCACCATTTTTGGTGGGGCTATAAACACTTTGATACATACCTAAATCAGCCTCAGTATCTGTGCCTCATCTTGTCCCTACCAGGGTCCCTACAAAACTTCTGTTCTGGGGCTAGAGCAAAAAAGATATTTAGCACCTCAACACAAAAATGAGGAAAACTGTGTGGTGTTAGTAATGCTATTGAATTACTTCTTTGAACTTTTAAGGGAGAGAAACACCACCTCTGTGTTCCCTGCCACCCACCTCATGGAGAGATTCCATCCATATGTTCCGCTTCTGAAGAGGGTGTGACTGGTCACCAGCCAGTTTTCCTTTCTATAATCTGAGGATCACACTGTTCCGCTATCAGGGCATGTGCCCCTCCTGACCACCAGTAGATTAGAATGAATGCAGGCTGAGCCGTTTCGTGATAAATCTCCTCTGCAAGCAAGAAATGAGGCCTAAAGATACTTTAGAGTATGATGGGTCTGATCCCTGAACAATTATCAGTGGTCAGAAACATTTTTCTAAAAGAATTAATTCATAAGTTTTGAACTACCAGGGAGTTTGTCCTCCTGTTGCTAAGAGCTAGCAGGAGACCTTGAGGTCAGGTGTCAGTGTGGGGGTGTGGGGACTCCTTCTCCCCTTGCTTTTCCCTTGCTGCTCCCAGTGTGGGACACAAGCCCCACTCGCCTGGCTGACTCTTCTAGGTCAGAAGCCCGTGTGACACAAGCTTTTCTTCATCAGACTTCACAGCCTGAGACCTGCTGTTTGTGCAGCCCTGTTCATACTGAACCTATAACCAGTATTCCAAGAAGGTGCATCTTGATGCAAATGTTTACTCAGAAGCCAGAGCTGGTCTCAGGGTTCACCATTCCCAGGGAGCAACAAGCTTGCCTACTGCTGCAAACTCTGCTCTTAGACCAGAAGTTTCTTGAGGTGAAGCTCGTGAGCTGAGAGTCCTCAGCAGTGGTTCATTGAGCGCCGTTCAATTTTTGGAAAGATCGGATGAATGGCACACCTTCTCCCCTGAGCTTCCTTGGTTTGCCCCCAGCCTCCCCGCACATACCTCTGTGGCACATGGCCCCTGAGCATCTTTTTACTCTCAGAGCCCAAAGTCAGCTTTCGATAAACCTTCCAGTTGTATCTTTTGATTAAATTTTATTCTGAGTATTAAAGTTCTGAATTTGAAATTCCATCATGTAATACTATTTTTTTAATTTATTTAAATATGTATTTATTTATTTAAGAGAGAGAGAGAGAGGGATTGCATGCAGGGGTGGAGAGGCAGAGGGAAAGGGAGAGGGAGAGAGAGAATCCCAAGCAGGCTCCACACCCACCGTGGAGCTCAATCCCACGACCCTGGGCTCCTGACCTGAGCCAAAATCAAGAGTCAGACGCTCAATGGACTGATCACCCAGGCGCCCCCCATCTAATACTATTTTAAATAAGTATATTGCATACTATCATGAGTAATTGTATACTAATGTACTTTAATTAAGTTTATGAGAAGTTCACTAGTTACTGGAAATCACTTAGAAGGCTCTATTGAAAATACATCATTTAAATATTAATCTTAAATTAAATATAGTAGTGTTCTATTATACCGTCCAGAGGAAAAGACACAGGTGGTGGGTGAGTATTTAGTTGGAAGGTGTGCTGTTTATATTGACCCACCCTGACTCTGGTTCACGGATTCATTTGTCCGGTCAATTCTGTGTAAGTGCAGACTCCGGGCAGGTCCCTGTGCTAGGTGACCATAGGCAGAGATATCTCCACCTTCCCCATTTGGGAGGTGTTTGTGTGGCGTGTCTGCCGGAGCACTGGGACAGCCTGAGGTGGGGATGTCCCCCCCCCCCGCACCCGTGTAGACTTCAGCTGTCGCTGTCATGCGCAGAGCTACTGCGACCTCACTGACTGTCACCTGCCCCCCCCCACAGGGGACAAGTGCCTGTCGGACATGCCCTATGACAACAGTGCCAGCTACGAGAAAGAGAATGAGATGATGCAGACCCACGTGATGGACCAAGCCATCAACAATGCCATCAGCTACCTGGGGGCCGAGTCCCTGCGCCCGCTGGTGCAGACGCCCCCCGGCAGCTCGGAGGTGGTGCCCGTCATCAACCCCATGTACCAGCTCCACAAGCCCCACGCGGAGGGGCCCCCGCGGTCCAACCACTCAGCCCAGGACAGCGCCGTGGAGAACCTGCTGCTGCTTTCCAAAGCCAAGTCGGTGTCCTCCGAGCGGGAGGCGTCCCCAAGCAACAGCTGCCAAGACTCGACGGACACGGAGAGCAATAACGAGGAGCAGCGGAGCAGCCTCATCTACCTGACCAACCACATCAACCCGCACGCCCGCAATGGCCTGTCCATCAAGGAGGAGCACCCCGCCTACGACGTGCTGCGGGCGGCCTCCGAGAGCTCCCAGGACGCCTTCCGGGTGATCGGCACGAGCGGGGAGCCCATGAAGGTGTACAAGTGCGAACACTGCCGGGTGCTCTTCCTGGACCACGTCATGTACACCATCCACATGGGCTGCCACGGCTTCCGCGATCCGTTCGAGTGCAACATGTGCGGCTACCACAGCCAGGACCGGTACGAGTTCTCGTCCCACATCACGCGGGGCGAGCACCGCTTCCACATGAGCTAAGCCGGGCCGAGCGAGGCACGCGGGGCCCCGGGCCCTCCCCTCCTGCCAGGAGCCCCGGACTGGACCGGAACGTTGTGCTTTGATTTCTAGGTGGTTTTTCGTTTCGTTTGGGTTTTTTTTTTTTTTTTTTTTTTAAGTCGGTCGTTTGGCTGGGGTTTGATTTGCTTTTGAAAACAAGATTTGTATTGTTAGATGCAGGGTTACATGGGGAGTCCCCCGCCCCGCCCCCCCCAAACTGCTATGTTACTAGATGTGCTCAGAGACTGCTCGCCGAAATCCCCCTCCCCTGGTGCTTCCTAGAATTCCCCCCCTCTAAAGAAGTGCTCATTTTCAGAGAAAGTTTCCTCAAAACAGGTCAGAGCCTGGGAAGGAATGAGCTGGTTTCTGGGCTGAGCATCCACCACCCCAGACCCAGTGAGCACAGCCCCTGGGTCAGCCTGGGAGGTGCCCCCCTAACACAGCAGGGCCGAGAAACCCAAGCCACAGCCTCTGACCGCGTGCATCTAGGTCTGGAAGGCTGCAGTTTATAAAAGGTGTGATTATAGATAAGTCACAGCCCACACTAACAGTACCTTGTTGGAGAAACGGACTCCCCGGGCAAAGGGCGTGGGGAGGGGTCAGAGGACCTGGTGGTCTCCGTCTCAGTTTCCAAACCACTGTAGCAGTGCTCAGCCTTCTCCAGCTTGCCGGCAGGTGGAAGGAACCCCCAACTCCACACTCCCGGAGGCCGATCTGGAGACCTCTGTCCTCTGCCTTCTCGAGTCTGTGCCTCTCACGGCCCAGAGTCTGGCACTGCAGTTTTAACATCCATCCTGAAATGCCGACCTTAATTCCTTTGAACCTCTCAAATGGTAACATTCCTCAGAAACCAAGACTTTATTCCAAATTCCACACTCCTTCCTTCCCTGGCTGGTTCCACCGACAGCCAGAAGCCTGTTTCCCCTCAGAGGCCCAACCTAGACCCCATTTCAATGACGTCACTGTTTTGTTTGTTGGTACATTTCATTCCCCGCCCTCACTCTACATTATTCGTGTCTTAAAATCCATAAAGGAAGCGTGCAGAATGATCAGTCATTTTCAGAGCAAGGAACTATGACGAGCAAAGCCCAGGACCTGTTCCTAGCACGCAGAACCTACCTGCTAGAAACTAAACTTTGCAACAGTCTGAAACTCTCCCCGGAAGGACAGAGCAGCCCCTATGTGCCCACCCATATATAGGAGCCATCCTTTCTCACTGGGGGGGCTTGGAACGTGCAGAGCGACAGCATAACCTGCCAGCGAGGTCTGCCGGGAAAGAGGCAGATGGTGCTGGAAGTAGAACCTTCCTCAGGCACGCTGCCGGGAACCCCCCTGAGATGTTTGGTGACTCCAGGCCCCACTGGAAGGGGTAGCCCTCAAGGTTAATCCTATCATTAAGGATAATAATCCCAACCACCTAGGCAAGGAAGAGCATACCATTTCCAATGTTTACGTGTTTTTGCCAAAACTGAACCAATGTGAACATGAAAAAAAAAAAAAAAAACAGAAGAAAAATTGTCCATAAGCACCTCTGCATGCATTCTAAATCTGGGTTTCTTAGTCATGGTGCTCTTGACATTTGGGGCTGGATAATTCTTTGGGGTGGGGGATTCCCCTGCGCCTTGCAGAATATTTAACATCATCCCTGGTCACTACCCAGTAGATGCCAGTAGCAGCCTCATTCGACAACCAAAAATCTCCCCAGCTGTTGCCAAATGTCCCCTGGGGAGCAAGTCACCCCGAGTTGAGAACCACTGCTCAACTTCTAAACCAGTCAAAGGTCCGGGAAGCCTCCCAAAGAGCCAAGGCACTGTCCCCATCGGGAGTCTAGCTCCTGACCCGCATTCCTTTGTCTTCACTGTAAATCCTATAAGTGAATGAGTACTTTTCATTCTTCAGAAGCAAATCTTCTCATGAATTTTGTTGAAAGGACGGAGTCCACACATGTCGTACTTGAGGCGCGGGTTGCTTTGCTTATGGAACGGTATGGTGTTTTGAAACTGGAAACATAGTCACAGTGATTGAGACTCGGGCACACGGATGCACTGAGTCGGGTAGAGACAGATAGGGCGGCTGACAGCAGTAATTCCACACACAGTCACAGAGAAAGCCACGCTTCAGCCATATGAACATGCTCAAGGTGAAAGACTTCAGAGACTTCCAGTTTGCCGGCCAGTTGAACCTGCCCTGTTCTTTTCCATCCATCCCACACAGCCAGTCGGTTGAAAGGAGTTACTTTTCCCCACCCCGTGGCTTCAAACAAAGCTTAACCCAGAACTGTAAATAGTGGCCACAGATGTTCTTTCCTAAAACGCTCCCCATCCCCTCCCCCCCTCCACTGCCTTTTCCAGCCAATGTAACCATCTATTTACACACCTTTACTTGTGGTTTTATATTGTAACACCATTTTTCTTTGAGATTATTGTGCTTAAGGTAAGGTCCCATAGAATGGCAACAAGTAATTAAATTATGTTAGAAAGGTGGTCCTATTCTGTACCAAAAGCTGTTAACGTTTTCTCTTCTAGCTGGTTAAAGTAGGATTTTGCATGACTTCACCCCCTTTTTGTTCTGTGGTCTGTTCTGTTGTTGGATGGCGTGAGTGTGTGTCTTGGGAACCGCTGTGTCCTGAAGGGTACCTAGGCTTTATGCACTCGTCTTTAAAATGAACACCGGAGACAGGAGGGTCACTAGTCGTGGGTCCATGTGTTGATCGCAGTAAGAAATTGCTGCCCCGCCCCGCCCGACCCCGTCACTGAGCTTCCCTCGACAGAAAGCCTGGACACATGCTCCTTACCTAGGTGCCTTCTGTGACGTGGACCCGAGAGCACGGGCTGTCCTATCGGAAGAATCACTAAAAAGATTTGCACTGTCATTGCTTTGTCACCAAAGGGCGTATCCCAGCACCAGTCACTTCAGAGACCAGCATGTTCCATTTCCAATCGAGAATCCTCCACATAAAGAAATCTTAGAATCTTCATTGAAAAAGGAAGCTACTGTTATGGAGATGTGAGTTTGGGGTTTTTTTTTGGGGGGGGTGGGTTTCTTTCTATTTTTGTGGGGTTTTTTTTTCTTGTTTTTGTTTTGATTTCCATGTAGCTCTTGTCAGTGTGGTATTCTTGCCAAAACAGAAGTGGGATGAGATGGACTTGCAGAGACAAATCATGAAGCAAATGTATCTCTCTTTACCTGCACTTCTTGAGTTTCAGCAATAAGGAAGGATCAACTCTACTTAAAATCCAGATAGCTTTCATTCAGTTCAGTGTGTTGTGTTGTGTTTTTTTTTTTTTAACTTTAAAATGAACCACAGTCAGATCTATTTAAGGTGTATAGGCATCAGAAGAAAGAAGCACATCCACCCGTGGGTATGGTCGCATTCACTGTGAACAGATGTAACCAGGTATTAATATGCAATATTGTCTCAAATACTTTCTAATACACTTTTTTACAATGTTGTCCGTGGGGATCGTCAAGGTACAATTTGCTTGTATCCCGGTGCAGCTTTAGGTCTTCGTCCGCCATTCTGGAAAATACGTGTACAGGATTGTAAATGAGAAAATGCCCTTGTATTTCCCATCGGCCTTCTCTGGTGATGTTAAATTATTTCTGTTTAGCTGTGAACAAGGGGTAGTGTACCCCTGGAGGAATAGAGGATCCTTTTGTACACATTTGGAAATGCTTCTTCTGTAGTGATAGAACAAATAAATGCAACAAATCCTTTGTCTGTCCCGTCCCGTGAAGTCCGGGGCCCTGCGGCGCAGCCACCTGCTGCAGACTCCTCCCCCCCCCCCCAGCGGAGGTGGGCGGGCCTTGGGGGCGGCGGAGCCGCAGTTGGGAACCACGTGAGCGTGGGCATCAGACGTGTTTGTAGCGCTCAGCTCTGCACACTGACCGCCTCCCGTCCCCAGCTGCACTGGGCTTGGGGTGCTGAGTCTCGGCCTTTGACTTCAAAATGTGGATTTGAGGCAGGTAGAGGTGGTGAGCATCGATCAGTGCACCCCATGCTCTTTACAGCCCGCTGCATAATGCCATGGGAGGCGAGTCCATGGCTGGGGGGCGCGGGAGACAGTGGCTGACCACAGTGGCCACCTGTCAGGGTCCTGACCCTGCAAAGCTGCACACTTAGGTCAGGGCCGGGCAGTGCCAGAAGGCTCATCTCCCTTTTGGAGAGAGAGCCAGACATCAGATGGGTTCAGACCTAGTGAACGAGATGGGGTAACCAGGTCTGCGTGGTGCAACATTTGATCCGAGCAAGGTGAAACTCCAGTGAAAGAAACGGTCGTACTCTTTCCCCATCAGCCCCTTCCTGCCATCAATTCCCAAAGGAGACTTTCAAAACCAGCCCTGGACAAGGCAGCATCTTTTGAGGGAGTGTTCAGCCTCCTTAGGTGAGCTCACTGCTGGAGCGTGTTGCTCAGATTGATGTGACCGGATGCCCATTTAGAAATGCGGTCCACCATTTTACAGCTGTCCCTTGTTATTTCACAGGGATCATAGATCCAGAGAATAACAAACATGTACACTTACTTACAGATAAGCCGAGCCCAGCCTAAGGGGAAAAAAGTCACTCAAAAGGATACGTTTGATGGTGAGAGTGAGGAACGTGTTCGTGTGCATCCTGGCAGCTCACATCCTTATGAAGCTTAATAAATTAAACTTGACGGAATGGAGAGGAGAGCTGGTGCTGATCCCTCCCAGACATCCCCGCTCTCAGCTGCACACGTTGGAGGCTCATCCTGGAGGCCCAGATGTGGCCAGTAGGTGAGAGGGAGGTTTCAAATCTCGATTCCAAGAGCCACCGGTAGGACGAGAGACTCCATTTCTTGGTTTTCATTATCCTTTATTCTCAGCACATCTTTCTGACACTGAACCTTTAGTGTCCCTGCGCCTTCCCTGGTCCCTGCGCACTGCGAGTCAGCGCTGCCTCCACTCGATGGGCCCAAATGATGAGACCCACTCTGGGAAGGCTGACCCAGAGGGGGTGCCCCCCTTGTGGGGTGGCAGTGAGGTGTGCCTGGTGGGCCCCAGGAGGACAGCACCGGATTCCAGGTGGGATGCAGCAAGGTGCAAAGAGTTGGCAGCAGGTGCAAAGGACCCAGAAGAGGCTGAGTGGAAGTGATGCATTCCTGATGCCCTGCCACTGTTCCCAGCCCACCTGGAGCAGCCTCTGAGCGCCCCCACCCTCTCTATCTCCCCCGGGGAGCCCTAGGGCTGCTCCTGAGGTTTCCTGCATGCATTTTATCATTCCCACTGGAAACTGCTGCTCTTTTTTTTTTTTAAATATTTTTTATTTATTTATTTGACAGAGAGATAGCACAAGTAGGCAGAGTGGCAGGCAGAGGGGAAAGGAGAAGCAGGCTCTCTGCTGAGCAGGGAGCCCGATGCGGGGCTCGATCCCAGGACCCCAGGATCATGACCTGAGCCGAAGGCAGTCGCTTAACCAACTGAGCCGCCCAGGCGCCCCAAGGAAACTGCTGCTCTTGCGCACTTCACTTCTGTTCCCGATATGTGCCGTGAATGTACAGTCACACTATATATATATTTTTAAAGATTTTATTTATTTGAAAAAGAGAGAGAGAGAGAGCATGAGCGGGGGAGGGGCATAGGAACAAGCAGACTCCTGCTGAGCTGAAGCGGGGCTTGATCCCAGGACTCTGAGATCATGATCTGAGCCCAAGTCAGACACTTAACCAACTGAGCCACCCAGGTGCCCCAAAAGTCGCCCTATATTTTAAATGTTAGTGTGAAATTGGGGGAGCTAAAGATCAGGATTGTGGGTCCAGAAGCCAAAGATCCCCGTTCCCATTGCTAATTAATTAGTCATATTTTCTATCAAAATCGAATGTCTTGGAGGTTTTGTGACTCCTTGGTGGAAGCGTGCGTTGTCATCGAGATCCATACGGATTCTCAAGGAACAGAATCCCTTCAGCACTTTCTAAAAGTCCTGTGTTTTTTTTTGTTTGTTTTTTTTTTTTTTTTTTTGTATGGCTTCTCAACTCCAAACAGAGAGCAAGGCACAAGAGGAAAGTCAAGGGCACCCAGTGATTGGTACAAGACTAGGGGTGGGACGGTGAGTTCCTCCCCAGGCCAGGATCTGCTTGATGTCTCTGGGTTTCCTCTGCACCAGAACCTGGAGAAGCAGGAGGTGGCCCAGCCCCACCCACTCAGGGATGCTGCCAAAGCATCACCACTCCCTGCTCTGCTTGCCTCCTGGCAGTCTTACCTGCCTTTCCCCAAACACTCCGCCCCCCAAGCCCTCTACAACAGGAGGAAATGGAGCCCCTTGGCTCTGAGGATAACAGTGCTGCCTCACAGCCAGGCTCCTGTCCTCTCACTGGCCCCTCCTGCCCTGAACCCAAATTCCCAATCCCCAGCTGCCTCAAGGCTTCCTCGCTCACCCACCCCAACCCCACCCTGGTGCCAGGGCTTCCAGAGATCCCCCGTGACCCTAGTTCTCAAATGCAGCTCAGAATCACCTGGGTGGTCGTTAAAAACGCAGTTTCCAGAGACCCGCTGCTGATCATTCCAGAGCTGGGGGTCTGCGTGGAGTCCACCCACCGGGCGTGGGACCAGCTCCCCCAGACCAGAGAAGCTGATTCCCCATCCCGTTTCTCCCCAACACAGTTTACAGCTTAACCCTCTTCCTCTGCCCAAACCTATTTTTTTTTTTGAGTGAGGAAGAACAATTAATAATGACTCTCTCTTCCCCTCTTGAGTCTGAAACAACTCAGAGACAAGAGGATTAGAGAGTGGAAAACCAAAATAAATTGCTGTTACACATAAAACCTAGATTAGAGGACACAGCTTCAAGGCGTGATCACAGTGGTCTTGCAAACTCCCTTGACCTGAATGAGACCAACGTGCTCCCCTGGACTCAGGCAGCATTTAAGTTCATGCACCCCCCGGAAGACTGAGCCCCAGCCCTGTGGGGGATGGGGGATAGGAGACCCAGGAGGAAGCACAGCCCAGCAAAGCCGAAGGAAGCGTGCTCGGTTCCTGCCTCCAGAAGAGTGTGACGAGGTGACCAACCAGGTGACAGGGAGCCACTGGATGTAGTGAGAACCAGGGAGGACCCAGGCGGTCCTTCCCGCAGGGGTCAAGCTGCTGACCTTGGAAGGGAGTCCAGATAAGAGGGAAGCAAAGATGGGAGGGCTTGGATTCTTGCCACTAGAATGTGATTCCCATGAATGGGGTGGTTTGGGATTTTATTTTTTTAAGATTTATTTATTTATTTTAGAGGAGAAAGAGAACACGAGAGAGGGGAGGGGCAGACAGAAAGGGAAAGCGAATCTCAAGCAAACTCTCCACTGAGTGTGGAGCCCGATGAGAGGCTCAATCCCACGACCCCAAGATCATGACTGGAGCCGAAATCAAGAGTCGGACCTAACCCACTGAGCCACCCAGGCGCCCCTGGGTTTGTTTTGTTTTTTTTTAATGTACTAACTGCCACATCCTCAGAGTCAACAAGATTACCTGGAAGAGCCTAGGTGCCTGCTCTGATCTGAAAGTTTGTGTCCCCTCAAGTCCATGTGCTGAAATCCCAGCAGAGCCTTCAGGAAAGGGATTAGTGCCCTCATAAAAGGGGCCCCAAAGAGATTCCTGTCCCCATGTGAGGACACAGCGTGAAGCCATCACACAAAAGAGGGCCCTCAGTCTGACCCTGATCTCACACTTGCAGCTTCCAGAACTCTGGGAACTAGTTTCTGTTGTTTCTAATCCCCGCGAGTCTGTGGCTTTTTGTTACTGCGGCCCCTTGGGTGAAGGTGGTTCTCCATGAACATAGGCTACATAATTCCCTATTTAAGATGATTTGATCCATTGCTCATTGAAGGAATAACAGTCTCAGATCCTAGAGGAGCCATTAAGACCACAGAGGGTTTGAAGAGGGGAGCGAGGTTTGGTCTTCTCTAAGCGACCGGATGACAAGAACAGGTGAGCTGTAGGGAGAGGTCCAAGACCTGAGAGTCACCAGGATGTGGATGGCTGGCTGTAAGGAAAGTGACAGATGAGCCACGTGCCTGAAGAGGGAGACCGGGGGGCAGGGCAGCGGCTTTGAAGAGCCCACGAAAGGAAAACCAGCTGCGTGCAGCACCCCGGATTTTCTCTGTGCAGGAAGAGAGGCCACAACCGGGTCCAAGAAAGCAGTGGAAATGAGGAGGGGCAGAGAAGGAGCCACTGGCTGAGGGTCCAGGACACTCACAGGGACATTCAGGGAGCACCCCCACAGAGGGGTGGCAGAGAAGAAACCAGGAGCCCTGTATACTGCGGGCCTCAGGCCTCAACTTGGACCTGCTGCTTTAAAAATGCCAAGTTCTGGGCAGTATTTTCCCAGGGACACAGGTATAGATATCATGGTGAAGTCCCCTTGCTTTTTTCACTTTTTGGCAAGGCCAAGGACAGGAACAAGGCTGACATCCCTGAGCTCAGTCTCCTGGCTGCCCTCCTCTGGGGCCAGTGGGCGCCCCAGGGAGCAGGACGATGTCCCCTCCCTGCTCAAGAGCCATCCCAAGTGTCCCTCCTCCCCGGCAGTAGGGTGCTGGCCCGCGGAGCAGATGGGCTGTGGCTACCCGGTGAATCGGCACGACGGGAAGCAGATGTAGCCACCAAGGTCCCCGTGCACAACTGGGAACCAGCCGGTTGGGGAGGAAATTTGCATAACAAGGATAATTTGGTACCAAAACTGTCCCCTGAAGTGAACTACATGGATCTCGGTACAGCTAACAAATTTCACTTCTTCTTTCCCATGTTTGTCAAACCAACTAGATGTGACATTGAGCATGTGAATTGTCCCAAGGTGTTCTATGTGTCCCTCCATGGGTCAGCTCCAGGCCTCCCTTCTGCGCTGCCCATCCCTGGGCCTCTCACACAGGGGTCCCCTCCCCGGGTGTCCCCGGGCACATGCACCCATGCCTACGCCCAGCAGGGCGGGCCCAGGCTCTCCAGAGGCCTGCTGGCTGCTACGCTGGGGCGGCATCACCTCCGGGCATCTCAGCCCACCCGGCACCTGTGGCAGCTTCCTCATCACATCTCCCTCCCGCTTCCTGTGGGCAAGGGCGGGCCGGGCCCCATAGCAAGGAGGGTCTGTGGTTTTGGGGCCTTCATCTGATTCCCCTTTCAGGGCCTCCTCCCTCTGGGCCCTGCCCCTCCCAAGACCCGCTGTGGCCCCCCCTGCCCACACCCAGATCCTATCCCTGAAAGCGTCAGGATGTCGTTTTAAAACCGCGGTGTGCCACCCAGCGGGAAATCGGTTGCATGTTTATATCCAGTGTGAGTTCGGGAAGTCCGCCACCATGACTGCAACCCTGAGAGGTCAGGGAGGCTGGTCTAGGCTTCAAGTCTACTTTCTCCAGAATGGCATCCAGCCTGACCACCACCTGACCACGTGGTCCCTCCAGCCTCGCCGCTGCTGAACTAGTCATGCAACAAGGCTGAGCTCACTGTACTGAGCTGGTTTTTGGAACTTTCTCAAGACCAGGTCTCTGTGTTCCTGGAATCCTTGAATAAGTCCATGCTGGGAGCTCTCAGGATTCTGTGTCTCAAGTGTCCACCTCCTCCATCAGACTGTGAGCCTTTGGAGGGCAGACGTCTTGCCTCCATCATCCCCAAATCTCCAACAGCAAGCAAAGTCAGGCATTCACAGCTCTAGGAATGTTGTGTGGTATGTGAAATGGATCTTCACTTCTACTCCCTGGACTCCTGAGGTCTTATCTTGCCTAAATGATGACCTGGACCCCACCTCATGACTCTTCCTTCTGAAGTCCCCTCCCATCTTCCCACTTGCTTCAGGGCCAGGGTCACTCTCCCCGGAGACAAGCATGAGGCAATGGGACTCAGGCCCCAGGCTCCCGGGCTCCCTGAGGCTCTCCAGGAGGGTCCTGTCTGCATCCTGGCATTTGGGCCCTCACAGGGGTTCCCATCCAGGGGACAGACTGAGTGGTCCTGACGGGAAGCTGCTGATATAGAGCAAGAGGGGCTGAGAGTCAGGGAAGGCAAGCCTGCTGGGGTCCCCTGGACCAAGTGTATCTCAGTCAAATCTTGAGAGACAGAGGTAGAGAGAAGCAGCAGAATCATGCAAAATATTCAGTTAAAACCAGAGGAAAGCAGAAAGAATGGAAGAGAAGGAAGGAAGGAAAGAGGAAGGAAGGAAGGAAGGAAGGGGAAAGGAAGGAAGGAAGCCAATAAATGGAAAGCATAAGAACGTACAGTTGCGTGCCATTGGTCTAAATGCACCAATTAAAGGGACACCTGGGTGGCTCAGTCGGTTAAGCATCTGACTCTTGATTTTGGCTCAGGTCTTGATCTCAGGGTCCTGGGATCAAGCCCTGCCTCAGGCCCCACGCTCAGCAGGGAGTCTGCTTGAGATTCTCCTCCCTCTGCCCCTCCCCCAACATGTGAGCTCTTTCACTCTCTCTCAAAATAAATAAATAAAAGCTTTAAAAAGTAACTAAATGCACCAATTAAAGCACAGAGATTATCAGAGTGGATCCACAAACAAGCCCCAACTATATGTTGTCTGCAAGAAAGCCCCTTTAAATATAAAGACACGTAAGCTAAAAGGAAAGACGTGGAGAAAGACACCATGTTAGCACTAATCCAAAGAAAGCAGGAGTAACATATGAAACTTTCAGACAGAACTGACTTCAGAGCAAGGACACTTATCAGGGACAAAGAGGAGCCTTACCTAATGATAAAGGAGTCTGTTCTCCAAGAAGATGTAACAAGCCTGAATGTGTATGTAGGTGCCTAACGACAGAGCATCAAAATACGTGAAGCCAAACTGATAGAAATGCCAGGGAGAAGAGATGAACCCATGCTTGCGGTCAGAGGCTCTCAGAACCAGACAGATCCAGCAGGCAGAAAATCAGCAAGGACACAGAGAACCTGCAAGACAGAAGAAGTTATTGGGGTGAAGGAAGGTGGCGAGAAAATTCAAGGCAAAGGGACAGTATGTGTACAGGTGCAGAGACTCGAACGTGGAAATGGTGTTTGAGGAAGGCCTTGGTCCAGAGTTTGGCTAAAGTGTCCTGGGATGGCTTTCTGGGCCTGTGGCCTCTGGCTGTCCCCCTGTGGGGTGGGGGATAAGCAGGAGGAGGGGGACCATGTTTAGCCCCAGAAGTGTCCTCTCAGCACCAAAACTAAGCAGGGGCCAGAGAGGGGTGGAAAATAAGCCCTGTTCTTGTCCTGGAGCTGCCGGGCTGCTCGGGAGGAAGGGCAGAGATGGGTGTGTGCATCAGTTTCAGGTAGTGAAACTAAGGCCAGGGAAGCAGAGTGACTTTTTCAACGTCACAGAGAGTCACCCTTGAGCCATACTTCCTAAAGCTCATTATGCATAATACAAAAAGAAGAATGGGACAGAGTATTTTGGGAAAAAGCACACACTCCTGCCCCTTCTCAGAGAGTAACGCTGTATGGTAGCATTTGAAAGGCTCCAAGAGGGGCGCCTGGGGGGCTCAGTCGGTGAAGCATCTGCCTTCAGCTCAGGTCATGATCCCAGGGTCCTGGGATCGAGTCCCACATCGGGCTCCCTGCTCAGCAGAGAGCCTGCTTCTCCCTCTGCCTGCCCCTCCCCCTGCTCATGCTCACACACTCTCTCTGTCTCAAATAAATAAATAAAATCTTAAAAAAAAAAAAAGTAAGGCTCCAAGAAGAATGGAATATAGGTTCTTTAATCCAGATTCCCACAAATGGATTTAACTCCACCAAATCCCCACTGCCCCTTTTTTATCGTTAACGTGCATGTTGCTCGGGGAGGGCATGGTGAACAGCACCTAGCCTGTCCCTGCTCTAGGAGCAGCCCCCCACCCCCAGCCATGCCCCAGCACTGAGGTCTGGACCACTGCTCAGCAAGGCTATTCCTGTGGTGCCAGGCCCTATGCTGGGGGCTCTGTGTGCTTCTCTTACTGCTCCCATCACCCTGCTGGGTGGTCCTTAACATCCTAGGCTGTGGATGAAGACCTAAGCGTGGCTCCATGACTTGGCGGATGTCCCAATCCGGGGGTGAAGCCAGGGTGAGAACACCGGCTCCCGGGCCCAGACGGTGTCCCCCCAGCCCCCCGTGGAACTGATGGGTGCCTTTGCCACAGAAGGGTGCTTGTATGGGTTGTCTCCTGCCTTCTGCAAGTCGGTCTTTCCATGGGAGTAGAATTGTTTCAGGAACATGTCTTTTGCTGCCAACAGGGGTGTAGCTGGGGCATTTGAGAAGTGAATTTGGGGGTGTTGCATTCTCTTTATGGCAAGGAAAAAAGGAGGCAGGACGCTCACATCCTCAGCCTATGCCTCCACTCAGCATTGAGACATAGGACCTGATGTAGGGCCTGGATGATTCAGAACAGGTTGAGGTCCTGTACACCTGGGCTGACATTTGAAATGGAGCAGCACACCATTTCCTGGTTCAGGCTTTGGTGAAAAACAACATTAGACCAACCATAAAACACGTGGGGAAAACAAAAGAAAGAAAGAAATGTGCTGAGTTGGTCTCGGATACCAGGCACGGTGCCCTTGTGATCCTTGCCAGCTCCCATCACACCTCACGTCTCAGACAAGATGCGTCATTTCCCCCAAGTCACACAGCGTTCGCGGACCCCTGATACCCAGGATATCGCAATTTAATAAAAAAATAAAAGCAATACACCAACATGGAGGTAATACAACTTCTTAATAGTATATCTACTACGTCATGTTGCATGTAAGGGAAAAGGAAAGGTATCAGTTATGCTAATAAATTATTATTTGTTTTCCAAACAGTTCCCCATGACTGGTTGCTGTTAGGTATTATTCACATTTCTGTTTTTCAGTACCTAAACTTTTCAGTTCAGACTCGGTCATATTTTGTATCCATCGCCATACACAGTTAGAATTTCTTTTCTTGTGGCAAGAACTTTTAAGATCTACCCTCTTGGAAACTCTCAGCTATGCAATACAGTGTTAAGTATCGTTACCAAGCTGCGCATGACACCCATGTGACTTATTTATTTCATAACTGGAAGTTTGTACCTTTTGATCCCCTTCACCCATTTTTCCCATGCTACGCCCCCACCTCTGGCAACCAGCAATTATGAGGAAGAGCCCTCAAAATTGTTTCACTTGGGTGATGTAAGTCTTGCTTACAACATTTTATGTTCAGAGGCTAGGGTGGGAGGCAGGCAGAGAGAACAGTTTTGGGAAAAAACATGATAAAGAAACTTGAAAATTTACATCCATGGGGCGTGCCTGAATTTGAATGATGGGATGAAGACATGTGTTGAGAAAGACTAATGATCCAGAAAGAGAATCAGAAGTAGTAGAAAGCTGAGTGGGAAAAAAACTGCACAGGAAAAAAGAAAAAAAGGTGTAGCCTTCCACTCTTCCCTGCTATCCGAGGGGGGAGGAAACCACCATGCCGGAGCCCACAGCCTCCTCCAGCGCCTCCCATGGGGCTCAATGCCAGGCCTTCCTCATGAAGGACGAGAACAGCCCTCCCACTGGGTGGCTGAATGCAGCCCTCCTCCAGCAGACCCAGAGACACCATCACTGAATGAATATTCGATGGGTTGGACACACAGAGCAAGGAATACGGCAGGAGCAATGTGGACAGCAAGCCTGGGACAAAGGTGCCATTATCTCCTATCTTAGAGATCATGGGAAAGAGAGTCCTGGACCTCGCTCGCCTGAGGTCCCCCAGCTGGTGGGAGCCACACGGAGCCATGGTGACTGGGGCTGGGACTCGTGTACAGAATCATGTGAAGCAAACAGAAGGAGAATAATTCCTCCGCCTTAGGATGACTTGGTCACCGGCAGGCACTCTGGGTGCATGCACACCCCCATTTAGGCGGCATCGAGGGTGTGAAGATAGAGTAGCTGAAAAGGCATGTCTTACAGAAGCGAGGAGCAAATCTGATTTCTTGACTGTTTGCATGGAGGAACAGAGCTTCTTTCCTTGCCTGTAGCACAGAGATTCTGGAGCCTACATCACAGCCCACCTGTGTCGGTCCCCGAACAGCGGTTCGACGTAGAACATCACTGTTCTGTACATGGTTACTTACATTTAAATTCATTGAAATGTAAAGAAATAGAAAATTCAGTGGCACGAGCCACATTCCACGTGCTCGGTAAGCCACACGTAGCCACAGCTACCATATTGGACAGCGCAGATATGGACGCTCTCCACATCGTGGAGTGCTGATGAGCCCCCCAGCATCCAGCCCGGTGCCCAGGAAAGGTCGTACCTGACAAACACTGATTCCCTCCCCAAGTAAACCAGCTTTTCTCCATGAAGCCTGCCCTGGGATACAGAATCCTAAAGGCTCCCTTCAATATCCAAATTATGCAGCAACTTTCATTTCCCCTTTGGAGACCAGGGTTTTCACTCCGCCAGCCAGGGAGATGACATTTGCCTGAGGACATGCGCTTTGTGAAAAACAGGCTCACTGGGGCCTTCACGGTGTTGGCTAAGTGGGGACTGCTCCCCCACCCCGACCAGTGCCTTGGAACCCGGGGACCTGCCTGACTTCCACCCTGTTCCCTGTGCTGCGTCGGAGCCCTGGCTGGCTGTTTCTGTGACCTCCAGTCCCCTTCCTGGAGCAGCAAGCTGCAAAACAGAAACTGAGGAGCCCGTGGTGGGAGGGTGGGATTTCCAGCAAAATAGGGAAGGGCTCGTTATACCCTGCTGGTACATTCTTGCAGGATCATTCTCTTCCCAGGAGAAAAAGAGGAAAAGAAGGCAAATCACTTTCCTCTTGCTTCTGCTTCTCCTAAATAAACTGCTTGCCTAATTTCCTTTGCACTTAGAGAAATGTTCCTTGTGAAAGCCGCTGTTTCCACACATTCACACAGCAGGGCTCCGGGAGGCATTTGCATTTCGGGACCCTCCCCTCACCAGGTCTCCCCCCCCCCCCCCCCCCCGCCCCTTCCTGGAGCTCCAGCTGTCCTTGCTCCTTGCATCTGGGCTTGAAGACAAGTGCCAGCTCAGATCATCTGCTTCCTCCTTCAGCAGAGTGTGCTGGTCCCTGCTGGACCCCAGGGCCAGGACACAGCTCTGGAAGATTCCACCAGACATCAGGCTACAAAATACAGGGCTGTGTGCGCCAGACAGTTACACACTCAGGGCCACAAGAAGGAAGTCAAGGCCATTCCTAATCCCAGCCTTTGTGTATTGGGCTGGAGTTGGACCTTCTGGTTAATAACTCAGTCTGACCGACCTCCTCTTCGAACCAGAGTGAGATACCATATGAGAAGAAGGTACCTACACAAGGTCAATCAGCCAATTTGTGTGTGCTTGTCTCTGTGCTGAGGACTCGAGAATAGGAATTTCATGGGTAACAGAGATTTCGAAAGCACGCTGGCTGAAAGGAAGCTGGTCGCTCACCTCCCCCAGCCCCACCATTCATCATGTCTGGTTGACCCAGGAAAGAACAGCTTACTGAAAAGGGATTCAGCCACTTCCAACTTATATAGAAAGCAAGCACTGGTGAAGGTTCTGCTGGAAATCTCCTGTGAAAAATACAGGCCAGAGAGCCTGTTGAAAGTCCAATTAATGGAGCATTTTTTAAGTGCAGTACGTTAAAAAAGATAAAAGTGAAGAAACCCAAAATTTGAGGTTTTAGCACATTAACTACCGGAACATTTTCTAATATCTGAGCTGGAATTCCTTTAAATTGTATCCACATTGAAAGGGATGTGTCCTGTAGCCTCCAGGGCCTTCCGGGAGCCCTGGGGGAAAGGTGGGAGAAGCTCTCCATCTAGTGGTGAACAAATGTGGGCTTGGACACAATCAATGCCTTTGACAACCAACCTTCTGTTTCCAGGAGGACGTGCTGCACCTGGGGGCTAGGGGTGAGCCACTCCACACCCAGCCCAGCTCCCTGACTGCAGAAGGGAGAAGCTGAGCCCTGGGACAGTAAAAACATACCCCAGTCACTCAGCCAGGTAAGGGTGGAAACCGGCTTGCAACCAGGTAAATATCAGAATCATTTGGTTATGAGTTGATTTTCAAATGACCCTTTTAAATCTCATTCAGCCATGATGCCTCCTGAAATCAATCCTTGCATAAACTCTGTTAACACCAAGAGTAGGGATCTCCCTCATCCTCGCTCTGGTCCAGAACCCCGCTAGCCTTGATGGATGCTCTTAATCTGTGTCTACCTGGGGAGCCACCTTGACCTTTGTTGAGCTTTGCCCTGAGCCAGGCAAGGAGCATAAGGAGCTCACTTGCAATAAGAATGTAGCCCAGACATCAGAAAGGATGAATACTCAACTTTCACATCAACATGGATGGGACTGGACGAGATTATGCTAAGTGAAATAAATCAAGCAGAGAAAGTCTATTATCATATGGTTTTACTTATTTGTGGACCATAAGGAATAGCATGGAGGACATTAGGAGAGGGAAGGGAAAAATGAAGGGGGGGAATCAGAGGGGGAGACGAACCATGAGAGACTATGGACTCTGAGAAACTGAGGGTTTTAGTGGGGAGGGGGCGGGGGGATGGGTTAGTCTGAGAATGGGTATTAAAGAGGGCACGTTCTGCGTGGAGCACTGGGTGTTACACGAAAACAATGAATCATGGAACACTACATCAAAACTAATGATGTACTGTATGGTGACTAACATAATAAAATAAAACTAAATTAAAAAAAAAAAAAGAATGTAGCCCAGACGATGATTCTTCTTACTGCTGGCCCTTTACCCCTTGGCCTCCAGATTCCTGGAGCTGAGATCTCTGATGTCTTGCAGGGGAGGAAACATTTCTCTCTGCCCTCTGAGATTCAGTGGCTGGGTCTGAGGAGTAAAGTGGCAATAGACAGATCAACAGGAGAAAAGGTTTACGATTTTATTTGGTGTTAGAAGTTTTGTATGGCATGGAAGAAAGAAATAAATGCCTAGGCTTGGAGGCTTTTGTGCTCCTTGGACAAAGGAAGATGAAAGACAAAGAAGAGAGGCTGAACTTGCAGGGGCAGTGATTTGTAAGATGGAAAATATGACGGGAAGCTGGTGGCAGATGAGGACTCTCTGTTTGGGCAAGGGGAAGATGCCTTCAGAGGGAGAATTTATGCTCTGCTCTCAGGAGGATGGGGAAGGGCAGAGAGCTCATCCTGTAACTACTTTTTCTCAATTGCCTTTGGCTCCAAATAATCCTTACCCCAGAGTGGCATATTTGGGGGTGGTGCACTCTGATCTCAGGGACCCTGGTTGTGCCTGCCACCACTCCAGTGTCCACTGACCACAACCAGAGAGGACCCCGTACAGTGTGGGTGAATGAGTGGCCACTGGGGCTAGCCCATCTGGGCTCTTGTTCCGGAATTAGGGTAGCTCGGGTATGTTATTTGCTGTCTACAGGCCTCCATGTGTTCATCTCTGAAGACGGGATGAGAACAGTCCCTGCCTTAAAAGGTTGTTATGAAGACAGCATGGGAAAGGTATGGTGCCCAGCACACAGGAGACACTCAGAGAGGCCAACCATTTTCAACCCCTATTCTGTTTCACACCCTCTGAGATATTTATATCCTGTCATCTAATTATCAAGATTGGCCTAGCACTGGGTCAGCCTCAGCCTTCAGACAGGGAGGTACATGGGCACACCGTGGAGAGTATCGACGTCCTCACTCAACTTTCGTAAGCGTTTTCCACTACTACATCTCTAGGAAGAAAGGCATTAATCCATTGAAAGCCCTTACTTCCCTCATGACTAATCTCTTGTATTTTTGAATGGCAACTACATTGAAAGGAATCATCCAGTACCACTTCAATTAGTTTGAAGAGTGAAAAATTAAGGTATCTAAATGTCTGTCTGCAGCCAAGATAGATTATCAGGGACCAGATTTACCTTTCCTGTCTGGAAAAACAAACAAACAAACAACAACAACAACAAAAAGGGACTGTGGTCAAAACACAGGAAACAATAGTTTTCAAGAAAATACACATAAAGCCGTGACTATCAGTAATCCCTGCAAGAGGGACAACCAGTGAGTCGAGTCTTATAATTGACTCAACTCACTGGCTGGACAGAGCATCCAGGTAGCAGCACAGATTGGGACACTGGCAGACCCCTGAGTTGAGGGGAGTGGAGTGAAGGGTCCTATGAAGGCAAGGCAGGTATAGGACTCAGGACAGAGTGCCAGACAAGAGAGGGCTGCATGGAGACAGAACTCCCAGAGATCTACAGAGGCTTTCCCTGAATGTTCATCCATGGGAGGAAACCATCTGAAGGTGGAAAAAGAACCATCCAAAAGGATTAGAAGGAGCACTCCCTACCCAATCACACGGGGCTGGGAATAGGCCTTTCCTGCTAGGCAGGGTTTACAAGGAATCAGGGAAGAGTACACAAAATACCCTTGCCTCAGAAGTGAGGAATGATTAACCCTCCACTGATCCCTGTTCCATTCCCACCTGGCAAGTCTTAAAAGCAAGACCTGGAAGAATTGAACTATTTCCAAGTAAATTAAATTAACCTAGAACAAAACTCAAGAATAGTTATAAGAAGAGAAAAATACCCAGCACTCAGCAAAGTAAGATTCTCAATGTCTGGAATCCAATCAAATATTATCAGGGATGGAAAGAAGCAGGAAAACATGATCCATAAAGATCAATGGAAGCTAAGAACTGACATAGGTGTTAGAATAACCAGGTAATACATTACCCATCATTTATTCCATTAATATGCGGAACATATAAGAACACATTATTCCATATGTTCAAAAGATGACAAAGTGACATAGTTGATATAAAAAAATGCAAACAGGTGCACCTGGATTGGCTCAATAGGAAGAGCATGCAACCGACTTTCGATCTTGGAGTCATGAGTTCGAGCCCCACATTGGGTGTAGAGATTACTTAAAATAAAAACTTTAAAAAAAAGTCAACATTAAAAAAATAAAAGATGCAAATAAAAATTCCATAGGTGACAACTATAATGTGTGGGATGACAAAAACTTAGCTAGGAATAAGGGCAGATTACACATTGCCTGAGAAAGGATTAGTGGACTTAACAGTATAGCAATAGACACTACGCAAAATAAAGTACATAGAAGAAAGAGGGTCCAAACTTCAGCAACTTATTCCATGTTCAAGTGAAGTCCTTGAAGAGGGGAATGGGGGAGCCAAAATTTTAGAAAGTGGGAAATATCTCATCAGCTATTATGATTGCTATTATTAAAGTGTAGTGGGATGCCTAGACTGACACTGGTGAGGCAGGAAAACACCAGCACTGCCTGTCTACTGAGGCAGACCCTTCTTTTGCTCTGTGAGCAGTGGGAGCACCCACCCTATCTGTACCCCGAAATGAGCAGGAGACCAGTCACTCCTCAGCCTTCAGCACGGCCTGGCCAGGGGCCTGGGGGGGGGTGGGGAGCTTGCCCTAAAGGGAGCTGCAGTTGCCTCTGTAGCCAACCCAGGCAGAGGAGGAAGAACTTCTACAGTACAGGGAAGAGTTCTTTGGGGCCAGGAGCAACTAGATCAGGGATCAGGGGAAAGCATCCTGTGCTTTGAGGTCAGCAGTGTCTGCACCATGGAGACAGGTGGGATGTGAGGAGAGGGGGCCATCTGAAGAGCCCCATGGAGCCAGTGGCCAGTGAACTCCAGGAGCACTCACATTGCATATATTGTTCTGCTCCATTACTTCTCTCTGTTGGCCCCACATTTTACACAAAGCCAGGTCAATCTCCGCAGCTGGGTCTTCATGTGCCATGGGGTCCTAGGGTAGAGACCTGAGCCCACACGCTAGGTGGGGATTGAGGGCACTACCACTTCCTCAAATTGCCCACCACCCATCTTCAGGGACAGAGGCTCCAGGCATCAGGCACAACTCCACGCTAACCTGGTCGTGTGGGCTGCCTTCCCCCTGCAGAGAGGCCAGCGTCATTTTCCACTGTATTTAACAGATGATTCCAAAGATTGATGCGAATGAATGCTCTAGGCATGCCTTACATTAGGCCAAATCCTAGGGAATTTCCAACGTTGGACCATCTGGTCTACACTCAGAGGGACATTGCAAGGTGGGAGCACGCGAAGTCTTCTGTCCTTGGAGAGCAGGATGGAAAAGCTAAAATCATCTCATGCTTTGTCTTACATTTTATTTTATTTTACCTTATCTAATCTTTGCTCTACAACGTTCTTCTTGTGCAGAGAACCACCCAAGCTTGCAGGTCCATGCTTTCCCAGGGCAGCATTTCAAATCCAGCTGGTCTTCAAGAAAGAAAAACATCCCCATGGTGAATGGCCAGGGATCCAGGTGCTAAAAGGTCGGGATTGCCCAAAGTTCCCCAACACTAATAAAGGAAGAATTACAAATTATCAGTGGTGTAGAAAGAGTGTTCAAAAAATTTTGCCTAGAGAATTGGTGAGTTATTTGAAAAAATCCATATAAATACCATTGTCACCTTTAACAACATTGAGAGGACCCTGCTGCATTTCCCACACCATGTAATATCTCATTTCACATACATGTTACGGCCCCTTCCTCTTTACCCCTCTCAGACTCCGCATTCTCTAGACCAGCACTGTCCCATAGAACTTTCTGTGATGATGAAAATGTTCTACTTCTGCCCTGCCCAGGGTAGAACCCACAGGCATGGTGCTATTCAGCACCTGACATGTGACTACCACAACCAAAGAACCGAATGCTTTATTTCATTTCATCTTATAATTAATTTAAAGCTTTATCACCACACGTGAATGGCGGCTATCTACACCACTGGAAAAAGAGTCCGTTATCCTGTCTCCCAAGCAGATTTCCTACTTGGTACCTACCATGCTTGCTCTACCACGTTAACATTGTCTGAGTTTTGGCCAAAAGCTGGTCTGTGCTGGTTTGACTACATGCTTCATCTTAAATGAAACATCCCTACAGAATTTTATATTTGGAAATTGTAGACAAGGGTTCTTGCCCATCCTGAGAGGTGTGAATCGAGAGCAAATCCATAATTTAGTGGAAAGAACTTTGCCCATACTCACACAAAGTCACACGCCTGGGATGTCCTCCAGCGTTGAGATGACACTTGTTACAGCTTGACCTGAAATAGTGCCTCCCTTCTTCCCTGTACTCTCCATTTTGTATTTTCTCATTGTTGCTTCTGATGCTGTTTTTAATGTGCTTAGCATGTCTTGCCCCAAAGGCCCTGGGTCCTGTGTGAAATGTCATTTTACTGTTCTCATTGGTTATCTAGTGCTACATGCAACTGATCCCCAGACCTAGCAGCCTCACACAGGAAACACTTGTTATCCAACAGTTTCTGGGGGTCAGGAATCCAGGTGCAGCTCAGCTGGGTTTTCTGGCTCAAGGTGCCCCACAAGAACACATTCAAGTTTGTTGAGCCAGTGTCTTATGTGAAGGTTCAGCTGGGGGAGGATGCACTTCTAAGCTCATTCACATGCCTGCCGAGATTTCCTCTCAGGAAGTTGGGTGAAGGACTCCAGTTCGTTATGGACCAGAGATCTCCCTCTGTCCTTGCCATGTGGGCCTCTCCATAGGGCAGCTCACAACACGGCCACTGGACACCATCAGAATGAGCAAGTGAGAGAGCAAGGGAAGGAGAATAAACAGGAAACTGCAATCTTTCTGTGAACCAACTGTGGACATGACATCCCATCTCCTTCTAGATTTGGTTCATTAGAACAGTTCACACTCCAGGAAACCATGAACAAAACAAATCAGGATCCTGGTGTCTGTCTCCCAGCATCTGCCCTCTGGCCCCAGTGGTTCTATCCTGACACCTGTAAGATACATTCACCTCCCATGTGCCTCATCCCATTCATGCAACAACTCAAGTCCCAAATCTTATCATCTATGTCAAGCCCAGGTTCAGATAAGGCCCTAGAGGATGGTTCATTAAATGCAGTTCCCGGGGCACAACTTCTCTTGATGTGTGGACCAGTGAGGGATCTGCCCCTTCACCTCCCACATAAATGGCAGGATAGGCACAGGACAGCAGCTGAGCGCATTTTCATTCAAATCCAGGAGACACGAGAGGCACGCAGGGTCACTGATCCACAGTGGCTCTGAGATTCTGTCAGGCAAATGTTGGGAGTGTTTTAAGTTTCAAGGCCTGAGAATAAATTCCTCTGGCTCTTGGCTTTACCTTCTGAGCCATCCTTCCTTTTCCATGAATGGTGATGGCAGGTGAGTCGTTTGTTCTTCCTGTTTCTTCCCAGAAGGACTTTGGGAGACTGATATCCACGTTTCAGTTTGAATTTACTATTGTAAATTGCCCTAATGGTTGGAAGTGGGCGAATCTGATGGGAATTCCAGCTGGGAATTTATCCCAGGTGTCCTTAAGGAAAACCAACTCTAGTCTCAAGATGTTTGCGAAGCTAAATTTTCTGAGTTTAAAGACTTTATTTCCAGGGCCCCTGGCTGGCTCAGTCGGTAGAGCATGGGACTCTTGATCCCAGGCTGTGAGTTTGAGTCCCACGTTAGGTGTAGAGATTACTTAAAAATAAAATCTGTAAAAAAGTAATAATAATAAAGACTTTATTTCTCCAAATACTAATCAGGAAGTTTCCTATAATACTTGAAGAAAAATACAGAGAATACAGGGGAAAAGGAAGGGAGTGTGGAAGGAAGAAAAGAAGCAATGTTTTGACATGTCCTTGATAGCTCCAAATACATATTTCTCATTTACTCCTTATCATGATACTTAATGTGGGAAACGTTATCCTCACGAGATAAAACACAGAGAACATTTAAAAAGATGAGGAACACAAAGATTCTTAAATTCTAGCACCTGCAATTTTATTTTATATTTTATTTTATTTTATTAGATTTTATTTATTCACTTAGAGAGACACAGAGAGCACAAGCAGGGGGGAGAGGCAGAGGGAAGGGAGAGTGAAAAGCAGACTCCCCACCAAGCTGGGAGCCTGACGTGGGGCTCGATCCCAGGACCTGGAGATCATGACTTGAGCCGAAGGCAGATGCTTACCCATCTGAGCCACCCAGATGCCCCGAGCCCCTGCAGTTTTAATTGCTAGAGTTTTATGCTCAACAGAGCCAGTTTTAGTTGTTTTACTTTTTGACCCTGCACCTGTACCTACCTTTATGGTTACGTCAGAAAGTGTGTTGGTTTATTTTCTTTTGCAAAATTCAGCTTTGTCTGAACAGTTTCTCCTGTTTCAAGTTGATAGCTAATCTTAGAGCTCATTTATCTTAAGCTGATAACATCATGTATCAAGTTATCAGGAACCTGTTTCCCTGATATTTTTAAATGTCATATTTTCTCTAGCATATTATAAAGTGTGTACTGTGTTTTATATAAATTAGCACATTGAATCCAAGAAAGGAAATGCTATATGGAATTCCCCATTTCTAGAGTATATATCTTTGACTTGATCCCTCCACTGGAGTAAAGTTTTAGGAGCATCTTAAGTAGTAAAACTTTTAGTTCCCCTTCTTAACCTATCTGTTGTGTAGACAGCAAGAAATGCGAGCCTTGCTCATTACTTAATAACATTGCTCAATAAACCAGGAGTTACCAAGTTGGGGGTGTCATGGCCTCTGGGGGTCCTTGGGTTGGGTCCACCACCAACCGCCCTTTGGTCTGGCAGCGATGCCAGGCAGATGGCTCTGTCCTATCTCATTAACCTATTTTTTGCTGAGTAGAAATACTGGCCCTCAGAGTCCAAAGAGACACACTTGATCAAAAGAGAATTTGTGAACTCCATTCAGTGGTGCACTTGATCAAAAGAGAATTTGTGAACTCCATTCAGTGGTGAGCAGCTTGATGGCCTAGGGAGTGTGTGACATCCAAGAAGTGTACAATAGATCGTGGGATGGAATTGAAAGAGTCAGAAAGAGCCTTTGAAATTAATTATATAGTGGGAAGTTTTCCCAAAGTACTTAAATGGCTTAGGAGAAACAATTTTTTTCATTTCTATGTATGCAACTGCAGATTGGATATCGTGTGCATTTTCCACTCTAATTTAGACCAGTTGAAAGGAATAAATAATGAAGTACTGACATATTTATTTTGCATCTACTAAGCTTATCCATTAAAATAGATTTATCTGCACCATTTCCCTTAAATTGCAATCATGCCCTAGCTCCACAGCAATTTTCTGTATTTTGTGAAATGATGTCTCCAGAAGCCTATCACACCTTGGGGGTTGTGGTGTTGCACTGGGTCAGAAGCATGTGTGTGACTGCGCCATTTCTTCCAGATGTGAGAGCTCGACATTATCTGCACCCCAAACTCTGATAAATAGAATTTATCCACTTCTGTGGTCACAGGTGTAATGTTATTCATACATGTTGCTTGCTCCCAGACTTCTGCATAAAATGGGTTTCTGAACATTCAATTTCTTAAAATGCAGATGAAATCTCTATTGGCCTCACAGCTACTTTTTGAAGCAATTTTGACAGCTTTGCTCAATTTGGAGTTGAATGAATGGCTATTTGCTATGGATTCTGATCCTGAAAGGTTTACTTCTAAATACCTAACCTTATATATGTGCAAAACATCGACGCTCTCAAATGATTTTTTAAAGACTTATTTTCAGTCTGTTCATTATTTTTCAGCCCTGTTTTCCATATGCGATGTGAAATGTTTTCTAAGAGGAATTAATAATCAGGGCTCCTGGGACTCTTTCCTTGTCTCTCCAGTACCTACGAACAAACCCGATGGCAGCTGGAATAATCTTTAAAAAAAAAAAAAAAAGCTTTAGTTATTGGACAAATCTATGTTCAGTACTTTAAAAATACTATTTCACTGAGTTTTTAAAAATATGGAAAGTGTAAAACAATCAGAACAACTGTGTTGTGTGTGTCAAGTCAGACCTGGAGACCCTTCACCCCCCAACTCCCACCCCTAGAGGGTGAGCCCCCTTAATTGCTATTTGTCTATCCTGGTGGGGCCTTTTCTCATTCCTGTACTTACACGTTATCATGTATGAATTATCGTGAAGTTTGCATGTTTCAGTGACCAACAGTGCATGGAGCAGTCCCCACATCAGTGTATAAACATACAGCTGCTTGAGTCTTTCAGACCCCTGCATACAACCCCATGGAGGGGATTTAACGATTCTCCACGGAGGGATATTTAGGCTGGCCACTTTTTTCATACATTAGAAGGTTTCCACGAACTTCTTCACGTAGCATAGATGCCTCCCAGTGGAATCACCGTTTGGTTTGGTCAAACTGCCTCCCAGGAGGGCCAGACTTCTGATTCACCCCCAGCAGTGTGTGGAGTGCCCTGTTCCCCAAACCCTTGTGGTGCTGGGCGCTCATCAGGGTTTTAGAATTTTTGCTAGTGTTTTAATAACTTCTAGCTTTTAGTTTTTCATTTTGATGCTTTGGGCTCAGTATGTAAAGGTTCATGGCTGGCATGAAAGCTAATAAACTTTTATCCACATAAAATGTTTTTCCCGGTCCAGTTGATTGCTTTTTACCCCAAATCTGGGATTAACGGTGTTGCTCCTACTCTCGAACTGTTAGCCCTTGCCGTTTCCATCCCACTCCATCCCTTTCTTTCCAGCATCTCTGTTCCTTCTATAAAGATAACTGAACTTTGCCTTTTTACATAATCTATGAGCCTCTGTTTATTAACTGAGGAGTTTTTCCCATTTATTGTGAACTCCACAATGTTTCATCCTGTTCCTGATCTCATTTCAAGTTTTCTGTTGTTATTAATAAAATAGCCTTTTTTGAAATCTTTTTTTCCTCTTTCATTTGAATTTTACTTTTCTCCCGTGATGTGAAAATTCCACGTCTCATTTCTGACCTACGCCCTGTTTCTACTTTACTAACATTTGCATTCACATTTTGCAGACATAGTTCATGAAACATAATACACATACATACATACATATGTATCACAGATATGCATTTTGTTGTTACCCTAATTTAAATGGGACACATGTATATTTAAAATGTATATATGTATAATTAAATATACATATATTCATATATTACATATTTAGTTAGATGTTTAATCAATGTAGATTGAACACTAATTTTTTATTTATTCTCGAGGACTGATTTCATGAGAAACGGTTGATGATCATGCATTAACATGCAGCCATCTGTCCCAAGTTAAGCAGAATGTAAGGACATGATACAGTAAGTTAAAATGCAATGTTAAACAATACTGTGTGAGTTTCAAACTTCAAGATCAACAATTTTAAAGACATTTTTCTATTTCAAGCATTTCTATTTTCATATACCTTCTCTCTCTCTTTATTTTTTTTTTGCTCCCTCGGTATACAGTAAATACTTCTAAATTACTCACAGATAAAATACTACTTACCTTTTCCTCTGACAATAATTTCTATCATGTAATTCTCACCACATGATTTTAGGTGACAGAGTGAGCTTGGGCTGAAGCAAAATGCCTGACAACGAAGACCAGGTGTGTTTATTTATTTTTTATAAGACTTTTAATTTATTTATTAGAGAGAGCGTGCATGTGGGGTGGTGGGGTGGGGAAGGGGCAGAGAGAGAGGGAGAAGCAGGCTCTGTGCTGAGCAGGGAGCCCGATGCGGGACTCGATCCGGGGACCCTGAGATCATGACCTGAGCCGAAGGCAGACGCTTTCCCCTACTGAGCCACCCAGGAGCCTCAACCAGGCATGTTTAAAAATCAGCATCAAGACTCGCAGCAATGCTCAAGTAGCATGGTTAGGACAGTGTTAGATCAGAAACCAGTTTCCATGAAGCTCACTAATGTTAGAAGCTAGATTCTCAAATGTTCACTCTAAAGGTGTGGAAATGAAATGATTTCCTACTGCAAAAGGCTGCCTGTGTATATGCCACACAGAGTTTTAAGGGAAACTGCTTAGCTTAATTACAAGTGTAGGCTGATGCTATGACGCTTCGGCTCTGCCCCTCCACGTGGCGGCCACTAGCCACGGGTGACCGGTGAGCACGCGAGTGTGGTCACTTCTGCTGGGAAGTGCGGTGAATGTCCAATACTCACCGGACTTCGGAGACTCAGTATGAGAAAAAAACATGTAAAATATCTCATAAATAATCCTTACCTTGATTGCATGTTGGAACGACATAATTGGGTGTTCACTTCACTTGGTTCTTTTTCATTTTTTTGTAAGGTTGCTACGAGGACATTCACGGTCCCATATGTGGTTGTCATTATGTACATCTATTGGGCAGCTCTGTTCTAGAATTCCTGCACCCACCCGGGAGATGAAAGGCTGGGAAATTGTTGACAGCACCCATGAGTGCTCCAGGCCTGCCTAGATGCGGCAGATTCTCTGAGAACACGGGAGACCAGTCTCCCATCTGTACTGACACAACCGCTACTGCGACGGTTTCCTGGCGAAACGGTGGCTGCCTTCCTTCGGTTTACTTCTCAGCGAAGGTTCCAGATTCATCAAAAGACCCAGGAATGGAACAAGGGGCGGAGTCTCTGACTCTGGATTCCCTTTGTTCTTGCACTGAACACGGATCCCATCTTCTGAGTGCTTGGGACCTTAGTAGTTTATAACAACTTGTCCTAAAACTCCCTACTCTCTACACATGTGTTTTTCTAACAGCCTGACTTTTTCTCTCTTTTTTTTTAGTCCTCTGATTTGAAAAGTAATATTCCAGTGTCCTGACAATATTATCCTTTTAAGAAAGATATGTGGTCCTACTGTCTTTTTCCACCGTCCTAAAAGCTTAGTGGATGAAGTTCCCGGAGACATCCTCACCCCATGGCCTGCGTGGCTCCCTCCAGCCCCGTGCTGCCACCCCCACCTCCTAGCCCACCATGCCTGTTCCTCAAATCACTCCCCATATGCCTTCCATGGGGTCTGAGTTCAGCCTCAATGTCCCTGGACCCTGGCCCTAAACCCACATACTGTCAATTAACTTTAAAACTTAACCAGAATACATACCCCCCTTCCTCAAACAGAACAAAACACACAATAAAAAATCAGCAGGTGTGTTCTACTTCCGTTTCCCCTCACCTGATTGATGAACTCACCTGGCATGTTAGCTCTGGATTATTTTTAACGTCACGCTTTTATTTTTAGGAATCCTTTTTAACAGTTTCATTAAACTTTACAACTCCTTTTTCAAACGTGATCTCGTTGGTTCCCCTGCTCAGGCTGTTGGTTATATCCTATGCATTTCCTTTTGTCAACTTTCCTGTCCTGATTATTTCTTCATTCTGCATAACTCATCCTTGATGGTTTCTTCTCTTCCTGTAAAGAATGTGTGAGTGATAATTTTTTAAAAAATTTATTTGAGACGAGCGAGAGAGAGAGCAGCAGGGGGTGGGAGGGGCGGAGGGAGAAGAAGAGAGCGAGAATCTCCAGCAGACTTCATGCTGAGCTTGGAGCCCGACACGGTGCTCGATCTCACGATCCTAAGATCATTATCTGGGTGGATACTTAACCAACTGAGCCAGCCAGGTGCCCCAAGAACGTGGGATAATTTCGGATCTGTTTTGTCTAGATACGACTTTCCTATAGGCCTACATTTAACAGCCGGGGTTTAGAGCAGTAATCTTGAAATCATTTGCCCCCACAACTTTGTGAACGCTGACCTGTGATGTCCTGCAGATCACGGGCTGTCTCGGCCTGCCCAGCCAGGAGCCAGTTCCTATAATAAATCTCCTCTTATGCACTCTGTGTATGCCCTTGGCCTGTGTCTCTGGAGAGCCCTAATACACCAGGAGATTTCTCAGTATTTCTTCTCCATCCTCAATTCCTGCCGGATACTCAATGCACTTTTTGTTTTATGTGAAGTCTCAGATATTTACTCAGGATATCATCTGCTTTTATTAATGTGACTATTGTTTCTCCTCTCCTCTTCCTTTTCTGGAAAATTCCCGTTACACCGAGATAAATTTCCTGGAATCTATCCTTCATACCACTGAACTCGCCCCTTCCTTCTCTTCGTCCTTCTGCTTGATGGTCTGAAATCGTCCCACAGGCCATTCCTCCATATCACTAGGTTGGCTTCAACCTTTTCCAGTTACATTTCGGTCCTTCCACTAAGATTTTTACTTTGACAGTTAGGACTCTTTCCTGCTTCCTGAGTCCCAATTTCTTGGCTGTGGTGCCCGTGGCCCAGCGGGATACAGGAGAAGTGTGACGGGCCACCTGCGTCACCACGCCGGGGACACTTCTAGTGCCGGTCTTGCTGGCAGACTCTCTCCCTTGCTGGCTTTCGGGGAGCAAGGGGCCGCTTGGGAAGGCCTTCATGACAAGGAGTGGCGGGCAGCAGACCCCGAGGTCCGAGGTCCTACCCACTGCCGGCAGCCACGTGAGCCTGGAGGCGGCCCCTTCCCCGGTCGAACCTCAGCTGAGACTCAGCTCTAGCCGACACCTCCAGGGCAGCCGTGGGAGCCCCCGACACAGAGGCCCGGCCACGCCTGGCCCGCAGACTCTGGGAGATCATTCACGTGATCATAGATCATTCTACACCACTGTGTTTGTGCTGAGATTATTGCCCCAGTGTAGTAACTCCTATCATAGCTGCCGATTTTTATTTTGTGGCTGCTGCGTCTTCTGGGATCAGGAGTTTCAGGACTGTGCTCGGTCTCCTGGACTTACAGGTTTCTCCAAGATGAGCTGTTCTTCTTCTCTGGGCGTCTCCCCAGCTGTTGGGTTTTCTGAGATGTCTGGTGAATCTTGTGTGGTTCCGATGTGAACGAGAAAGTGCCTGGCTGTTAGGAACTCCCTGGTGGGTGTGACAGGGAGGCAGGGAGGTGTTAGGGATAAAAGGGCGGTAAGCATAAATATTCCAGTTAGCGGTATTTGCCAATTAAAAATGGGGTGGTGTGACAGTGATGGGTGGATGCACCCTACTCAGTGGTCAGGGAGGGCCTTTCTGAAGAAACTGGACGTGAGGCAACAAGCATGAGAGGAGATGCAGAACAGATTTCCAAACTCAGGAACGGGGAGTAGAAAGGCCCTCAGTCCCTGCATTCGTGCGCACCTGCTGACATAGCATGTCACCACAAACTTAGCGAGAACTCACACTTACTGCCTGGCCGTCGGGCAGGTGCACGTCTGGCGAGGTCCGGCTAGGCTCTCTACCCAGACCCAGAGGCTGAAATCAAGGTGCCGGCTTGCCTGGGCTCTCACTGGGGATTTCTGGGGGGAAACCATGTCCAGGTTCATTCAGGTCGTTGGCAGAATTCAGTTCCACGTGGTTCTAAGGCCAGGCTGTCTGTTTCCCTGCTGGCTGGTGGCCCTGCATCCGAACACTGTGATGCCCCGTCGAGTCCTTCCCACGCCTGGCATCTCTGACTTCCACTTCGGCCACAGCCTGCTCTGCTTTCTCTTCTGTAACCACACAGAGAACATCCTCTGCTCTTACGGTCTGATATCGTCATAATCCAGGATAACCTCACCGCCTTGGTCCACAGCTATCCTGCAGCTGTCAAGTCCCTTCCAGAAGTGCCTGGGTTCACGTTTGATCGAATAACCGGAGGACAGGAAGCTTGCAGGAACGTCAGCAGGATCCTGCCCCGCCCCCCACACACCTCCTGCACGGGGGAAAAAGGTTGCTGCATCTTCGGGGACCAGTGATATGGAGCAAAGTAAGAGTGAAGACAGGTGACATTTTGCTCTAGAAAGGAATTTGGATCTTTGATTTCAGTGGGAATCTGTTAAGGGATTTTTACAGGGGAGTGCATCAGAAACTAACTCATACTTGAAATTTGCCCAGCATGGCGAGTGGGGAACGCTTCTCTAGCAATCCCGTGTCTTACACCACGCAGGGGGGCCTGGGGAGATGGGACGTGTCAGCCTGGTGTGCGCGTGGTCTCCTGCGTGAGCCTGCACAGTGTATGTGCACATTCATGCATGTGCACGTGTCAGTGGGAGGGAGGGAGGCCGACACCCACAAACTGGGCAAGTAGGTAACAAGTCTCACAGTGTGATGGGGTTAGGAGGCTGGAAGCTCTCACCTGTGATTTTGCCTAATGTGGCCACCGAAGTGACCTGCCACTCCACCCCTCGACTCAGGCCACAGGGCCCACAGGAGGCCACCGAAGTGACCTGCCACTCCACCCCTCGACTCAGGCCACAGGGCTCACAGGAGGCCACCGAAGTGACCTGCCACTCCGCCCCTCGACTCAGGCCACAGGGCCCACAGGAGGCAGGCCACTGACCATTGCTCTCTGATTCAGGGAACTCCTCGCCCGCGGCTCTGTGTGAACGTGGTGCGGTACAGCTCTGTGCTGGTCTCCGCATCCTCGCCGTGTCCAGCCCCCCGGCCCACAGCTGGTTTTGCCACCTGAGCTCCAGAACCACCAGGGCACCAGGAAGCCAGCCTCAGCTGGTCTCCCACGCCCTTGTTAGATCACTGGTCTCAGCTCAGGGGTCTCGACAACTCAACGCCATTTGCCCCGTAACTGCTAGAAACACCACAGATGTCTTATTTGAAAACGGTGTCTCCCCTCCCCTGCACCCCTGTGATGGAGTCACTCTTACTTTTTATTTCTTCCTTTCAGTGCAGATTCTGCACATGTAAGTGGAAAAGGTTAATGTGTGGCTTAGTCCACTATTGTAAATGAAAAGACCTTTTCTTATTAAGCTGATATTTTGTTCTGAGAGAAAAAGAAGCTGGTGTAGTTTTTTATTTTTTTTCCTAGAAGCAAGTGGGCAGCACATCTTAGATACAAACATAAGGAGCAACTCTGACCCCAAAGGATGGGACCCCAAGTGAATGAGTCCCTCTCTGGGACTGCATGCCTGTCACCCGTCCAGGGCAGACAAGGGGCGATGGGCTCTGCTCTTCGGGATGCTTGCTCTGGCCGTGTCCTAGGAAGAGGAGACTCCTCTATTTTTAGCCTGAGTCTCTAACTTTCTGGGAAGAATGGATGAGGAGAGCTCTAGGATCTTGTCGGGCTGGGCAGGCCCCCTCAGTCATAGGTACCCTGCTGGTTGCCAAGACTCCTGAGCTGGCCAAGCACTCAGGGTCTGGTGCATCCTGAACCACAGCTGAAACGCCACCCTATGTGGAATTCCTAGTTTTTAAAATTTTCCCCCGTTTCTTACATGATTCATATATTCAGTGGTACATTATGCTGACTTACTTTCACCAAAGCTCTCCCTTCATGTCTTCCTAGTTTTTTGGGGTTTTTTTTTAGATTTATTTTGCGAGAGAGAGAAAGAGCACGAGTGGGAGGGACAGAGGGAGAGGGAGAGAGAACCTCAAGCAGACTCCGAGCTGAGCATGGAGCCCAACACGGGGCTCAATCTCATGACCCCGAGATCACGTCCTGAGTTGAAACCAAGAGTCGGACGCTTAACTGACTGAGCCACCCAGGCACTCCTTCCCAGTTTCTATCATGAGCCAAATTAGTAACACTGAGACAGGTAACATTTAGAGAACTATGTATTTTTTTGTATTCAGCACAGTGCCAGCACCCAGGGTACTCTGCAAGCACTCGTCAAATTGGTAACTATTTAGTAACTGGTAACAGAATAGCAGATCTGGGCTTGTCTTCAGGATTATCGAATACAATATCCTGACTCTTAGAGCTAAGAAAGCAGTTGCCTGAGGGGGTATTACAAACTGTCCACCATTAGTCACTGCTATTTTATAAAGCCCATTGGTAAGTTTTATTTCGGGACAAGAGTTGAAAGTGGTGACTCATCTATTCTCATAAGATGCCCCCTTCAGCCAGGCACCTGGGGCAAACTTTAAACAGCTGTCCCACACTGGCCTGCTCACCACCAACTCCAGATTTGAGGTCAAGGGCCAGGTATCTGTGAAGTTAAAAAAATTATCTTTAAGAGACACAAACCAAGAAACAGACTCTTGACTCTAGAGAACACACTGCTGGTCACCAAGAGGGGAGGTGGGTGGGGGATGGGGAAACAGGTGATGGGGATGAAGGAGGGCACCTGTCGTGATGAGCACTGGGTGATGTAGCGAAGTGTTGAATCACCATATTGTACACCCGAAACTAATATTACACTGCATGTTAACTGACTGGAAGTTTAAAATTTAAATAAAAACTTGAAGAAAAAAAAAAGTATCCTTATCTGACCTGCCCTTTTGCCACGGACCTGGACAGAATCCTGTCTTCCAATCAGATGTCTGCAGGTGGGTTTTAAAATGTCTCTTAAAAACACTGGGGACCAATAAATGTCCCTTAAAAATTCTGGAAACCAATAAATAAGACTTAAAGAGGAATAAGTAGAAAATCATAATCTGGGATCTATCAAAAAGTTCTTCAGTCTCGAAGAGAAACAAAACTAAAAGATATTTCTTTTAATTAGATTTACTGCATTAAGTTTAGATGACACAGTATCTGTAATCAAAGGCAAATATCACAAATAGTAAGCAGAACAAGCTAGAGTAGACAGCCACGCCAAGCAGCTGAAAAGAAAATGATCCTTCAAGGCAATTAAAGCAGAGTCAAGGCAGACAGAAGGATGCACCATGTTTGAGCCATCACGAGCCAGGCTTTTTACACCTGCATCTTACCCTCACTCCCCAACAAGGCAGGTGCAGACATCCTCCTGTTAGAAGTGAGGCTGAACATGTCCACGGCCCATGGAGTGGGCCCCAAAGCCCAGGCGCAAACTTCACCAGGACGCCGCTCATCAGGGTTCAGTGTGGAGACGGACTTTACAGAGGTTTAGAGTTGAGGAAATGAAGTAGAATTTCAGAATGGGAGGAGACCACAGACTGGAAGACAATTTCCCAAATACACATGAAATGAAATCAGCTGTATGATACATACATTTTAAAAGGACTGATATTAAAGACTCTACTGTTTTCCTGCCAACACTTTTAGGCATGGATACACAAGCGAGCTCGAGCATTGGCACAAGGTGTGTGTGTCTACGAAGTAAACGGATCCCCTGAAGATACGACAGACCAGGTTAGAGCCCACTTCTCCAGTGACACGATGGTGGACACAGAGCAGCCCCAAGAAAACCCTCAGGAGGGGAGAATTTGATCCCAGATTTTCATATCCAATCAGAATGTGGAGATAAAAAGAAATCTCATCTAAGTTTCTGGAAGTTTCCCAGGCAGAGGCCTCAGAAACATACTCCAAGTCACAGAAGGCTGAGAGAAAGAACGCTTCCACGAGGGAGAAGGCAGAAACAACTCCCAAGTGACTCTCCAGCTCAAACTTTCTTTCCAGCTTCAAAATATCTGCTGTATCCTTCCTTTCAAGATCAGTTTCCCACATGAACAGTGCAGACCTCACCTCGGGAGAAGCGAGCTCACAGAAACACGGGCTCTGCCTGATCCAAGGTGAGCTGGGCCACCCTGGGTATTTCCTCTCGGACAAGGGCTAAGCTGAATTCCGCTCAAGGAAAGTGGCCCCGTGGCTGGTGACCAAGGTAGCTGAGCGTCGGGAGCGGCTGCCGAGAAAAACACCGGCGGTAAACAGCGAGACCAAGCTACAGAGCGAAGTAAGACTCGAACACCTCCTGGACAGCTCTGATGATCTATCTGGTCGGCTGCCGTAACTGTAACGCCCAAGGGGGGCGGGGGGCTGGCAGAGAATTAGTAAGTATCAGGGAAGAAAATGTAGAAATACTGAGGAATCCAAGGTTACTGATAGTGTTTATGCAGAAATGAAACAGGACAAAGTAATGTATGAAATGCTTTACGATTTTAAAAGATTTAACTAAAAACTAGAGATGTCCAAATTCTAACAAAAGGCAATGACGTGTTTCAAAGGGAAGAAGTAGCAGGGCCAAGAATAAAAGTTAAGACAACGGTCTCAACTCACCTATCCAAAGCGTCAAACGCCCGCTCTTCAAGAGCCCGGTCAAGAGAAAACCTGAGAACTTGAATGTCGCCTGAGACCCAGGATTTTGGTCTGCTGTTCACTGCTCTGCCTTCAGCCCCTGAACACCGTCCGGAATCCAGTAGTTTGAATGAATGAAAGAGGAATGCTAACAAAACCGTGTGATGGCTGCCAGTGACACAGAAAACGGGGACTGTGGCTCAGTGCGGGTGGGAATTCTACATATGCACGACTTTTCCAGCAGACAGTTCAGAACACATGCCAAAGGCCTTATAATTGTGCATCTTTAATGCATTTTACTCAAGAAATGTGTGTTTATTTTTTAAAAAGATCACGAAGGCATTCAATGTGTTTTTGTGTACAATGAACAAAAGGGAAACCACCTAATGTGCTGCCCTATGTGCTGCCCTAAATGCCCCCAAGAGGACTGGCTAAACTACGGTCCATCTGCATGGTGGGATCCTGAGGGAAGATGTGGTAACACAGCACGTTCCCATGGGAAGCAATGGTGACGTAAAGGAAAAAGCAGGCTACAGGGGAGAACGTGGTGCAATCCCTCTGCTGTGCAAAAGGCCTGGAAGAAATGACTCTGCATTCTCCAAAGTGGTGGGGCGACAGTGGTTTTTACTCTCTTCTTGCTGTTCGTCTCTCTTCCCCAACTCTTCTACAATGAATACCTGTTACCTTATAAAACACAATGATCCCACTCTAAAAATCTGAAAACACGTATGTTTGAGAGACCAATGCTACGGGCTGTGAAGTAGTGTCAAATAAAATATTAATTTTAAACATCATCTACCCCCTGGCAAAAACAGCATTCTTCATCACTCGATTCTGTGGATATGTGTCTGGTATCAGATTACACCTGGCAACTTCTGAACGCAGAAGTAACAGAAGAAAGCTGTAAGCAGTTACAAACCAGGACAAACCACTGGCACTTTCCTTCTGGCATCTGGGGAGGTGGTAAATCCATTCAATGGCAAGTAAGCTGCCTGAGCATAAACCACGACACTGGCCAATGCTAAGAGTTACGTGGGTCTTCAGAAAAGACCCTTTCTTCAGCGGAAGATGCGTACCGATCAGATGCCAACTCAGACACAAATGAGATTTTTTGGTTTCAATCTGAGCTCACTAGTCATCCTATTGTACATCTCGAAAACAAAGACCGCTTTGAAACCCGAGAAAAATGTTCACTCACGTTTTGTAGGAACAGGCTCACAATCAGGTAACACCTGGAAGAAAACTCAAGCTTCTGTTAACATAGGCTAAGTCAACCGATTGTAAAATGTAAGCTGTTACTCTATTTTATTTGAGCTATAGAATTCAAAATATACACTGTAAAAGTACAATTAATAAATTCCCAGTTTCCCATGCTAAAAAGTGGGAAAGGCTGCATTACAAAGATGCCATCTTTAGATTTCAAGTGTCCCGTGTGTCCCCTTCACTTCCCGCAACCAAAAGTTCTGTTCCAGTTCTCATAAAGCTCTAAATCTTTAGGAGACACGCTAGGCCGCACGGTTCTGAAGGCGTTCTCAAAATCAACATAAGCTATTGGTCGAACTTGATCGGGTGTTACCGTGGCGAGGTCAACAGTTTGTAAGCTGCGAATAGGTCCGAGAGACGCCTCTCTGCAAAGCTGTGTCATGTCAGCTCCCGAGAACCCATCGGTCTGCCTTACAACGAGGGCAATTTCCTCCTCACTGAGGCAGCACTGCTCCTTGGACATCAGATTAATCACGATCTGTTTCCTAGCTGCAGCTTCTGGGAGCGGAATATAAAGCCTTTTGACCAACCTTCTCCGGGCAGCCTCATCAATTTCTTGGGGCCGATTGGTTGCTCCCACCACTAGAATCCGATCTTCAGAAGATGTGGTTGCTCCATCTAACTGCACCAGAAATTCCGTTTTTATCCTTCTAGAAGATTCGTGCTCACCATCTCCTCGTTGAGATAACAGGGAATCGATTTCATCAATGAATATCACAGCCGGCTGCTGACACCTTGCCACGGCAAACAATGCACGGACCATTTTCTCCCCCTCACCTACCCACTTAGACGTCAAAGAAGAAGCAGAGATACTGAAGAACGTTGCCCCAGACTGACTAGCAATGCACTTGCCAATTAGAGTTTTACCAGTCCCGGGGGGCCCGAAGAGCAGAATTCCTTTAGGGGGTCCTCGTAAACCCGTAAAGATGTCTGGCCTCATCATGGGCCACACGACTATCTCCTTTATTGTGGCTTTGGCAAATTCTACTCCTGCGATATCGTCCCAGCTTATGGGCGGTCCATGATCCATAATCTCATTCATGATAAGTTCAATCATCTTTGGCTCCAAGTTCTTCAGCCGCTCATCAACTGGATGTGCCGGCTCCGCAGCTCCTGCGCCGTAAGCCTTATACTGCATCCCCCCAATCTGATCTCCCCCATCTGACTTAGGTACAGGAGGGACGAACTTCCCAAATATTCCTCGGGACCTACTAGCTCCCAGAGACTTCTTTACACCACCGTAGGAAGACCCGGATGCACGCTGGGGTTGGTGGTACTTTTTTTGCTGATCTATCCATAATTGTTCCTTTGCAGTTTTAAAACTAGGCAGGCTACTCTCTTCCCTTTGGCCATTATCCTCTGTTTTACTAAAAGCCTTATTCACTATCGGGGCAGAAAGCGCATCAGTGGTGCCAGAACCATAAAAAGTTTTTCTCTCCCGTGGATTTTCAAAGCCAGAAGGCAAACAAGACTGATTAGATGAGAACATATTTAGTCCTACGTTGGCCTTTGGAGAGCTGTTATTTTCCTTCTTAACATTTCCAAATAATGGTGTGGCATGGATTTTTGCAGTGGCAAAGTCACCAAACGGTGTTAAGGATGAAGGACAGGTCTTTCTGGTGTTAGTCAGCACAGGTGGCTGGGCATCCTGAGGGCACTTCGAAGGACTGCTCTCTGGGATGTCTTGGGTCCTATTCGAATCAGGAGGTGCGTTAGTTAATGGGCCACCCTCCCCAGAACCCCCACAAACACTAAGTTTAGGAGGATCGAGGACAACGGCCTCTTTATGGATTACTACCGATGCATCAGCAGGTGCCAACAGAGAGTCTCTGGATTTTTTGCCAGCTTGCATCATCTCCTGTACATTACTCATTTTGAAAACATTATTTATTGACAATCCAGACTGCCACTTGTCACTGTCAGTCTGCTGAGATCTCGCTAAAGTTAAAATGCTTTCTGCGTAGTTATTCAAGCCAGTCTCAACATTGTCAGAATCAATAACTGCAGAATATTTCTCTGCATATTTTCTGAACAGTTTGGTGGCGCAGACTTGGGAGAGCTCAGCGTTGGCCCATGCATACTGAATGCGTAGTATCTGTGCTCGGTACGCATCTGCCTTCTGTCCTGGGGTACATACGCCAGATGTAATTGCAAAGTAATTCTTCTGCCATTCACTCAGGTGCACAGACCCGGAGCTGGAGGCCTGCATGCTGGAGGTTCTCTAACAATGACAAAAATGAAAAACAGTCAGTACCAAGAAGAAAGAAACAAAGATATAATATTGTAAGCATATTTTTTAAATGTCTGCTCATCTGAAGGAGGGTATACTGCACTGCTCACGTGTAAGAAGAGAACACTTACACAAGAAACAGCTAGGTAAGCACAGATTTCAGGCATTCAAGATAAAGACTTAATAATAATGCTTTGTTATGGGTTAAATGGTTTGAGTTATATCATTTTCCCTGCAAATGGGGAAAACATTGCTAAGGCTTAGATGGAAAGGGTTTCAAATTAATCAGCAAAAGAAAGGCAACACGTTAGAGCAAAGGAACTACAGCCAAAGCAGAACATACCAAGCCCGGGGGTTCAGCTCCGTGTCTAAGAAAAACCAGATGAACGATCTCTGCCAAGCCTCTACCGCTGGGCCCTCAGTTTGATCTGTAAAGTGAGAGAAATCATCACAAGAATCAAGTCAAATAATGAGTATGCAAATATTGTGAAAAGTACCATTCTCATGCCTGTTACACAAATGTACAAACTAAGGCTGGGAGCTCATCAGAGATCACAGAGCCAGCAAGCAACAGGGCCGGGATCCACACTCAGGCGCGTTCACACAGGAAATGTGCAAGTCACCGCACATGAGCCGCTCCTTGATGCCGCCCCCGAAGGTCACATCAGCACGGATCAAAGTCCTCAACAACTGCCACATTATCAAATGTTTTTAAGGACTTCCTCATCAATGAGCTCCGAAAACAGGATGCCCCAGAATCTCACAATTTTCCAATTTCACGTGAAGTATTAAAAAGTGAAACTGACCTTGTAAATGAAATAGAACAAGTCTGCTAAAGTATAAACACTCTAAGTCTAAACAGTGTGCTAGTAAAGTGCTTTTACTTTAGGATTCTTCTCTCAAGTTATTTTTATAAGCCTCCTTACAGTCAGTTAAATTATTTTACCAGGATTATAGGTGACTGTAATCATATTGCTAGATGTGTGGAATTTATCACTCCAGCCACAAGAAAAATGTGTAAGAAAACTTCTAGGTTTCCTAGGAGTATTGCAATAAAGGAGTGTTGTAAAAACCAAGAACTCCTGTATTTTAAATCTACCTCCCAAACTGCCTATAAAGAGAGCTTAATAATCTGTAGGTTCTTTTAGTACAAAGGTTAATACAGCTGTGTCTCACTTGAGACCCTACAAATATGAAAGGCCCAGTGAGATTCTAATTTGCTTCTGCAATAAAGCTAAAATTAAACTAGTCAAAGGTAGAACTGACTTCTGACAAGTCCCTCATCTCTCTTTCCACTCGACCATTTTAGCTTTTAAGACTCTTTTAGGCAATGCTGGAAGTGAGGAACTGAGAGGTGACTTGGAAAACATTTATCACCTTTCTTATCAGGAGGAACACCCTCTTCCTCTGCATGGCTTCATCCCCCTTTGTCACCTGCAATCCTGGGATTCCTCCAACAGCTCAGTGCTCTGTCACTGTTCCCAAGACACCCTCCTTTCCTCTCCACCTTCATCCTTTTCTTGGAAATTCACCTCCCAAGTCTACTTCCTGTCGACTCAATCATTTACCCGCAAATGTGGACAGGGACAGGCAAACACCTGTGTGGCCAGGCCTGGCCAAGGACACAGCCACTGTCCCCATTACCATCAGTCACTTTCACACGGCATTTCTTCCACCTAAAATTTGCGGCTCATTAACACATATGAACTGCATTTCAATCTTTTTTTTAAAATTATTTTGATAATTTTCTGCTTATTGTGAGAATGTGGAATCTAACTGGACAGTTGGCTTCTGCAAGCAGGACCCGTTTTCTATTACATCTATCCTCTCCCAGTATCTAGAACAGGGTATCCGCTGGAATAAAAACTACTAAAATCCTGCCAGACACCGAGCCGGCAGCCCTCTGTAGAACTTCCAACTCCCAGAAGCAGACCGGCCTCAGGACCCGCCCACCAGCCAGGACGGCGAGCACAATTCCTGAAGTTGTGCGTCAGGAGCACAGTTACAGGACTCAGCTCCCAGGGGCTGAAAGTTCTGCAAAGCACTCACCACAGTCCTCAGCACTTAGAAAATCCTAGAACAATCGTTAGGCGTCCCCAGTCCTCGCAAGGACCCCTCCACGGAGGTGGGTGCACCGCCGCCGCAGCAGCCCGCCCCCAGGAAACCACCTCCCCAAACCGGCGGGCGCCTGCTCCAAACCGCCCGCCTTCCCTCACCGGGCCCCGGAGACCCCTGCCCGGCCGCCCGGCCCCCCGCGCTGCCTCTGCCCGGGCTCTGCCCGCCCCTGCCCCCGGGCCCTCCGCGACCCCCGCTCCCGCCCGCCCGCCCGCTCCGCAGCACCCCTGGCCGGGGCCAGCCTCCTCCACACGCCCCGTCCCCTCTGCGCCCCCCACCCCCGGCCTGGCCCCTGGCCCCCACCCCGACCCCCATCCCCGGCACGGTCCCGGCCCGGGCCCTCCCGCGCTTCCCCGCCTCCCAGCCTACCTGCAGCCTCCGAAAAGCGCGGGGCCCGATGTGCGCATGCGCGCTGCTTACGGGCTCGGGCCCGCGCCGTGCGTGCGTGCGTGCGTGGGGCGCGCCGGAGGTGGGGGCCGTGGCCGGTGAGGATCTGGGCAGCGGGGATCAGCCTGGGGCTCGGGAGGTTGATGGCGACGGGAGACGCGGCGAGAACGCGCGGGAATGTTGGCGAGGGTGGGGGCGTGCGTGGGGGCGTGCGGGGGCGCGCGGGGCGGGGCGGGGCGGGGGCCTGACCAGAGAGGCGGCCGGGGCGCGCGGGACGGCGGGGGCGCGCGGGACGGCGGGGGCGCGCGGCAGGTCTCAGTCCGGGCTGGCTGACGGAGGCTGACTGCGGAGGTTCTGAAGCTGGTTAGCAACGAGGAGTTCACGGGAAGTGATGAACATCGTTTCATTGCACCTGTGCCTCCTGTTCGCCGTCCGAAATAAAGACTCGGAGACGCTGAGGGTGGAGCCCAGTTCAGAGGACCCCCGCAGAAGGCGCCTTACCTGCGCCCCCCTGGCAGCTCAGGGAGCGCGGTGCAGCTGCAGGCCGGGCCAGGCAGGTGGCGGCGCGGTCAGGTGACTTGACGCGGGGGGCGTGGGGGGGCGGTACCCCCTCCTCGGAGCACGTGGAGGCCGTGCCCCTCTTCCGCCCCGTCTGTTCTCCACGTTAGCGGGCGGTGCTGGGCAAAGCTTACCCACTGGCCAAGAGGACTGAGTAGAGGAGCGTGCAAATCGACACGCATTTTTAAGACAGAAGAAGGGAATCCGAACGGCTGCTCTGCCTGAGTCTGGCAGCTCAGATCTGTCCCTCAGCCGGAACACCCCGCCCCCGCCCTGCGCTCTTTCGGGACACTTTCGTGGAAGGAAGCCTTTGGAAAACACTCCGTTATTGCCTTGGACTTTGAGGACAGTTGCATGCTCAGATTAGTGAGTTGCGTTTTCAGACCAAGAAACAGAATAGCCACCGGCAACGACCTCTGCTGTCCTTAATGTCATCGCGTCACATAACTGGAGACGATTCCGGCTCTGATCACGCGCCCTAAGGATGTCCTGAGGGTCCACATTTCCATTCTGCCATCTCCCCCCCACCCCCCCATCTCCCGTGACTTTTTCCTCCAGGCTTGTCACCTCGCTGTTCCGAGAAGGCCCCCACGATCCAAGGAACGCAGCCTCACACTGCCCCATTTAAAGCGGGAAGAAGGGGCCAAACTAGGAAAGACCTTTCACCCGTGAATACTTCTCTTTCGGCAAAAGGAAGAAGCGTTTTGTTTTTGTTTTTGTTTTTTCCAGGAAGCCCCAGTAGCCTTCCTCTTCCTCTCCTTGGCTCACTGATCTTGGGTTATCCTATCCTGAGAGCGGAAAATAACAGCACGTGACATTTAAATGCACGGTCTGAAGAAATGGGAGGCAAAAAAAATGTCAAAGACCTTTCTTCTAGCAGCTTTTTAAATGGCCACAAAATAAAAGGGATTGGACAATATATTTTTGTAAATAGGCAATCACAAGGGAAACCGCTCACAATTCATTTCTTGGCTTAAGTAGGAATAACAGACTTTTTATTCTAAAGGTTCATAATTTATTAGCTAATTTTCTAATTATCATAATTACTCAAAATATAGAGAATAAAAATAAAAGAAAATGTAAATGGAAACTGTTATCTCCAGGCTGACTCAGTTGTGCGTTTACTAGCTATTTTTCCACTTGTATATTTAGAAATCGCCATATGCTGTTAGGGTAACTGGCAGTAAATTTAGTAAATTTAAATAAATATTATTAGGGTAATTGGCAATTTTTGGTGACTTTCATCACTAATGTTTTAATGATAGCATTTGGAGAATTCACACAAACCGCCGTCTTACCATCCTAAGAGTCCAGAGCTGTTTTTCAACAAGTGACACGAGCATTGCCATTTCACTTTTGTGCCTTTGATACAAAAGCATTTCCCAATCCAGCAGTTTCCATCTTCCTGCGTTGCTGGCGGAAGTGTAAGTCACTTCCGTACTCTCCCCGAACTGAGCCTCCTCCTCACCTATGTAAGGGGAGTAAACTCCTCTAACTCAGAAGCTCTTCTAAGGATTGCGATTAATACGCGATACCATAAATCCTCAGAACATTGGCTGGCACAATGCAGACATTTAACAGAAGCTGTGAGGTTGTCCGGTACTTACTGCTATATGAACACTATCGTTGGGATTCAAACCCTTACACCGTATCGAGACGTTCGCTCTTTTACAAATGGGATATTTTAGAATACTATCTAACACTTTAGCCTAGTATGGAAGAGTTTGGTACTTAAGCTATGCAGATAAACTTTCCTTCCGAGACCATAGACTATGTTCTTTCTTCTGGGTAGGATTTTTTTTTTTTTCCCCAAAACTGCAGCACCTACAGCAAAGAGAGTGCCAGTTCTTTGCGTGAGGGATTCTGGGAGATGGCTGCTCATTTCCATATTCATGAATATTATAAACATGGTCTCAAAAAAATGCCCGCAGTACACTTCAGTGATCTCATTTGTTTCTGAGCAGAGAGAGACTATGGCCCCAAAGACTGTGCATCCCTGGGTGCCAGGAAAATTACTTTCTATAAGTTTAAAAGAGATGTGTTTAGTCAGTGTGTAGGCAGGTGGATGGTTTGAGGACATAAGCAGACAGGACAGGAGTCAGGTGAAACAGCCAAACCCAAGCTCCGTTCCTTCATGGCCGGACTCCTGTGTGTAGCTGGATTCTCATTGACTTTGAAGCTGGCAACCCTCTAGCTCCGTGATAAGGCAGTATTCCTGCCCTCCGTCGGAGAAGCAAGACCTGTGTGCATCTGGACGGAATGCAAGCACAGTCCCAGAAAAAGCTTTCATTGGCCGCACTGAAGGAATCACAGGGGCCGTGGGGAGGATCCTGTGGTATCACAGAGTAAACAGAAATGGGGCAGGCAGAGCAGTAAGGACAATCTGCTTTGGTCATTTTTCCTAGAACATCACCGCCAACCTGAGTCAGCACTTCTGGCTGCTTCTTGTCTACTCTATACGGGCTGTGGGTTGAATTGTGTTCCCAAAAGATATACTGAAATCCTAACCTCTGGTATCCGGGAATGAGATGGTGTTTGGATACAGAGTCTTTGCAGATGCAATCGAGTTAAGATGAGGTCATACTGGACCAGGGTGGGCCTTAATCCAATGCGACTGATGATTTATAAAGAAGAGAGGTACAGAGGGGAGGCAGAGACTGGAGTAATATGCACTCATAAGCCAGGGAGCATCTGGGGCCACCAGAGCTGGAGTTGCAAGGAGGGACCCTCCCCCGGAGGCTGTGGAGGCAATGTGGCCCTGCGGACACCTTCATTTCGGGATTCTGGCCTCCAGAATAAATTTCTGTTATTTTAAGTCTCCTAGTTTTTGGTGCGTTGTTCCAACAACCCTAGGAAAGTAATAGACTGTATTCTGATGGTCTAGGGGCAGGCTGGTGCAGTAATTAAGAGCATGGCCCATGGACCCAGCTTTTCAGGGTTCAAATCCTAGCCCCACTACACACGAGCTACATCGGGGGTCCTGGAGGGCGGTAAACCCAGTTGATCGCTGAAGAACGTTTGGATGAGAATGACCCCAGTAAGCACCACCCAAGTGCAGGATTATTATGGTCAGGTAAGCCTTTAGCTCAGCAGGGTGTGTGTGGGGGTGGGCGGTGGCTGGCTAGCGCTTTTTACTCAAGAAGAACCCATCCTGGGGCGGTGCTTCCAATTTCTGTGCTCCCTAACCCTGCTGTTTGATCAATCAGCCCAGCTTCTCTGGTCTTCATAGACCCTTGAATCTCAGATGTAGGAGAGGGCTCAAAGGTGGTCAGGTTTTCTGTCCCCTCGAGTTTCCTTTACCACTTGAACACCTGCAGGGGAGTCAAACTTACTGCCCGGTGAGAAAGCAGGTCCTGTGTGCTCACAGCCTGTCTTTTGAGTTCTCCACGTTGAAACAAAACCTGCCTGCCTCCATGTCACTCTTTGGAGGCACAAAGACTCTTCGTGCAAAAGGGAGTGTACATTTATTTTTTTGTTTTGTTTTGTTTTCGTTTGTTTTTTTAAATTTGAACCCATAATTTAAAATCTTTTCTTTTTTAAAAAAATTTTATTACATTATGTTAGTCACCATACAATATATCATTAGTTTTTGATGTGGTGATCCACGATCCATTGTTTTCATATAACACCCAGTGCTCCATGCAGTATGTGCCCTCCTTAATACCCATAACCTGGCTAACCAATCCCCCTTCCCCTCTAAAACCCTGTTTGTTTCTCAGAGTCCATAGTCTCTCATGGTTCATCTCTCCCTCCAATTCCCCCCCCCATTTTTCCCTTCCTTCTCCTAGTGTCCTCCATGCTATTCCTTATGTTCCACAAATGAGTGAAACCATATGATAATTGACTTTCTCTGCTTGACTTATTTCATTTAGCATAATCTCCTCCAGTTCCATCCATGTTGATGTAAAAGTTGGGTATTCATCCTTTCTGATGGCTGAGTAATATTCCATTGTATATATGGACCACATCTTCTTTATCCATTCATCTGTTGAAGGGCATCTCGGCTCTTTCCACAGTTTGGCTATTGCAGACATTGCTGCTATGAACATTGGGGTGCATATGGCCCTTCTTTTCACTACATCTGTGTCTTTGGGGTAAATACCCAGGAGTGCAATTGCTGGGTCATAGGGTAGCTCTATTTTTAAATTTTTGAGGAACCTCCACACTGTTTTCCAAAGTGGCTGTACCAACTTGGATTCCCACCAACAGTGTAAGAGGGTTCCCCTTTCTCCACAACCTCTCCAACATTTGTTGTTTCTTACCCTGTCCATTTTTGCCATTCTAACTGGTGTAAGGTGGTATCTCGGTGTGGTTTTGATTTGGATTTCCCTGATGGCTAATGATGATGAACATTTTTTCATGTGTCTGTTAGCCATTTGTATGTCTTCTTCAGAGACGTGTCTTTTCATGTCTTCTGCCCATTTTTTGACTTGATTATTTGTTTTTTGGGTGTTGAGTTTGAGAAGTTCTTTATAGATCTTGGATACCAGCCCTTTATCTGTAGTGTCATTTGCAAATATCTTCTCCCATTCTGTGGGTTGCCTCTTTGTTTTGTTGACTGTTTCCTTTGCTTTGGAGTATACATTTAAAGACAGGAACCAAGTCCTCTCTCTGAGTCTTTCCCCCTGGATAGCCTTCCGTTTATAAACCTCCTCACGTGACTCAGTTTCCCTCTGATGGCACCAGGGGCTATCACCATAAATGGTGAGGTCTGGGGGTCTGCATTTTAGATTTCTTGGACCCACGTGGTCTCGTATAAGTGAGCCCACCCTGTTTCTTCCTCTTCTCTCTTCCCTCGACCATCTGTGTCACATCTCTGCTTACAGCAGAAACACACAAGTTTCTCGAAAATAGTAGCTCCAGATTGACCCAGTTTATGCAAGTGACCTATTCTCACAGTGCTTTCTTAATAATTTGTTTCTATTATTTATGCCAGGTAGAGGTGATAGGAGGCAGCACAGAGGTGCTGAGGAAAAAGATTTTGGTATCGAGTGCAGTAAAAAAGAAAAAGCAAAACAGTTTCTAATATTTGATCCTTGGGGATTTACACAATTCAGAAAAGCAATAAAACAACCTTTAGAGCAAAAGGCCGCCAGGCAATCTCCATTCCTGGTCTCAAACACAGGCTTTCTGAATAAAATATCAGCAGTTTCCAATGTACTGAGTCCAAGGGACTCACGAGTTAGGGGCACAGGGATGAAGTTAGTGGATACTTTAAACCTGCCTTCCCTCTGGGTCTTCTTCCCTTATGATGAGCAAGGGAATGCCCAGTGACATCCCACTTCTCCCGTCTGTCTTGGGTATTTCCACAGGTTCCTTTCAACACTGGCACATAGTCAGCCTGAGTGAGCATCTTTGGTCCCACAAAGTTTTGTTGTTTGTCACATTTTGGAGAAGAGGCATATGATTCCAGGAGATTTTCTTAGTGTAATACAATAAGAACAATATATTCTCGGGTTTTGTCCTTGATACCTGACAGCAGAGCTCCGAAATCCCTGGGAATGTGTGGGTGACAGGAGCCTCTTTTGCTCAAAACAGGGTGACTCTTTGTTGCCCCCTAGATAGAACCAAGATGGGGGCTGGACACCAAGAAGACCAAAGTGTGATTAGAGGGTTGTAACTTTCAGGCCAGCCTCCTGACTTTTGGGGAGTGGAGGGGGGCCAGAGATTGAGCTCATCACCCGTGGCCAGTGATTTAATCAACCATGCCCATGTCATGGATCCACCATAAAAACCCCTAAATGACAGGGTTGGGAGAGTTTCCAAGCTGGGGAACACATGTAGGTACTAGGAGAGTGCACTCAGAGGGTGTGGAAGCTCCATCCGCTTTCCCCATACCTTGCCCTGCACAGCTCTTCTGTTGGCTGTTCCTGAGCCTTACCTTTTATAATAAAGTGGTAAACACAAGTTAAACAGCGTCTTGAGTCTGTGAGCTGTTCTAGCAAGGCACTGAACCTAAGGAGGGGGTCAAGGGAACCCCTGCTTTATAGCCAGTCCGTCAGAAGTACGGGAGGCCCCGGGATTGTGACGGGCATCAGGTGCAGGGCAACTTATGGTTTGGAGCCCTAACTATGGGCTCATATCTAACTCCCGTTAGATGGTGTCAGAGAGTTGGAGAGGTAGCGTTAGAAGAGGTGCTGCTATTTGGTGCCAGGAAGGAAAAATCTCATTTGGTGTCAGAAGTGTTATGTATGACTAAATACAGTTTGGGTATCCGGATCCGGTTGTGTCCACATCCATCGGGGATTTTTCCAACACCAAGCAGGAGGGGCCATTATCAAAGGCCAGGAGGCAATAGGCTTTGCATCGACTTCTGGTGCCAGCAGGGGTCTACGACATGTCGTGACACCAAACGGAATGTATATTTACGTAAAGATGCTATGCGGTGGATCGAAGATTAGGCTAAGTAGTCCAGACCTTCATAAACAATGGGACTATTTGGGGATCGTCAGGTTGGGATCAGGAGCCAAGACTTGACCTGGAAGGTGAAAATGGGTTTTTCCCAGAAGGGAATGAATGGTTTCACTGCCACTTATTCTGAAAAATGGTTCACCCTGAAGAGCAGATGGCATGTTTGGCCACCAGGTGAGTGGGCACAGGGTGTGCATTCTAGTCCCAGGCTGCCTGAGTTCTAGTCCTAGCTCAGTCACCAATTGGCAGCATGACCTGGGACAAGTCACTAAACCTCTTGAAAAACCCTCTTGACAAACCCCATTTTCTCATCTGTAAATTGGGAGTAATAACTGAAAATTTAAAAATAAGTATAAAGTTAATATTTTAAAAATATTGTTAACGGTGCCTCGCATGGATCACATGTTATGAGTGTGTGTGTGTGTTTAATACACAGGGAAGCAGTGCTTCTTGCTGGGTCTAGGCTGGGTGGTTTGGGGCCTGATGGCTCTGTCCCCGAGATGCCTGGAGAGATCAGGAGGTGGGGTGAACTGCGATGATTTACGGAGAAATGAGCCAGAAGTCAGACAAGCTTTCATCTCTGCTGGGTCTACATCTAAGTGGATGTCTGGGAATCTCCACCAGAAAGACCCAGCCAAGCTCAGAGAGAGGAGCCCCTCAGTCACTCAGCTGGCTTCAGGCCTTCTGTCTGTGCATGGTTCTCAGCAGCATCCTGTTGTCACCTGCCACCCAAGCTCTTGCCTGGGACTCCAGCCTCCGCCATCTTCCCAAAGTAGGCTTATAGATGGGGCTGGGGAGGCAGCTCCACAAAAGCTCAAAAGCTGAGAGCTGGCCTCGGTGACTTTGGTGGCTCATTTTGGAGATCTTGTAGCAAACTTAGTTCAAGAGCACACTCAGGTGCAAACCATCTCATTGTAGAACACAGTCACCTCCGCCTCAACTCAATGATCTGAGTGCTCAACACCCTACAGCTCTTAACGTGTGGTCCCAGTGGCCCCAGTGGCCCATCCCACGTCCTCACACCTTGATGGAAGGCAGGTCTGGTTCACTGATGGGCAGAGAACCAATGATCTTATGTGTAAGATGGGGAACTACATAGCCTCTGATGTATTTCCAGATTCCTGAAAAACAGACCTTTTAATTACATTTAGCTATCAGAGGTCTTTGAAATTCAAATAAACTTATTAATAGTCCGTGGACCTTTTCTGAGAACGCTTTGCTTTCAATAGTTAAATCGTCTCTAAAGGACAAGAACTCATCTTGAGATTAAAATTCAAGTGTTTCTGCCAGTAAAAATGGTTTCAAACAAAGATAGGCTATTAGAGTACGGCTTACTGGTATTTACGTTTACAAGAGCACTCTGGTTGTTTATCAGTCATGAGACCATAGGGCAGATGGACTCATCACTGGTCCTTGGACCAGGAAACCAAGGTCCTAGAAGGTAATCTTTCCCATCATGCCAGTAGAACTTGGTCTGTGATTGTGTCCTGGCTCTGGGTTTATTTCTTCAAGAGTTAGAGTCACTTCTAAGTAAAACTTGTGTGTTGCTAATGCATCTAGAACACTGCCTGATATGCACGAGGTAGTCCATAAACATTTGTTGGAGCAATGACACCATTGAAAAATATCCAAGGATGGGGGCGCCTGGGTGGCTGAGTCGTTAAGTGTCTGCCTTCGGCTCAGATCATGATCTCAGGGTCCTGGGATCGAGCCCCGCATCGGGCTTCCTGCTCAGTGGGGTGCCTGCTTTTCCCTCTGCTGCTCCCCCTACTTGTGCTCCTTCTCTCGCTCTCTCTCTCAAATAAATAAATAAAAATCTTTAAAAAAATATCCAAGGATGCCCTATCTTCGGCTGTTTTGAAAGGTTAAGTGTGCATTACAACAATCAGTTGGGTACAACGCGGAACCAAAGGATGCTTACCAGACACATTCACCACTGCACTTCACATTGTTTATTAAGCATTGAGCCACATGACAGAACAATTTAAAGACCACGGGTATAATCTCAAGTCCCTCGATCCTAGAATATCCTGGAAAATATTTCAGTAAGCCTCTCCCACCACTGATGACTTCAAGAGCATGACAACCTATGATTTCTTAATCAACAAAAGTCACAGTTGAATAATGAATAAAAGCTACATGCACCGGGATTGCAGTAAGTAGTTTCTTCATTGGTAAGAGAGTGAGCAGACATAATCACTAAGCTTCTGGAAGACTTCACAGAAAGAAGCGTGAGGCCTCATGCAGGCTTGGGTCCTCGGGACCAGAATAATGTTTATTGTCTTCTCGTTCCACAGCTCTCAGATGTACTCCTTTTCAACTTTTGATCTCTACAGGGGAAAACATATGCATGAACGTATGGCTACATTCAAAAAAAATTAAAGAATCGGTATTTTGTATACTTCTCGTTAGAATACAGAGAAAGAATATGCTAGTTCTCCAGTGAGCTGGAGGGAACCGTGCATCATAGACGAATAGGGACTGAACCACGAGATCAAGCGGCTGATCTGGCCTCTCTCGGACACATTCTACCAATGTCAGTCATCATCCGTGCCAGTTTCTACCCTCCGTGAAATGGGGATAGTTCCTTCTCTCCGTCGGAATTACAACCACGTGAATTTGATATGATAATCTCAGGTGAGCGCAAGTAAAGCCCGGGTATTCAGATTTTCATTGCTTGAATTAACCTGGCCCCCAAAAGTACATGCGTTATGATTCACTATTATATCCTATATTTTTAAAAAATTTAATCCCATTTGTACCTTTTTTTTAGAGAGAGAGGGAGCACGACCAGGAGGGGCGGGGCAGAGGGAGAGGGAGAGAGAGAATCTTAAGCAGGCTCCACGCCCAGCACAGAGCCCGACACAGGGCTCAACCTCACGACCCTGAGATCACGACCGAACCCCAAATCAAGAATCAGATGCTTAACCGACTGAGCCACCGAGGCACCCCCCATTTGTAACCTTTTGAATTGATAACGTGTATGATTTCACAGTCATCATGACTTTTTTTTGTAAAGATTTTATTTATTTAATTGAGAGCGAGAGAGAGAGCACGAGCAGGGGGAGGGGCAGAGGGAGAGGGAGAAGCAGACCCCCTGCTGAGCAGGGAGCCTGACACAGGACTCGATCCCAGGACCCTGAGATCATGACCTGAGCCGAAGGCAGATGCTTAAACAACTGAGCCACCCAGGCGCCCCGTTCATCTATCAGAAATGAGACTTTGTTTCTGCTCACATTTCAGAGCTATAGACTCTCTGTTGTTATGGGCACACGGGAATCAGATCCTGATATGATCGATCCTGATGAGATTTGTGCAAACATAGGGCTGTGGAAATGTTAACCAGGAGTGTTTGCCTGAGACGGTTTCGTTTTGTATATATCTTACAGCACTTACGCACCCCCCCACACACAGATGTACACATTCTTATCTGAAAGCAATGGAAATATTTGAAACCGTGATCTCTCTCCAGTACCTTCCAGAGATGCTCAAGCTAGACGTCTGGTGTTGCTCTGGGCAGGCTGGGCTCCTTTAAGAGAGGTTCTTGTCATACCAGGAAAAGGATCTGGTATTTCTGGACGGGCTTTGACTGAGAAGTTGCATCTTGGACCTCACAGCTGGGAGCCATATATGAAATGTGATTTTGAACTTTTGATTTTTTGAGCATGGCTTCATGTATTCACAGTGAAAATTAAGAGCGAACAAGATAAAATTGTATGCAATCTATAAAATAAATTATATAATACACTTAGGTTCCACACTCCCCATGGGTTTTAGTAAGTGGGTAATGGGGCAGTGAATATTGAGAGAGAGACAGAGAAACATAAATCATCAGTCATGTCAAACTCCTGTTGTAATGTTTAATTTTCATTTATCTGCTGTTGTCCAGTTTAATATAAATGCTTGTGATACTAGTAAGCAGCGTCTGTAAACACGGAAGAAATCTGAGGGGAAATCAGAGAGATGCAGGATTGATAGTCTCATATAAAAGAATACAAAATGGGGCACCTGAGAGGCTCAGTTGGCTCCGGTCATAATCGGGGGGGGCGGGTCCTGGGATCGAGTCCTGCATCGGGCTCCCTGCTCAGCAGGGAGTCTGCTTCTCCCTCTCCCTCTGCCCCTGCTTGTGCTCTCTCTCTCAAATAAATAAATAAAGTCTTAAAAAAAAAAAAAAAAAGAATACAAAGTAGAAATGTATCTCTGTTCCTTAAAGGATCATTGCAGTGTGGGGGTCCTTCCCCTTCCGGCGGCCCAGCAGCGTGGAGCGGCGGAGCTGGGGGGACAGCCTACCTGCAGCAGCTTCCCTGCGGCTGGGCCTCCTAGTCCTTCTCGGCTCTCAGCACGTCGGTGGCCAGCTGCTGGATGTGTTCCCAGGACCGCTGCACATGGGCAGACTCCACGGTGCGGGCGCAGATGGCCAATCGCAGCACGAACTTGTCTCGGAGGTGACAGGGGACCAGGTGGATTTTCTTGACACTGTTGATTCTTTCCAGAAGATCTTTGTTCAATTTGTTGGAACCCTGCAGAGATGGAGAGAGGGGCCTTGCTCAGGTCCCCGAGGACTCAAACTTCAACTGGTCACCAAGGAAGGGCGGCCTCTGGCAATACCACCACACATCTGCGGGAGAGGCCACCTTCCCACTAGCCTTTTGTTTATCAGGGTAAGAAATTCACCTCAGTGAGACTTCCGTGTCGGTGAAAGCCTCTAGCCTCTCCTACAAGACAGGTTCTTCAGGGTCGAACTACTGTCAAAAGGTGACCCTTCCACGGGCCAGCCTTTTTAAGAAAAATGGAGTTTCATAGGTACGCGGTCTACACACTGACTAGCTTAAATGGTAGAACTGAGGCTTCAAATGGCACCAGTGAGGGAGTCCCACCAAAACATACAGGAGAAATCTCAGCAACGTAGAACACAGAACACAGTCAACTCAGAATCTGGGAAAACTGCAGGTGAATTAGAGGACCAAGGGCCATTGCTGGACTCCCCCCTCTGGAAAGGAGCAGCCCCCCCCTCCTGGGGCAGGCAGCCAGACACTGAAGCCATCGGGGGGGGGGGGCATCTCTTCACTTGCTGGTGCCCCTGCCCCCGGAGCCCATCTCCCATTTGTGCATCCTTCTCCCCGGCTCCTGTCACCTTCCTTCTGCTTCCAGGCAGCGCCCCCGGTTCCCTAAGCCCCATCATCAAAGGTAAAAGGGGGATGGAAGTGGGGCCTCACATCCCTGGTCTGTGACCCTCACAGGGCTCTCTGGTTTGCCTTCTCACTCTGTCTTGAGAGTCGAGAATCAGGGAGAACAGTGGGAGGAGAACAGTCCAGTTCTGCCCAGACACCTGCCGGATGCTGGGGACTGGCCTATGGACCCATGCAGACCCTCCCAGCCGCAGGCTGTGGGCCTCATGGGGCTCGAGCTGGCACCCAGTGGACAGGGACTGGGCCAATGGCAGTTCAGAAACCGCTGGCGTGCCAGGTCTAGACAAAGCCTGTCCTATTCGAGGATGAGGTTAGAGAAGGAAGAATGTATGAGAGAAAGCAGTGGAATTCTACCAGAAAGACTCAACACAAGGGCAAACATCTGAAAGGTTGTTTGAAGAAATGAAAACAGAAATTAACAGAAGAAATTTAACAGAAATTAAAAACATATTATTTAGGAAAATGTGATTTTCAAATGGATTAGGCAAGGTAGGTCTTCTATTAAATAGAGGAAGAAGCCAAGCAGAACAGTCTAAGAGAAGAAGGGGGGAGGGGCGGGAGGGGCAGGAGGGGGAGGGGGAGAAAAAGAAGGGGAGGGAGAGGACAATGAGGGAGAAAGGGGGGCAGGACCAGAAGAAGGAGAGGAGGGGGAGGAGGAGGAAGGGGGAAGAGGAGGGAGAGAGGGAGAGAAAGACGAGGGGGGGGAGGGGAAGGAAGGGGGGAGTGGAGGGGGGAGGACAGGAAGAAGGAGAGAAGAGGAGCCTGGGAGAGGGAAGGGGGAGGGGAGAGAAAGAAGAGGAGGAAGGGGAGGAGGGGAAGAGGAGGGGAAGGGGGAGGACTGGAAGAAAGAGAGAACCGGGAGCAGGGGAAGAAGGGGGAGGGGAAGGGGGGAGGAGCAGGGAGGACAGGAAGAAAGAGAACAGGGGAGCAGGGGGAGGAGGGGCGGAATCACACTTCATTTGAAGCCTCGGATGATATAGAGGACTTGAAATCCACACTGGAGCAGAATGGCACAGGGAGATAAGGATGAGCCCGTAGACGTGGAGACAGAAACATGAACCACGTGCCTGAACAATACGCTTCCTGATGAAGAAATGGGATCCGTGGAACGGAAGGGACAAGCAGATGCACAGAAGGGCACTTCTGTTGGCTGCGAAGTGCCCTGGGCTTCTGGAATTGTGGGGCGGGGGGGGGGGGGGGGGCTTGCCGTGCTGCACAGGAGAAAAGGGGCCAGGACTGCACACAGGTGGGTTTGGGGGCCATGGAGCCGGACAGCGGATCGGGGGCACCGAAGGATGGCGTTGGGGGCCCCGCTCTGGGGAGGTGACAGCTGCCTGACCCTGCGCTTATGCTAAAATCAACACGTGTGCATCGGACCCTTGCAGACCCCACGCTGACACGTGGACTTTTTTCAAGAAATCCCACGCGACACAGCAAATGTATTTTCTCTCCCTTGTGGTTTCCTTCCTAACATTTTCTCTTCTCTGGCTCGCTTTATGGTAAGAACGCAGCGTATAATCCACAGAACATACAAAATATGTGATCCTCCCTCCCCTGTGTTATGGGTAAGGCTTCTGGTCAACAGTAGGCTGTTAGAAGTTCAGTCTGGGGGGAGTCAAACGTTGTATGCAGATTTTCAGCTTTGGGGGGCAGGGGGGTCAGCGCCGCTCACCCCCTAATTGTACTTTAAATGGACAAAGTGTGTGGTGTATGGGTTACATCCCAATAAAACTGAAAATTAAAATAAATGAAAGTCCTATCAGAACACTGGCAGTCAAAACAGAACATAAGGTCTGTTCCGTGGCAAACACATCAAAGCTTGCCGTCAACCCCGATGTCAGCCGAACTGCAGCCCGTGGCCCCTCTGGGGACCCAGCTGGGACGCCAGCGCTCTGAGGCTTCCCCCACGCCCTACCAGGACAGAAGGGCCCCCTGTCCTTGCACACGGTCGGCTCCCACCACTGTGCGCTTTGCACAGAGCTCGCAGCACCCCTCCCCGAGCCCAGCACGGGCCCACCAGCCCCCCACTATCTCTGTAGAGTCCAGGCTTTCTCGCGACCGGTTCTCATTACCACCTCGGAGCTCCATGAATCAGGGAGGGGAGGATATGGTGAGCGGAGGGCCACATTTTGATGACAGCACCTTGACAATGCAGCGGGGCTCAGCCCTCCTCCTCCTGATGGCCTCCGGGCATGCAAACAAGGAAGCCAATGGAAAAGGTAGATTGCAAAATGCATAGCCAGCTCGAGAGTGGTCAGTGGGAGGCTGCCACCCGGTCTCACTCACACAAAATAGAATAATAAGGCGCCTGTGGGTGCAGCACCTTTCAGAGACTTCTCAGAAACGTGGTCATGATTCCCAGCAGAGCTGGCTTGTGCCCTCTGCCCTCTGGGCCAGCTTCCCCTCACACAGTGAACACACTCACCATCAGGCAGCAGAACAACAGAGCGCTGCAGACCAGCGTTTCTCAAAGCCCCATGCACACCCAGCAACCTGGAGGGGCTCCTTAAGATGCCAGGGTCCGCAGGTCTGGGCTGGGGTCCGGAGCTGGTCCAGGGAAGAGCCTGTACCCAGCTGAGTGCTCAGAGCATTCCAGCGGCAGAGATGTGCGGATGGAGAAAGTGGAGAGGACTCTGGGGCCAAGCGTCTACACTAGCGAGAAGTCTCCGTCTGATTGAGGGCACAGACGGCTCCTGGAGGAGGGTGCCCAGGGCCCCGTGGGCAGTCAGGCTGGGTCAGGGCCAGGAGGCGTGAACTCCAGATGGGAAAATGCATGCTGACTTCTGTGGTCTCCAGGGAGCTAGCAGGCCCGTTTGGAGATGGAGGTGATGAATGATCCTCTCTCCTCTGTCACCGTCAAAGAGAACGAAGACTAAAGTAGATACACATACCTTTAGCCGAAAACAGACCAGGCCCAGAGTGACTTCTGCACAGATTTCAAAGCGGGGATCCTGGAGCACCAAATGCTCAAACTCGTGAGCCAGTCGGACATGCTGGAAAGGGAAAAACATCTGTCTGAGTTTCTCAACACCGCCCGGCTCTGGACTCAGCCACCCAGAAAACCTTCCCAGATGGCACGTCTATGATTCATGTACATGCTCTTAGCCGTTTTCCTCAAGCGTGGATGCCACCCACATGCTAGCTGTTCCCACACAGGCGAGGAAGAAGCTCACTACCATGACAGAAGGATTAGTGTCTTCAGAAAAATACCAACTGGGCGCCTGGGTGGCTCGGTCAGTGATGCGTCTGCCTTCGGCTCAGGTCATGATCCCGGGGTCCTGGGATCAAGCCCCACGTCGGGCTCCCTGCTCAGCTGGAGTCTGTTTCTCCCTCTGCCCCTCCTCCCATTCGTTCTCTCAATATCTCTCTCTCTCTCAAATAAACAAATAAATAATCTTAAAAAAAAAAAAAGAAAGAAAAACACCAACTAACATTTTCTTCTGTTCAGGGGACTCTTAATCCCACCAAAACAATCCGTTAGAATTTCAGAAGGAACACCGTGAGGAGGTATTTAAACATTCGAGTGAAGAGAGAGGGGCCAGCCCCTGCTGAGCGGCCCCTTGTGCTGCGGCCCGGGTGCCCCGCCACCACTCTGTCCCCACGCCACCCGCGGCGCGGGAGACACCACGGTTGTGCCCACTCCGCAGATAGGGAAACTGAGGGGGCGATTCTAACGCAGTGGCCCACCGAAGCTCCAGTTTCTGCGGTGCTCGGGCTAGCTGTCACCCTGAAGCACTTGTCACCAAGACGTGAGAATGACAGTCCCGGCCATGTTCAACAAATGCCTTCCTCTTGCCGAATTCACCCCCTTATTTGACGCCCAGGTGTTCATGGAGCCCCAAAGGGGGTTCAAATAGTATGTGAACTGAGAACAAGCCCGCCACGGTCTGTGCACCCGTTGCTCATTCCCCCCCCCCCCCCCCCCCCCCC
>NW_022589747.1:4340649-4478394 GCF_004348235.1 Phoca vitulina
CCCCCCCCCCCCCCCCCCCCCCCCGGGCGCGCAGCTCGGTGCTCTCACGACAGTGCTCAGGGACTCAGCAGAAGCACAGCGGCTGAGTGTCCTTGGGACGAAGCCTCCTTCGTCCGGGCGGCTCCCAGGCACAGAATAAACCTGGGGCCACTAGAGGGCACCAAAGACTTTGTGCTGGCAGGTGCGGCCCCCCTCCCCCGCGGGGTCCCAACGAGCTACAGGGGCCTGGGGACAGGCTTTGACCATCCCCTCCCTCCCTGTAAGGCCGGCCCGGAGCCCGCTCATGAAGCCCAAGGACCTCTGTCCATCAAGATGGGGCCATGGCTGAGGAAGGGACACCAGCATGGGAGGAACCAGCTGGAAATCAGCAGCCTTCTGCAGCCAGCTAAATGGGTGGGCTCTGGGGTGCGGTGGGGGGGGTCCCAGCACATACTCTGGCCTCAGTTTCCTCGACTGTAAAAAAATAAAAGGCAGGGTGATGGGGCTTGAAGTCGACCGGTGGTTCTCACTTTGTAGCGCTCATCACAGCTGCCTGGTTCACTCATTCAGGCAGAGGCTGCTGGGACCCACCCCGAGGGTCCAAGGCCATGCGTGGGCTGCTACTCGGGGGCGCACAGAGGCCATCCATCCCCAGCAGCTCCGAGACTCTCCCGTGCCGACAGTCCTTGGGGCCAAACATCCTGTGTTCTCAGCACTTCACCACTGTGGTCCGGACCGGCTGCAGGTGAGATTTCGCTACAGGACTGGCCGTGGGGAGCGTGCACTTCGCAGTCTCCTGGACCTGACGGCTGTAGTCATCATGGAAGTGTCCAGAAGGTCCGTAATTCTGCACTGACTGTCTTCTAAAAAGCCTAACCTCGGGACGCCTGGGGGCTCAGTCGGTTAAGTGTCCGCCTTCGGCTCGGGTCGTGATCCCGGGGTCCTGGGATCGAGTTCCGCATCGGGCTCCCTGCTCCGCGGGAAGCCTGCTTCTCCCTCTGCCTGCCACTCCCCCTGCTTGTGTTCCCTCTCTCTCTCTCTGACAAATAAATAAAATCCTTAAAAAAAAAAAATAAATAATAAAAATAAAAAGCCTAACCTCAGTACCCAAACCAACCTGCATCAGATATTTGCTGCTTCAGACATCTTCCTTCGTTTCTAAACCCCTGCAGACCTCCCGATATTAATTACCCAGATACGTAATGAAAGCACCGTCACCTTGCGGATGTAGGCCTGCAGTCCCTTGACTCCGTACATCCTAAAAACAAACCACATCTTCAAAGAGCGGAATCTCCGGCCCAGTGGCAACTGCCAGTGCTGAAACAGAACAGAAAACTGCATCAGGACGCAAAATACTGAGAACTGCTTTCCTCTGGCTCCCGGGGCACCTGCTTCTCTGGGAGGCAGCTAATTCCCTGGACGTCCCCTGGCTGGTGCCATGGCTCACTGGGGACCGCAAAGCCGACCTGGGGTGAGCAGAGCCTGCAGCCAGAGGCTCTCTTTGCAAAGCTCCGAGACAGATGAGGATGCAACAGGCTGCTACTGGGGAGGCACTGTGTGCACTGAGCACGTGGAGCTCACCACCCAGCAGGGGCACGGGGGGGGGGGGGAGCCCTTGCTCGCTGGTCGCTCCATCTGCAGGAGGCTCGGAAGGAGGAAGCCAAAACCCTCACTTCCTGCTCAGCGTATTCCCTGTGATGTCCTGGCACCCTTTTCCAGAGCAAGAGCGATTCTCTTCCTGTCCACCAGCCACCACAGAATGACCTGCAGGACGGTCACTAGAAAATGCAGCCCCAACAGGTTGGTCCTCAAATAATTTCCCCTTAGCTTGTCCTCAGTTTGCAGCTGGCCAGCACTCTACCATCTCCAGTGGTTGGACACGTAAGCAAGAAGGGACCCAGAGGGGAGGAAGGGCAAGGGGGCCATCTGGGACGATAAAGCGGGGGCACTTCATTGTGGCTTCCCAAAAGCCACATTTTGGCACTTACAAAGAAGATGCTGAGGGCAACTCAGTCTCCCTCTCTGTTCCCTGGACCTTCCCTGCAGGGCAGAGCTTCCAGATGGGCCTGGGGAATGCAGGGCTGCAGGGGGAGGGGGACACAGCCTGGACCCTCCCCCAGGGCATCTGTGATGGGCACAGGGGGGCTCTTGGGGCAGCGCTGCTCCGTAGCCTGGCGGGCAGCTCGGGTTTTAAACCGTGTGCTGGGCACACTCACGGCATGCTGCTTCTGAACCTGGGGCTCCCGGCAAGGGTTTCGCAGAAGGCTCTCAAATTGGAAAGAGAAAAGGGGGCCCAGATATTTACACTCAAAGCCATCCAACATAGTGCCACTGTGTGTGCACCAGGCACGGTGCTCAGTGGGCTCACACATCCTATCACTTTATCTTAGCACCGTGAAGCCAGGGTCTTATGAGAGGAGAGCAGGTGTGCAGAGGCTGGGGAGAAACGTCCAGTGCCTCAGAATCACCTGCTGACTCATGCCGTCTTATTTAGCAGTGCATCTGCAAGCTGTTGGGGGGTCTTCAGTAAAAATGGAACTAACTTGCCTTTTTGGAAAATCAAAAAGAGGATTCTTTACCATCCCCACTAACTAACTAGTAAGCAGTAAAGCGATGGCTTCCTGTCATTGTTGCGCACGGAGGCTGCATTCTAACATCATTCCTCACCAAGCCGATGTCCGGGACATCAAAATGTGATTTTTATCTAACACTGGGACGAATAAGCAGGGTAAACTGCATTTCTATGGTCCCGGAGTAAAAATGCACACAGTTTAATGGTGTGCTCATTTGAATATGGCCCTAAAATGCTGTCATGACCTGTTCTGAGCCTGGGGCAGGACTGGGGTAGATGCCCCCAGAGCAGAAATTCCCTGTGCACTCAGCCTGGAAGTTCAGAGGGGACAGGACTCTGTGTTGTTTGCCATTTTATTCCCAGCTCCATGCCCAGCTCAGAGAGGCCATCCTATACTGTTTTAGGGACTATTGCTGACCACTGTGCTTATATAGTCAGGAGGAAAATCCATTCCAGCCTTGTACACGGGTCACCTAAAATGATTCTACAGGTAGAAACCAATTCGAGGTTTCTTGGACACCAAAGGAGCTATTTCTAGGTACTTTTCCCTCCACAATTGAAAATTTTAAAACCCTATCTTCAGTTGTCCCGCTCTTGATAAGCCACTAAAAGGGACCAGAAAATGTACTTTCCCCACCCAAGTAGCATGGGGATTGTGAGGCTCAGACGGGGAGCTTTTGACCTAAGTTCTTGGTTCTCTTTTAGCTAGGTTCAGCAAATTCTTTGACTTCTCTGAACCTCTGTCTCCATGTCTGTGAAATGGGTATAATGATGCCCACTTTGCCCAAGACCAGGTACATTGTAGGCAAATGACGCTACCTTTCCATCTTCGGCTCATGCCGTTCATGAGCAGACACAGTGTAAAATCCCCTGGCCAAGGTGTTCCCAGCCCCCTCCCCTCGGTGCTGAGACTGTTCTCATCCCCATCCCTTGAGGGCTGACAGTCCTGACAAGGGGCTGCTCACCCCTTTCATCCCACACTTCCCGAACGAGCCTGGTAGACGGCCCAGAATCCCGGGGTCTCCTCCGCAGCCTGGAGGCTGTGACCACCTCAGCCTGGGGCTTCCAATGTCTTTGAACAAAATGATGATGATGTCTATGATATTCTTTTTCTTTGTCTGCTGAGCCCAGTACTCCCTCATCAAGGAAGAGCCTGGGCCCCAGGGCATTCGCCCAGAATTCACTCTAAAGGAAGAAACCATAAAAGAGCTCCAAAGGTGTCTATAAGTACATTGAAAAGGAAAGACATCCCAGCTAGGATAGCAGTAAAATTGGTCAGGGGCCCTGTAGGGCTATGGCACAGGGAGAGGGTCAGGTGGGAGGCAGGTGACACTTGCGCTTGTGATGAGGGGATGGAAGGAACAACACTCATAGTGCAAGACTGGTGCCCCAGGCCCTTTGCACGGCCGGGAGCCCAGACACAGGCTCCCACTGACCTGCGTGTTCTTTCCTGGTGGGACTGCCTTGTGTTTGCCCCATGTAACCTCTCCTACTTCTTGGTACGCTAAGGGCTAACTTATGTGCATCAGTTTTTAGAAGACTCTCGGCTCCAAAATAATTTCCCTCATCCTTCTAATTTGATCCTCCATAAATTTCATCTGTTTATTCATTAACTGAAATATCTGCTGAGAACGCTCTATGTGCCTTCCCCTGGCTTTGTTCGGGGGCTCAGCAGCAAAGAACGCACAATTATCCAGGAGGACCTCCTGAGCCAGGTGGACGTCCGTTAGGGTGTTCAAAATCAGCGGGTGGACCCACTGAAAACTGTCCACACGTGACATACAATCCATAAGCTGCCGCCACTTAATGCCTGGGACTTCATTACCACAAGGTATTCGAAATGGCGTAAGGAGAAGCTGAACTACCAGAGGACTAGCTGAGGACTTGGAACATTTTCCCTCAGGCCAGAAAGAGCCATCGGAAAGGAGCGGCATGTTTGAGACCTGTCTCAGAACGGCAGCTCCCAGCGGTGTGCAGAATGCTGATCCTGGCGTGTGGGACCATCTGTGCCCTGTCTCCCTCGGTAGCCTGGGGGTCGGGGAGGGAGGAAGGGGGCCTCGCTCATCTGTGAGAAGCTCAGCGCAGCATACGGTTCCCGGCTGAGAAAGGAGGCTGGCCATCAGACCACCACTGTGGTCTCTGACCCTGTTCTCCCCACTGCCCTCAGGAGGCCGGCTCCAGGAGCCCAGCAACAGCACAGAACCGAGGGGCCGTGTCTAAGGATAGTGCCCGTCCTCACGGAGGAAGCTGAGCACAGAAGTTCCTGCCTCCTTCCGAGGGGGCAGGCAAGATCATTTCCTCCTAACCCTAGACCTGGAGTTGGGTGGCTGAACCGAGCTGTCCGCTGCCTGGCTTGCTTTGCTAGTTAGGACCCAGTGAGATCATGTCCTCTAGCGTGACTCTGAGCCTGAGCGGAATGGGGGTGGGGTGGGGGGGACAGCAGGAGTGACGGCCCATGACAGCACCCAGCACTGCATTCACATTTTCCATTACCTGAGACCTGGACTCGGCCAGAGAATTCTCCCACTTACCCTATAGTCAGTGATAAGCCCTGGAAAAGAGAAAGAAATAACAAAAAGAAGCCATTAGACACATTGGTTGATTACATGCCTCACCCTTCTCATTTTCAAGATTAAATTTCTTGTGTCCCATCTGTCATCTCCTGCACTGGACGTGAGACCACGGAGGGCCGGGATGGGTGTTCTCTGTGGCACTTCTCATGGTAACAGACCCAAGGGGCTTTCCAGAGGGCAGGGTGCCCAGAACAAATTGGAAATGCTGGATTACGAGTGGATTCCCATTTGCTTCACTTTCTATGCTTCCGTAAGCACAAAAATCTAAGCTTTCTTCTATTGCTCAGTAGTAACTTGGCATTCAGATCATGTAAAGCCTTCATTGTGCACTGATTCGTGCATGGGAAGGTGGATTTCTGATGAACAGAGGGATTAGATCATGAGACAAGAATCAGACTTTTGATGGATGTTCATGTCTGCATTCTCGGATCTTAGTCCAGAGTCTGGCATGGAGCAGATACTGGTGAGGAACCGTTGGATCGATATCACCATCCTGGATTCAAATAGCTTCATAGTGGATACAAAACATGTCTGGTTTGCCTTCAGTCTCCCCTTGTGCCTAAAGCAACAGAGCGAAGGATCTTATGGAGGACAGAACGCTGGACAGAGTCTCACCGATGGAAGTTGCTCCATGGTGATCGTAGGCAAGCAATCAGCTGGGAATTATGAACCTGAGCTGCAGTCCTGTGTTTCGGACATCTGGTCCTCTAGTGTAGGTCCAGACGAGGCACGCCGGGGCTCATCAGTGTCCCCCATTTCCCAAGTAAGAGCAACGGTGGCCTGGCCATAGCAGGCCCGCCCCGTGGGCAGCTGGGACTAGCCGTCCACCTAATGCAATCCACCCCCACCCGCACAGACTGCTCCTCACCCACTCTGCAGAGGGCTCTAACTTACACGTACAAGGAAATCTAAAGTTATTAAACAAACAGCAACAGCAGGGTCACCAGAAATGACCCGACGGGGATGCATAGGGGGGATGCATGGATGCCAAACGCCTGTGTGGCATGTAATGAGCACTCAGCAAGAGTCTGTTAAAAACGCAGATGACGTCGTGAGTGAAGATGAATAAATGACCCTCCTGTTTAGTTCACATCCCTGTGCTATGCCCGTAGCCATGAGCCATGTGTGGCCATTTACATTTAATTAAAATGAAATCAACTTAAACACGGAGCTCTTCGGTCAGACTAGCCACATTTCCAGGGCTCAGGAGCCACGTGGAGCTAGTGGGCTACCACACAGAGAGCGCAGAATTAGAGAACCTTTCCTTCATTGTGCAAGTTTTACCGGATGCATGACTAAAGCTTGAAGTAGGTTTCAGATGTAGAAGCTTCTGTGGCTAAACATCACGGTTAGTGAAAGGGGGAGCCTGCTTCTCGGTGACCCTACGTCTTCAAGGACCAGCTGAAGACCCGGTCCAGTTAGGAACTTCGCAGACACGGGTCTGCTGTGAACACAAGGAATGCCCAAGCCCTCCTGCCAACAGCTTGCTACGACCACAGTTGAACTTACGGCTCAGACTTCTTAATAAGTGTTATGCGCCTAGGCGGTCTTTACAACTACATACGAGGTATGTGGGGTGAGCAGCTCCTCCATGCAAACAGCATGCAGTAAACACAATAGAAACAAACAACGCATCAGACAGGACTGGCAAGAAACACCACCATGGGGCGAAAGCACCTGCACTCGGGAGGTGGGCTCATGGGGACTTCCTGACTCACCCTTCCTGCTTCTTGTTTCCAAAGGTACAGTTTTTATAATGAAAGAGTTTATCTGGAAAAGTCTGTGCAATAGGTGCGGCCACTTTTCCCTATCACCAGCATTGAGACAGAATTTTCTGTTATATATAAAAAACACAAATCCCGCTTATTTGGGTCCCGGTTCCTTGTCTCCCCCCAGCTGATAGGTGTCCAAGGAGACGAACGCATAAAAGTGCAAGGCAAACGCAGGGACGTATTGGGACGGCGAGCTCTCCCACATTGCTGCCCCCACTGCGCTGCTGGCCACCATCCCCTGGGCCCAGTGGTGTTCCAGCAGTGGGACGATGGGTCTGAGCCTCCAGGGGGACAGAGGGACAACAGACAAGAAGCCAGTGAGTGAGAGGGCTTCGTGGCTGGACTCAGGATGGGGGCAGGCATCGGCTTCAGTGGAGAGATCTGGGAAGACTTCACTGAGTGGGAGGCTTTTGCCCCAGACCCAGTGATGAGCAGGGGGCATCCTAATGACCCCCGGGCGGGACAGGGGGCTGCAACAGCCTAGCAAGCCGAGTGCCACGACATGAGGGGCCACAGGGCAGTCGTTGAGGAGTCTTCTTTATTACATAGAAAGGATCTTTAAAAAAACCCTGTAGAACACTCTAAACACGGTTTCATTTCAAGGAGCAGAAGGCTTAGCAGCACTAGGGCTGAATCCGTGCGGATAAAAAAATGCCCTTACACCCACTGGCCATAAGAACTTGAAGTTGATTTTTGCTGATCTACTTGTGAAGCACAAAATGTGTCACCATCTTTGCTGACTTATAGAGGTTTGAGGGTTTTGTTTTGTGTTTTGTTTTTTTTTTTTGTAGGGGAAAAAACAAATAACTAATATTTTTCATCTCTAAAAGCCATAGCAAATATTTCAATAAGAAACTGCCTTCCTATAAAAGCAACATAAAATAAATTTTTGTATGCCTCAAGTGATAAGCCCTCAGGTGCCCTTCGCTTACACTCATTCCAAGAATCCCTTCATTGTTTAAGGGCAACATTTTGCGTTTTAACTGTCGTGATTGCAAAGATTTTTATTATCTGAACATGAAATACATTGTTTTTTGTAATAGGAGAGCTTAGCAGTCGCTTCAGAATTTCACAGTGTTTCATGCCAATTCCTTTTTTCCAAAGTAGACTTTATTTTTTTAGGGCAGTTTTAGGTCCTGAGCAAATCTGAGCCGGTGTGTGGGGTCTGCGAACATCAATGGGGACGCGTGTCTGCACCATATCTGAGAACAACAACACTTACATAGTTCTAAGTATGTTTTTAAAACTGTAAAAATATACAGCAAATTAGGAAAATTCACAAATAATTGCACCATCCAGCTGTAAGGACTATTCACATTTGGAAAATTTTCATTGCATGCTTTTCAAAAGAAAAAAAAATTGGATTGCTGGGATCATTCTTCTAAATATCTGATTCCTATTTCTTTGGTAAGAATCTCAGAGGGGCGCCTGGGTGGCTCAGTTGGTTAAGCATCTGGCTTTAGCTCAGGTCATGATCTCAGGGTCCTGGGATCGAGCCCCACGTCGGGCACCTTGCTCAGTGGGGAGCCTGTTTCTCCCTCTCCCACTGCCCCTCCTCCGTGCTTGTGTTTGCTCTCTCTCTCAAATAAATATATAAAATCTTAAAAAAAAAAAGAATCTCAGAAGAATCTACATTTCCGCCCCCCGCCACCCGCTTGGAGCCTGGCCGGTACTAACAGGATTTGGCGTTTGGCTGTGGCCTAGGACAGTAGCCATACGAAAGGAGCTATTCTGTGTTTTCTAGGAACTGCTCCAGCATCTCTCTGTGCCAGGGAACTTTCTGCTCCTCACCACGCCTCGAGCACCTGGCCGTGTCCTCTCTTGGCCCCGGTCATCGAGAAGCACACAGCCAGAACGCAGGCCTGGGGTGGCTCCGGTCCCGCCAACAGGGACGGGCACAGAGGGCAGGTCTATGGACCCAACAGGTGAGATGCGCATGGACACGCCGATCCTGCCCGGGTGTCACTGGGTTTTCGCTTCGCTCCCCGGGCCCCCAGCCCCACTCCGTGTCCCCCTGGTGGTATTGGTGTGAGCGGATGCACACTCAGACAGACAGTAGGGCAGTCAAGCTTTTAAAGGTCCTACACAGGACATGTCCACACCCGCCCTGAAAGCTGTGCCGTGACCCCCCCAGCCCCGTGGGCCCCTCCCCAGCTCCTGCACTGAGGCAGTCCCCAAGGCCCCATCAGCACCCTTCCCCCCGGGGAAGCGGCTCCCAGGAGCTGGTCCCTGTGGACGCGAACCTTCCTCTCTGGCTCCCAGCAGAAATGCAGCTCTGATGAAAACAAAACCAGAACATTGCAGAAAGCAAGGACCCCGGCGTACCTGAGTCCTGATGGCCGTGCTTCAGGTAGAGAGGGTCCAGTTTAAAGGCTCCTATCAGGTCTGTCCTCTTCTTCACCCTGGTTTGAGAGAACAAATGATGGAGTTTAATGAGGAAGCCCCTCGGATGGGCCCCCGTGGCCCTTCCCTCCGGTCCCTCTCCCAGCTGGCTCAGATCAGACCCACCTGCTCTGAGACCCTGCTCCGTCAGCATGTCCCTCATCTGTGTGCCCACCACCCCTCCCCCTGGCCCCACTTCAGCACAGCATTAATCTCCAGGACTCCAAGCACTCAAGGGGGCCGTCTAATAAAAAAACAAATATTTGCTTTTCATCCCTGGTTCCGGGCATACAGCAGCTAAAACCCTTGGAATCCCTGGAGGGGTAAGAATTGCTCTTGTAGGGCCAATGTGACTGGGGGCCCCTGGGGAGCTGCAGGATGGGGGCTGGTTGCCAGGAAAACCAAGTCGATTTGAGGGTGGGACTCTGAGCCCTACCTCCAGTCTCTGGGGAATCAGGGGGAGAGGGAAGGACTGAGATTGAGTTAATGACCAACGGCCAATGATTTAATCAATCATACCTATGTGGTGAAGGACGGTGTTTGCTGAGCACATCAATGTGCTGGGATGGAGCCATGCCCCGGGGAGGACCGCAAAGTTCTGTGTCCTCCACCCACACCCCGTGCCTTGTCCTACCCAGCTCCTCCCTCTGGCTGTTCACTTGTTTCCTTTATAATAAATCAGTAAATGGGGCGCCTGGGTGGTGCAGTTAGTTAAGCATCTAACTTTTGGTTTCAACTCAGGTCATGATCTCAGGGTCATGAGATCGAGTCCCCCACCAGGCTCCACACTCAGCGACGTGTCTGCTTGTCCTTCTCCCTCTGCTCCTCCCACTCATGCTCTCTCTCTCTTTCTCTCTCTCTCTCTCAAATAAATAAATCTTTTTAAAAAATAAAAAAATAAATCAGTAAATGTAAGAGAGTTGCTTTCCTGAGTGCTATGAGCTATTCTAGCAAATTACCAAATCTGAAGGAGCAGGGGGTTCATGGGAACCCCCCACTCTACAGGAAGTTGGACAGAAGCACGGACACCCTTGGACCCACGACTCGTGAGACGGAGCCCGTCTACCTGTGGGGTTTGCGCTAACTCCGATACTTAGCGTCAGAATGGAATCCCATTATGGGATGCCCAGTTGGTGTCTGCAGAGCTAGTGAACGGATGTCAGAAGAGGAAACCCAGCAGGTGAGCATATATCCCCTCTGTCGGCCCAGGCCTAGCACCTGGCCACTGACAGGCATCACTGGTGTGCGTGGGATGAACAGAAGCTAAAGGGGAGAAGGTGGTCCTACCGCGAGCCGCCCTCAGACTCCGTATGCAGTGATGGTCCGGGATAGCTCAGGTCAAAACTCGCATTTGGGCTGGGATTTGAGGTCTGAGCTTTAGGATAATTGCCTCTCCGCCTCATTTGGTGAGCACGGACAACATCTCAAAGCAATTTGATGGCCAACAGACTATCCTAAGGGCAAACTGGAGAAGAAATGTCAGTCTGACAGTAGCTTAGGCTTGAAAGCAAATACTATGTGAATGAGTCTCTGCAAGATAAAACCAGGGGGAACGAAATAGCATGGGAGGATGTGGCTCACCAGCGAGGGGGCAGGAGAAAGGCCAGATTTATTCAGGAAAAGTAATTCAAGTGCTATTTCTACAAAGGGTTAAAAGACAGACTCTGTCAGTAAGCCATAGTGAGGGGTCTGGTCCACGCTGCGCCTTTGACCTCGGGCAAGAACTTGGATCACACCTGACCTTACGCATGTGAACGCAGGAATTCTGGTGCATCCCGGGTAGCATATGAGGAGGCCCTGTAGGAGACTCCTTGGTCTCCCTGAACTGGGGAGGGCTCTGCACTTAGCCTTAGAGAGGGACAGAAAGACGGAACGGGGTAGAAATACTTCTGGCTCGCAGCAGAACTCCGTCCTTCATAAATGAAGATCATATTCCCCTTCCCAAAGCACGTCTTTGTGATCCAAACATTTATGCAGTGCTAAAGTCCCGCAAGAGGGTACACATTATAATATACCCACCTCACTGTTGAGGAAACAGAGCCCGCACACAGTTAAATCTGTGTGTCCATCCCCTCACCAGGCCCCGGAGGAGGCCACGCGGCCACATTTGGCTCTCCCACTCCCACGGAGTTCTACAGAATCTTCCCAACAAATTCCTACATAATCTATGGTATTGTTTTGCAGGTTTCTTTCTTTCTTTCTTTCTTTTTTTTTGAGATTTATTTATTTATTTTAGAGACACAGAGAGAGAGAGCACCGAGAGGGAGAGAGAGAGAGAGCATGGGAAGGGGCAGAGGGAGAGAGAGAATCCTCAAGCAGACTCCAGGCTCAGCGTGAAGCCCAACACGGGGCTCGATCTCACGACCCTGAGATCATGACCTGAGCCGAAATCAAGAGTCGGATGCTTCACGGACGGAGCCACCCAGGTGCCCCCTGAACGTTTCTAAACATAACAAAAACAGAAGCTGTTTAAAGATAAATGGCATCTTTTTGTGTATTTTCCCCTGACCTGCTTTTCGTCTCCAAACTACACTCCTGAGCTTCCGACCCGATCTTCCGTGTAGATCTTGTTCACTTTGCCACCTCGCTGGACGGCCCCACCAGCAGACCCAAGTCTGTCCACTCTCCTCTTGCTTGTCGCTCATTGTGAGACAGGCCACGCCGCCCGGAGCCCGACGGTGCACTGGAGGACGGCCCCTTGGACACCCGTGCAGTTACGGAATGGGGACGGGGCAGGAGGGCCAAGGCAGCGTCGGAGGGCTGTGTCCCTCGAGCTCCTATGGTTCCCCGTCCTGGTCAGCAATCGGTGCGGAGGGACTTCATCTGATGCAACTGACAATGTTCCCAGAGGGACTTCAATGCGCATTTCTGATTTCTAATGATGTGGAGTGACATTGCATTTGTCCAGCGCCCCCTGCTGTTTCCTTCGGTGAAAAAATTTTTGTTCATTTTGTATGAGCTCTGGTATCCTGCCCTGGATGGTAGAAGTTACATAACAGCAGTGATGGGAATCCAGGTAACCGCGGGCTGCTTCTAGGCTGTCCCCTCCGGACCTCCGCTCCACTGCCTCCTGCTTGAGCCGTACTCTTCACCTGCACTTCGATGTTGGATGGGGCACAATCCCACCGCGTTGTTCTTCGATTCTTTCCTTGGCTATTCTGGGCCCATGTAAATATTAGGCTCAGCTTCACCAAAATACCCAGCCGGGATATTTAGGGTGATACTGGGCTCTGATGCTCAGTCTCCCTCTCCACGAACACAGCATACCCCTCCATTCAGCGAGCACGGCTGGAATGGCTTCCAAAACATTGTCTGTTTTCCCCTCAAGAATCTGCACAACTTTTTTTTTTTTTTAAGATTTTATTTATTTATTTGACAGAGAGAGACACACAGCGAGAGAGGGAACAGAAGCAGGGGGAGTGGGAGGGGGAGAAGCAGGCTTCCCATGAAGCAGGGAGCCCGATGCGGGGCTCGATCCCAGGACCCTGGGATCATGACCTGAGCCGAAGGCAGACGCTTAACGACTGAGCCACCCAGGCGCCCTTCTGCACAACTTTTGATACCTTTATTTGTCATAACCTTATGTCTTATTCTGCTATTGTAAAGGGTATTTCTTTATTTACAATTTACAATACTATAAAATTGTACAAATATTACAAACTGTATAAAATTACAATACTGGGGCACCTGGGTGGCTCAGTCGTTAAGTGTCTGCCTTCGGCTCAGGTCATGATCCCAGGGTCCTGGGATCGAGCCCCGCATCGGGCTCCCTGCTCCGCGGGAAGCCTGTTTCTCCATCTCCCACTCCCCCTGCTTGTGTTCCCTCTCTCGATGTGACTCTCTCTGTCAAATAAATAAATAAAATCTTTTAAAAAATAAAATAAAATTACAATACTGTAAAAAAAATACAGTATTTACAGTACTGCATAAAGTTTAAAAATCACATGTGCTGACATGCCTAGGTGGCTCAGTCAGTTAAGCATCCCTCTTGATGTTGGCTCAGGTCATGATCTCGAATCGGGTTCCACCCTGAGCATGGAGTTCGCTTGGGGATTCTCGTTCCCTCTCCTTCTGCCCCTCCCCCCTCTAAAAAAATTACATGTACCATTTATTGTATATGTAAAACCTTAAAAACGCATATCTAGAGGTTTTGTTGTGTTCTTTTAATACTTTCATTAAATTTTCTTTTTATTGCAGACAGTCACATCATCTGAGAATAAGAGTTTTATGGTTTCCATTGTAATCCTTATACTTTTACTTCCTTACGTCTCTTACTCCAGAGGCCAGGAGAGCAAGAACTGAACAGAACATGAATTATAAGAGTCCTTATCCTTCCCTGATCTTAAAGGGAGTGCTTCTAATATGTCACCGTTAAGAATAGGCTTACTGTAGTTTTTTGGTAGATATCTTTCATCAGAATAAGAAAGTTCTCTCTGTTCCTATTTTACTAAAATTTTTGTTTGGCGCGGTGTAGAATTTTACCCGATGCTTTTTCTGCATCTACTATGATGATGATTCTCTTCCCCTTGACTCTTCACACAGCAAATGACATTTAAAAACCTTCTAATATTTTTAAAACACCCCGCATACCTGGAATAAACCCACCTGGGGCATGATATACAGTCTTTTTTTCCCTTAAACATCATGGAATTTCATATGCTAATATTTGACTTAGAGATTCCGTATTTAAATTTGTGAGCAAAACAAACTTTGTTTTTCTTTCTTGCTTTTCTTTTCTTTCTCCGTAGCTTTTTTTCCCTCAGCTTCTCATCCGGTTTTGGAATCCAAGGTACCCGAACTTCATGACATGAGAGCCGGTGTGTGTCCTCCTTGCTGTTCTCTGTGAAGTACACTCATGCTCAGACTGATAAATGCCTTGACAACTTGGTAGAGTTTGCTGTTGGGGGAATTTGGAACCTCCCATTGAGGGAAAAATTTAACTTTTGGCGAATAATAATTTCATTATAAGTATACTGAATATAGCTATATTAAAAAGAGCTCTATATAATCACCTTTAATAGCTGTAAGATTTTTTCAGTTTATTTATTTAGTCTGTTTATTCTGGAGTTAGTTTTGTTGCATGTGGACACTGTTGGGCATGATGTTTGACAGGGTTGTAGAAGGAAGGCTACTTAAACAGACAGATGCGCACGGGCACGCGCACCCACCTGCACACACGTGTGTGCGGGCACACTCAGAAATGGCCCCACAGCCGTGACTTACCTCATGCAGAATGGGCCTCGTGGTGAGGACAGTGTCTCCCTGACTCCAGACACACTCCTGAGGGACGGTCCTGGGGGCTGAGGGGAGGGGACTCCTGCGTTTGGGGGAATCTACATTGTCTTTCTCTAAGCCTACAACACTGTGTGAGGCTCACAAAATGAGGGCTCGTGTTACGTCCTGGTGCCGGCAACAGAGGAAAGCATTCAGGATGGGAAAGAGCCCTGGGACCGAAGTGCAAAGAAACCAAAAAGATACACAGAAAACTGTGCATTAATGCTTATAAAACAAGTTCTAGCATCCAATCTTGCCATAACAGAGTGATCAACCATCTTCCCAAGAAACTGAACTTCAAAAGAAATCCAGTATAACAGAAAAGTGCAAAAGCTATAAAACTGCTTGGGATAAAATTTAAATTTTATTTGGAAAAAGGCACCGAGCCTCTTTTTAAAGGTGGAGTAAAACACGCCCTTGGCGTTGTGTGGAATCTGAGGCTTTCTTTGGAGAAAATCTGATGTTAAACAGACACTGAGGTCTGAGCAGAATGGCTCATATTTACAAGATTCAAATGAATAATAAAAAACTTATGAACAGAATAATGAAATCATTATGAAATGTAGTTACTATGCTTATAATGATTGCAAGTTTTTGAAACTCCAATTATCTTGTCCATTTCAATATTTAGAGAAAATAACCAATATGTTCACTTTAAATTACAGACTAACCATTGGTAAAATTTCATTACACAAAAGAGAGACCCTTCTGATTTTAAGGAATACAAAACAGCCAGTGAGAACAAAAAAAAACAACAACACATTTATATCTTGTTGTATTAGCAAAAATTTAAATACATCTATAAAAAATTCGGAATTTAGGATTATTTGTTTATTTTCAACTCTTAGGGGTCTAAAGGGATGCCTATTCTTTCTGAAACCCGGTTTTTACAAGTGTCTTCTTACCTTTATCCTAATGTGTTGACACCCCATTTTACCGCAATAACCTCCTAGAATAGCAAAACCTAAGTATTTGAGTCCACGGGTATTTGGGACAGTGCAAAGAAGCCTCTGAGTATATTCTCAACCCTCATTCTCTGCGTACTGCCTGGCGCCACGTTTCAAGGTATCGCCTTTTCTTACGTTGCCCACGAACACGCAGGGCCCCCCCCAAGCCCCCATACCCCAGGAGCTGGAGTGAGCATGCCCGGGGGACCCACAGCTCAGGCGGGCAAACAGAGGAGGGAGGCTGCAATCCCTCCCTTCCTCTCTAGCCTATTGCTGTCCATGCCCGGGCTCAAATCCAGGATTTTCAGTAGTCAGAAAGTGAAACCAATTGACAGCTTGAACAAAGTGAAAACACAATGCGGCCTGATTTTGCCTCATTCCCACCAAAAAACAGCTCCCGTTCTCCAATTTCTTCTGCATCCATCCAGAACAATTCTAATGGGCTCCATGCTTTTTCTTGTGTATGTGTTTATAAAATGCGTATCGATTTTCGTGCATGTATTCTTTTTTTTTTTTTTTAAGATTCTATTTACTTATTTGAGAGAGAGAGAGCCAGGGGGAGCGGCAGGCTGAGGGAGAAGCAGACTCCTCAATGAGCAAAGAGCCTGATGTGGGGCTGGATCCCAGGACCCCAGGTTGAAGGCAGATGTTTCACCGACTGAGCCACCCAGGCACCCTCATGCATGTATTCTTAATTTGCATCCTGTGAGATTCATAATTCTCTATCTGATTCTTTTTACTCAGTATTAAGGGGTTTTTGTGTGTGTGTGTTGTTTTTTTAGAGAGAGAGAGAGTGAGAGCACGATTCAGGGGGGAGGGGCAGAGGGAGGGGGAGAAGGAGAATCCTAAGCAGGTCCATGCCCAGCACGGAGCCCAAAGCGGGGCTCGATCCCATAACCCTGAGGTCATGACCTGAGCCAAAATCAAGAGTCGGATGCCCAACTGACTGAGCCACTCAGGCGCCCCTACTCAGCATTAGCTTTTAAAACTTCACCACATTGCCATTAAACATTTGTGGCTCTGGCCTGGAGAGCTGTGTGCCCGTAAGCAGAACCCGTTGCTTCATCCATAAAATAGGGATGACCATTCCTGCACCAGCTCAGCTGCCATGCAGGTATAATCCTTAAAGTGTGTGTGCTCCAGGAGCCTGGCGCTCACCTGTGCACAAGACCAGGCTGGCCCCAGTACTGAGTGCGGAGGCCAGAGGGGCTGTGCCGGGCGGGAAGACACATGTCCCACCCAGGCCTGCTCAGTCCCACACCGTTGACCTACAGAAACGGTGCTGTAAGGGCTCGCATTACTTAGTGAGACATTAAAGAGCTGCATGTATCTGTAAAAACACCCATTTTAAATGTGGAGAGCTGATTTAAAACAAATTAATTCCATGTGGACCACCTGAACGATTTTCAGCAGCTCCCACCTGCGTTCACCGTTGCGCACACATCTGTCTCAGGGCCTTTGCATGGATGGTCCCCCCCCCACACACACACACCAACCCCAGCCCAGGTATGTGACTGCTTGGTCTACCACCTCACATGGCCTTTTGTCAAATGCCCTGTCACCAAATAGGCTTTCTGTGACCTTTCCGTCTGCAGCAACCAGGCAGTGAATGAATGGGACCATGGAGTCGTCTCCCCGACATAGTCCCCCTACCTTCCAGCTCCTGGCCATCCCCCCTCCCCCACCAAGCTTCTCACCTGAACCTCTGCCCTCTCTCTTCCCAAGCCCTTCCCCTGCTGGACCTCAATCTACATTGGTCTATATTTGATTTTATTTAGTTTTTTGTTTTGCTTTGGCTCTATGTCATTTACTGGAAACTCTGTCCCAAGGCTGGGACCCCTAGAGCCCAGGGACAATACCACTCTGGTCTCAGCTCCATGGTGCTCAAAATTAAATGCTTTCCAACGAAATCATGACCTTTCCTCTTCCTTGGTGTTCTTGGTTTGGACGGGGCTGCCCCCAACCTGGATGCTGTCCTGCCCACACCTCCACTGTGCCGTCCCTGGTGGGGGGCGGATGGCTGTGGGGAAGGGCCCTCTGCAAGCAAGACGATGTTAAACATCATCCCTGCCAAAAGGAGAGAGCAACTTCTTTGTAGGAAACAACAGCAACAACGAAGACACAAAAAACAAAACAAAAAAAACAACAGGGAGGGGGGCTTGGGTATAGTGAGATCAAAATAAAACCTAAGTTTGATAAGAATCAAATAAGCTAATCAGGAAGTACTGGCATAATCTAGGTTGTATGTAGGGTTTAAAATAAGCTGACCCGGTTTAAATCCCCTAAATGTCAGCCTTATGGTTTTATCTCGTAATTTCTTGGGAGCACCATTATGCGCTGAATTGTGTCCCCTTCCCAAAATTCATAGGCTGGAGCCCTAACCCCCAGGACCTCAGAATGTGACTGCATGTGGACACGGGGTCTTTAAAGAGGCAAAATGATTTAAAAGGAGGTTAATGCCTGGGCCCTGATCCAATGTGACCGGCGTGTGACCAGTGTCCTTACAAGAAGAGGACCCAGAAGGGACACAGCCGTCCGCACGCCACGCAGAGGCGTCCGCAGAAACCAGCACTGCCCGCACCTTGGTCTCTGGCGTCCAGCCTCCAGAGTCATGAGGAAATAAGTCTCTGTCTTTGTCCCAGAGGCCCTAGCCCAGCACCTGAAGAAGCTGACAGCAACCGTTTTCATGTTGAAATGCAAACCCTTCAACACCAGATGCCGTCAACCAATATTCTGTGTTTACGAAATCGCGGGATGAACCCTGGGGTTTGGGGGAGGATGGATTTCCCCACATGCGTGAAATCACCTCGAAATCTTGGACAGCTATTCTGTCCAGGACCCCAGCAGCTCAGGACCCAGAAAGCATATCCTCTATCCCAATTCAAACTTTGACTCATGCCTTCGGCCTTTCGAATCCACAGGTGGGCAGGCAGCCCCTCAAGCACTGACTCCCCGTCTTCCCCCCGGTCGCAATGACTCCCCATCTTCCCCCTGGTCCCCCATACTGATTGCCCTTCTCTAGGGGCAAAATTGCAAACACCGGGGTTTGCCCTGACATTTAACATGGAATTTTATTCGGCACGGAATAAGCCTCACCTCTGTTCTTCTCCTGTGACATGGCCCCACCCCTGTCTCCCTGCGTCTCTCCCACAGGTCACCTCCACGGCAGCCCCGGTCACACCACGCCCTGTGACGGCTCAGACCCTTCTCCCCCACACCACGTCCTCTCTCGTCCTTAACCGATGCACTGGCTTTTTGGACCCAAGGACAGGAGGCCACGTTTTTGTATTCATCCTTATCATATCTCAATGTCTGATCACAGATCGTGGCCCCAAATGCTTGACCCTGAGACCGAGACCTGAGCTGAGATCAAGAGTCAAGACGCTTAACTGAGTGAGCCCCCCAGACGCCCCTAAACATCTATGTGTGATAGGATTATTTTGCCCAGGTAAGGAGTGAAATGTCTGGGCGCACCATGAGCCCCTCTGGCCACCACCGCCCAGCAGCCCTCCTGGTCCCCATCGCTTCACCCCCGACAACCCTCCAGGCTGTTTGGGTGGCTTTCTTGGCCTGACACCTCACTGGCCGCTAAGGACCCTGTGGGCTCCCCCATCAGCTCACACTGAGGCCACTACCCTTCCCCAAACAGAGGCGGCAGAGCCCCTTCTAGGCTCTGCACCAGCTCCGTGCCCAGGACCCACGATCTGGCCAAATACACCAGCAGAACAGAATTATATTTCAGTCTCAGTTAAAGCTCAAAAAAAGGGGCTTTCTGACACCCTGCTTGAGTTATTCTTCAAGCGTCCCACCTTAAATAAAATAGACAAACGTAGCCACGAGAATACAAAAGAACACTGACGTTGATAAAGGCTATAGCTTGTACAGATCCTTACTAGTACTTCGGACAGAGCTCAGTCTGGAATGCTCATATCCACAGGGGCTTGAAAATCACATACCAAAGTTTGGGTCAAAGGCTGACAAAAAAAGAACTGATCTGAACTTATTTTTTAGTAAAGCACTGAAAATGTGATTTTATCTTTGGACAAAATAGTTAAAGAGAGCCCGGATGACTCAGTAAACCAGGAGAACAGACTTTGGGTGGGGTGGGTGAGAACTGCTTTCTTCACCCCTCCAAGGTGAAAAACCATTCATTCAATTACACACCGAACGATTTTGCACCAAATTCATGCAAAGCGCCCCGGTCTTAAGGTTGATTAACCTCTTTCTTCCTGTAATGAATGTAGCAGAACCAATTTCCACTCTTCCCACACCACTCCCAGCATCCACGCGATGGAATATCATCCACTTAAATTTCTGAATTCTTTTTCTTGCCCTAAATATAAACCAATGTAATTATGGCTCTGCTATTAAGAATTTTCAGGAACTTTGTGGGAAATAGGATTACTCTTATTTTTCCTTAGCAAATGCTTTTAAGCCCTGAGGGTTAGATGCATTAAACACCTAAGAATGGAAACACAGAAACCACCGAATTAGAAAGATGCCTGCAATTTCCTTGCGTTGTTTTTGCTAATGCTAGCGAGCTTTCTGTATTACCCTTGGCTTCTTGTGCAGCCACGTTGCCATACCGTGTTCTGGTCCACAGGGTACTATAGGGTAAGATCTAGCAAGAATCCCACCCATGGCTCAGAAGGGAGGCAAGCAGTACGCGGGGGAGGTCCGCGTCCTCCAGCGATAGCATCCTCCCCTGCCGGGCTTCTTCTCTAGAAAGCCACTCTTGTCAACTGCAGTGGGGGCACGGACATCCAGCCATCGGGGAAACTCACCACATGGCAGAGCAGTCAAAATTCACCAACAGCCATTTGTGGGGATTGAAGTTAAATGAATCTGCAAACTGCCAAGGAACAGTAATGACAAGAAGAAGACATTTCAGTTACGAGTGTCTAGTCGTAAAATGAGACTCCACACACAATAGTTAACAACTTGTTTTCTCAAGTGCAAGACCACGTGGAGGGGACGTCACTGAGGCCGTGGGGCTTGGGGCGCAAGGGCAGTTGGGAAGGTCCGGGCTCTGAAACTCCCTTGGGCAGCCACCTGACCTCTGTACCTCTTTGTACTCATTTTCAAGGGAGAAGAACGCGTCGTAGTTCACGAACACATGGAGCTGATAACAGCTGATTCTGGGCTGAAGCACAAAGCAAGGGTTTGATCCCAGCTCAACAGCTTACTCAGTGTGGACCAGAATGGGAATGGCTGCTTTAGGGAGAAATCCTGGTATCACAGCCAGGAACCCCTCAGCCCAGCTCCTGACACGGAGTACACTCTCCAGGTGGAAGGCTCTGCCGTGACTATTGCTGATGTGAGGTGGTTAAGATTTGCAGGTGGTAAGCCAGCCGGGGGTGGAGGGGTGGTTCCAGGGACCACAGTGATGGCTACTGAGTCCCAGGAGCTTGTGCTGAGGCGGGAAGATCTGACCAGAGAGCAGTCGTCAGGATGCAATGTGAAAACAAGCACTGGGTCACTGCTCAGAGGAGGAGGTTGACTCTCTGGGTCGGGCTGGGGTGCCTGCAGAGGGGCACCCCGCAGAAATTGAGCATGCAGGCCCCCTGGCCCCCTGGCGGTCCTTGGGATGCAATGCCAGGCCCCTAGGAGACATCCAGAAAGTTCGTCTGAAGAGTGGAATGAAGAATCTCGTTTTTTTTACAATGGAAAGAGGCGCAGGCTTTGGACAAAGAGCCCCAGATTTTGGCCTTAGGGCTCCCACTGCCTGGCTGCGGGCCCTCAGTGGGATGATTCTATGAATTTATAAATGAGGGACTGGAATGAGCTAATCTAGAACCTTCCTGTTAACACTCCCTTTTATTTCTGGGTTAATCCTTATTTTGGTGTAGGGCTATCACATTCAAAGCAAGGGGATACATTTTGAGGACCTTGGATAATTCAAAACATGCGGAACCCCAACATGCAATTCAAGGGCGACCCCAAGAGAAGACAAAGAGAGTTGTTGTCCCCCCCTGAGGAGATGCCTGCTCCCAGCAGCAACAGGGACACGGCTCACGGTTCTGGGGGCTCTCCTGCTCTGAAGCCACGTGAGCCCCTACTCATTTTTTTTATTACTTTATTTTTTTTATTATGTTATGATAATCCTCATACATTACATCATTAGTTTTTGATGTAGTGTTCCATGATTCATTGTTTGCATATAACACCCAGTGCTCCATGCAGAACGTGCCCTCTTTAATACCCATCACCGGGCTAACCTACCTTCCCACCCCTCTCCCCTCTAGAACCCACCCCTACTCATTTTTAATTGGGAAAATTCACAGTTCTACCTTTCCTTGTAAAATGAGACGTCATCAATATTTTAGGTCATACACTTTCAAATTTGCATAGTCTGGAGTCGTATAACATGTATCTACCTTTCAAACTCTTAGACTCTTTGGAATAATCCAAATTTGAATTCACGTGTACTGTGTAGGAAATTGTACTGATCTGGCCTATGAAATACTTTCTGCCGGCACCTTCCTCAAAACTCACGAACTAGCAAAGTTCTCAGAATACACGTATCATCCCAAGCAGTGGGAGGGTGAAAACGTCATACTTAACCTACAGTAATTGGGATCACCCCAATTTTTATTTAATGGGTTGGCTCTTTTACTAACGCTAGTGCAATAATCAACAACTCTTCCCACATTACCTAAGCGTTTTCTTCTTTATTTTTAAAGATCATATCCAAGTTCATTGCACGCCTATCAGTAACGGGCTCCCTTCCTGGAAGACAATGGGAAGCAACTGCCAAAAACAGGCGTAAGCTCATCGATTTGAGGGGCCGCCATATTTCCAAGCAGAAAATAAGATTTCAACGACTTGAGACCGGCCGAGGAGGGCCCTGGGCGTTTTCACTGCGCTATCCTAAGTGGTGCATTCTTGCATTCTTCAAAATGCATGTCCAGGTTTATCCTCTGGATGCTGAACAGGAGCTGCGTCCTGCTGGAGGCCCAGGGGTGCAGTCACGGATGGGCGCCCCACCACCAGCCACCAGGGAGACATCTGCTGGACTGACGGCAACCTCGAGTGTTAACCCGCTCTGGGGGGAGCAGATTCATTTCCTTCCACGTTTCGATAAAAGCAATTTTGAGAAAGAGACGGGAAACGACAACACGTTTCATTTGTCGATAAAAGGAGACAAAAGGTGAAAGAAGAGTTTTGTTTGCCGAGAATTTTATTAGCTCCCTTCCCGGGGGGGTGGGGGGGGGGTGGTGCTGGCGTGTTTAATCATCTTTCATTACCCAACTGCTGTGTGCTCTTTCCTGCTGGCAGAGAAAAGAGTTCTTATCTCTGCGCTAGGGACGGGGCAGGATATTGCAGCCCCCTTATCAGACCAGCTGAGCAGCAAGGCCCTCGCCCCGCAAGGAACAATGCGGGAGACATGGAAATGACTCAGTGTCAGGCATGAAAATCCTGTCTGCTGCAGATACCATCATGCTCCAGCGCCCAGCGCTGCGGTGGCCCGATAGTCACCCCCTATGAAAGCCGAAACCCCGGGGTCCTGGGATCACGGGGAGGAGGAGAGTAGTAGCGGCAAGAGATTGTGCAATCCTTAACCTGATACTTAGAAAGACCAGATCCTGGGGACAGGCACACAAATCCCCGATGAGCGCTCTGCCCTCCATCCCCGAGGTGCAGGGGGACCCTCCCAGTCATATGCATTACCTCAGTATAACGTACAATATATAATGTATAGCGACAGGAGGCGTCTCTATGGTAGAGAGGTTTATTTTTTCGTAACACCCACAAACCCGGCTACTGGCAGTGAACTTCACAACGTGGGGTGCTAGCTTGCTTAGCAGAACTTCTCACACACCACCACAACCCCTTCCCTCATATTTACGGGGGCCTTTGGAGGCCCCGCATATCAGCCCCTCCCCAGCACTGAGCTGAGGTCTGGAGCATATTCGGGGATCCATAAGTGATTATGGAGGGAGTGAGTAAATGAATGCACAGACATGATGGAGATATGAACCCGAATGCTACTTCAGTCACCAGCAACCAGGGGGTATTCTTTCCGAAGACGGGAATATTTGTATTCTACACCCGACACCCACTTTTCTGGTATTACGGCATTATGAGGATCCAAATTAGCAATTAGCAAATTAATTGGCAGCATGACAGGAGAGCGGAGAGAGGTTCTCAGGGACAGGCTCTGCAGCCGTGGTGAAAGATAATAAAGGGATCCAACTCATTCACGGGACTCACTGTGTGCCTGATGCTGTTTTTAAGTGCTTTAAACATGATTAACTCCGGATACTTAGAGCAACCCCTCAAAGGAGATACCATTACTAAATCCACTTTGTGAGGTTTGGAGAGGCCACTAACCTACCCCCAGGGACACAGCTAGTCCCTGGGTAGAGCATTCAAACAGTTACTAAATGCCAATGACCATGCCCTTAATCCCTCCCTGCACCTCGTGTGGCCCGGGATCTCATGAAACCCTTGCCTCTGGGCATAAAGTCAGGACCGAGGCTCTTCTGACTCACTATCTCCTTCCCTTGGACTCGCTGCAAAGTCTGTCTCTCTGGACCCTTTATTGTGTCTGCAGCTAAGTTCCTGGCTGGAGGAACATCCTACTTGAGCCTGAAATGACACATCAGGGCACCCCCATAGTGTCCTCTCTCTGCATTAAGTCTGCACCACATTACCCTCTGTGGCCCTGTGGAGAAGCAGAGTATTTGATCGATAGTTTTGATGACTATTTCTCAAAAGCAGCAGGTGTTTCCGTGGGCATTATAGGCCACGGTTTCCAAATTCCGAAAGTGGTATAGGACATTTAAATGCACCCATGGCTGCTCGTTCAATATCTGTTAAAGTAATACCCTGCTCAGGTGCATGGTCAGACCATGCTATCACACTGAACCAGATCAAATAAAATTGCAGGTTGCCTTTATCCATGACCTCTTGATCTGAAAGGCATTAAGATTTTATTTTCTTCCTAAAGATTTCCCCACAGTTTCAGAAGCTAAAATTTATCCTACCATGAGAACTCTGCCCAGGATTCGTGCAGACAGAAAAAGAGCTGCAAACGTCAAGTGTACTTCCAGAAGACAGGTCGTATGACTGGGCAGATTCTCAACCCCCCTTATAAGGAAATCTGATTTCTGATAATCACAGACTTTGTTTGAAAAGAAGTTGCTGAAACAAACCACAGCAGTGACAAATGGAATGCCACAGCCTTGTAAGGAGAAGTCACTGATAACATAACACTTTTTAAACAGTGATCTTATTAAAGAGAGGGGCGCCTTGGTGGCTCAGTGGGTTAAGCGGCCGACTCTGGGTGTCGGCTCAGATCATGATCTCAGGACCGTGAGAGGGAGCCCCATCAGGCTCCACACTCAGCGAGGAGTCTGCTTGTGGATTCTCTCTCCCTCTGCCTCTGCCCCTCCCCCGCCAAAATAAATAAATAATGCATCTATTTAAAAAAAGGATCTTATTAAAGATAAAGAGCACACCCACCTCTACTCCATTCAGAAGATGCCGGAACTCGGGGCAGATGAAGGAGCTACCCGCGTAAGCAGCATCGATGTGCAGCCACATGTCCTCCTTGGTACCTGAAATCCAGAGGTGACTGGTAAGCTCCCCAGTGGATGCCCCGTTCACAGCAGCCTGACAACTGCCTCATCCCATCCAGTGCTCTTACTGCATACTGACCATCAACAGCATTTCTTGGCCCCGTCCCGGACCCTAACAGGCTCCTCGGGTCTGAAGGCAATGAAGCTGAGGGCAGAGGTCATGAGCTGGCCCCAGACGGAGCTAACACAGACCAGGTGCTCAGGGATTGTGTAGAAGATGAGGAAAATGGGATCAGCTGCCCTGCTTGATTCTTGAAGGTCGATGCTCATGCTCTAAGGGGCCATAGTGCACTATCCCTCGGGGCTCCTCACACACACACCTCATTCCAGTTATACCACCTTTCTCGCCCTTCCTCCATCTCACCCACTGGGAATTTGCTCCCGATTCTCCTGGCTAACCCATCCTAATGTCCTTCCCCACAAACTCCTTGGGGAACGGTGGGGTATGCAGCCCAGGGACCTCTATCCCCCCCGCCCCACACCATCTGGACACGAAGCGTACTCGTTTGTTTCATGCTACCCGCAATCATCCTAAGCTCCTTGGTGAATATGATTTCTGTTTTCCAACCTTGCCAGAATCGCCTGGCAGGAAGGGACCACGTCTTCCTCGCCAGGTGGAAGAGGGTACTGATTAAATGCGCTCCCTCGGTTGAGACTATCTGGGTTCCTCCCCTGCCTCCAAGCACCCAGCAGATGTATGGCCTTATGTCCCTTCAAGCTCATTCTTCCTCACAGGCAAATGGACATAAAAAGAGCACCTGGAACCTAAGGGAGACAAGACCAGGTCCAAGGTTTGTGAGAAATATGTGCGAGCATCGTGATGAGTCCCTCCCTGTGTTCTGGGCACTTAGCCCATCATCCAATCCATAACCACGAAAGGCTGGGGCATCTTGATGGGGAGCAGATGTCCTGTCCTACCAGAACTGGGTCAGGGAAGCACCTGGAGGGCTCAGTCAGCCCCTGGCACGTGCATTTGTGACAACTGACAGATGCAAGCTTCACCTTTCCGCGTGTGGTGCTCGCTAATCACACAGGATGCCGTGAGGAGTGACGAGTCATTCTGAGCTCTGCCGATAAAAGCTCTAAGAGGCTTTTCAAAGCCTTGATTCTGTTTGAACTTCAGGATTGGAGGGATCAAAGCTCTCGGTTGGATCCAGACCAAATGTCTTCTGAGCACATGCAATACGGCCCCAGAGGGTCAGGGTGTGGTTGGGGTCTGAGCACCCGGAAGCGTGTTTCATGGGCAGACGCTGTGTGGGCACCGCAGGGCCCCACACGATGCAGCTGGGAGCTGGCGAGAGCACAGGGCCTATGGGAGACGTGGGATTTCTGCTTCGAGACCACAGCTCACCCACGCGTGTCCCTGCCCGTGGTCCTACCCCTGTAGAGCTCTCCTGCTCAAGCTCCAGATGCTGTGCAGCAGGTAGAAACCTCAGGTGCACTTCGAGGACAGACAGCAAACCGCAGGTGCAGGCTGTCCTCTCCATGGGGCCGCCGGTCAGGAAACTTCGTTTTCTGTTAGAGGCACATTGGGGGAGTCTGGGGCTCCAATGTCTCTGTCCGGTTCAGAACTGTCGAGGGAAGGGGTGAGGCAGAGCAGGACCCCGGGGGGCCTGCACAGGCAGACGAGTCAGGAAGGACGCAAGCCATGAAGGCAGGAGCAAGGGGAGCAGGTTCCAGAAGCAGCAGACAGGGCTCTCTTTTCCTCACTCAGCCATCATCCTTGTGAGAGGAATGTTTGCTACAACCCATCCCGGAATGTATGGGAAACCCGGAGAGGGGCAGTGGGGAGGAAAGACAGGGAGGGGGTACCCGGGAGGGAAGGGAAGGAGATGCACCAGGGGAAGGTGTGCAGTGGGGACTTAACTTTACTCCAGAAGAGCACTGACCTTTGCCCTCAGCTCCAGGGAGGTGACCTCTAGCCCCTGGAGTGCCCTGCCTGATAGGAGTCCTTTCTTGCCTGGGTCTTTGACCCCCAGATGGTGCATCGGTATGACTTATGATGGCAGCTTTGGGCCATATTCGTTCTGACTTCTGCAGGAACTAGGGACGGGAGGGATTAGCTGGACCCTCCCAGAGGAACTGGAGACCGTAGGAGAGCCAGGTGGGCGGCGTGTGACTGAGCCCCAAACTCTGGTGCTATAGGCTCGGTGAGCTTAAGTGGCAGGGGGTGTCCCACTCTGTGTGTGTTGTCATCATAATTCGGGGGGAGCTAGCCATCCACATGATTTCGAGGGAGGAGACAAGAGTTTGGTCCCTTCCCACATTCGGCCCGCACCTCTCCTCCCTGCAACAAACCATACCCATGAGAGCCTTTCAGGGAGTTCTCTAAGTCTTTCTGACGGATTATTGAACCTGAGGGTGGTTTTGAAAGGTGTTGGAAGTGAGGGCAGTCTTTGAGGGGCTGGGATCCCTCTGTCCTTCCTGTGTCATCAGGCGTACCCCCCCACCATCCCAGTGTCGCTGGGCAGGGCTTTGGCTGCCCTGTGAACCCTGCTCCCCTTCTGCTCTCCCCGGGACCCCACCCCCGCTCCCCACTGTCACACCTCCCACCCGTCACCTTCAACTCCCTGCTTTCTGCATCTCCTCCTCTCCCCAGTAAAAAACCTGCTGGACACCTCCACTGATCCAGCCAAGGGGGCCACGTGAGACCAAGTCTCTCTCTGGCGAGTCATTTTAAAAGGAACCAAGAAGAAAACATCTTTCCTAAAGCAGAGGTTTGGGGAAAACGATCTTCTGACACATACCGTCTTTGTCAAATCACGGTGGATGAATAACCGACTGAATTGTTCTGGTGGTTTATTCCAATCATACCACAGAACAAGGTTAGCCCGGGATCCCAGAGCAGCCCTGGGTGAATGCTAAGTATCTGGTGACAGTCAGGGGGATGGTGTCAGAGGAGGGCGAGGAAACAGAAAGGTGCTGGTATTACTGACACTCAGTAACAGCGTCATCAGTGGTAAATTGTCAAAATTACCCTCACGTATGCGCTGTGGCAGTGAGCAGCAGGGCCTGGCCCTGGCACGACCCCCCGATCCGGGGAGCAGAGGATGCTCCAGGACCGCCGGACAGCCTGAGCTGGGCCCCCGATTCCCCAGGGCGCTGTGAGCACCAGCTGCCTCCCCTGGGCCGTCAGCTGCCTGGGCCGCATGGGCTCTGCCCTGCCGAGGAGCTCCGGCCCCGTAAATCCGAGAGTCCTGGGCATGAGCTCTGCCAGCCCCCGCCAGGGACATCCAGTTCCCAGCCTGACATCTGAGCCAGAGGGGCGCCCAGCGGGCTCGGCCTGGCACACCAGGGTCTGCAGCTCACGGGGCCAACGCCATGGCCGCGGGCCTGAGCCAGTCGGTTGCGTCCCTTGTCCCAGCCCTGGACTCTGCACCACTGACCTCAGCCCACTGCTCACAGAAACGTCTGCCGCCGGACACACGTTGCGCAGGGAAACCCTTGTGAACGGGCACATCCACGCCCACAGCCCCTGGGCACGGCCGGTCCCTGGCACGCCTGCCTCCACCCTGGGTCTCCACGATTTCTGTGCAGGAACTCACCCTCTAAAGAGCCCTGTGAGGGAAGGACTGACATTCGACCACTGCACCTGACAGATGGGGACGCGAAGCTTGGGACGGGAGGGCCCACAGCCTGAAGTGGCGAGGCTTGGCCGCTGCACGGGTGGGCTGTGACCAGATTGGGCCCGGCCACACTGCCCGAGTGTGCGCACAGGTGGGTCCCCGTTAGGAGAGGCGGGGGTAACGCACACGGGCCGGGGAGGGGAGCGGCACCCACAGGTGGCGTGCTGTCCAGCACAAGCCACAGAGATGTGATCTGAGGGCCTGAACAGCCTCCATGGGACCCCAGACCGCCCCGATGAGCAGCCCCACGCTCCTGGGGCAGTGGGTATGCCCCGAGGACAGGGGAAGGGGGTCAGGAAGCCGTGCCCCTGCCCAAAAGAAGGTCTCTGTCACAGAAACCCCTCCCGGACCTGTTGGGTGTCCAGAGCCACGTGTTGAAGGGGTAACTTCAGAAACACAGTCCTTACTCGCGTTCCACCTTTGGGATTCTCTGACTCCTCATTCCCCCGGGAGACCACCCCTGTGCTGTGAGGGGGGCTGGAGGGGGAGAGCGGCCCCGAAAAGCACAGCAAGCAGGTTTTTCTCCGGAGAAATCCAGGGTTTGGATCTGCTTAATCACATTAGGTAATTTGCGTTCAGTCATTCCAGAAACGCTGAAGACAGGTCAGGCTTCATTCAAAGATGGGTAACTGTCACGTCCTGCAGATGCACGAGCCTCGTGGGGCTTGCTCGAAGAGTTTGACTTTGTTCTCTCAGGTGGGTGACGGAGCCCCGCAGTCTTGTGGCCCCGCTGCATGGCACACAAGAGGTTTTTCTTACCGATGGCACGTTGGTTCAGCCAAGCTCAGCTCTGGTCCAATTAGGCCACGTTTCTTGGTTTGTGGATTTCAAGCTAATGAGATTTATGCTATTGCAAATAGAAGAAGAGTCTAGCAAACCATCGAAATATGAAGTTATTATTATGTGAACATCCCATTATATTATGTTTTATGCTATCTAAATATATTATGATATTATAATATAAACTTGACCTATATTATTAATATTATGAAGAAGGAGAGCCCAAAGAAGAAGGTCCACTAAAGTCTTCATATACCGAGAGCATTTTCCAGAAGAAAATCCGATCAGATACTCACAGATAGGACCCACTTCTAGGAGATTGTCAAATGAGCAGCAGGACGTGGTCCCCAGCGTAGCCACCACCTGGGGAGCAAAAAGCAGACCTCTTTTAGGCCCCCATGTTTTGGTCACTATTGTAACCTCCGCACGCACAACGGCTGCCCCCGGTCGAGCCCAGAGCCTCAGAGGTGGTGCTCGATCAGCGTCTGCTAGCCGGAGACCTGAGTCTGTGGATGCAGATGCAGTCTTTGCATGGAAGCTTCGAGAGAAACATCCACCCACAGAAAACCAGGCAGTGAGGTTGGAAACAGCACTTGCACAAGACTGATTCCCCGTGTGCCGAGGGGCAGGGAGGATGCCTTGCTCTCATCTGCTGCCCTTTCCTCCGAGCAGCACAGCTCCCAAGGGAACTTCAGTCCTCGAGAGATAAAGATTTGCTCCAAGGAGATTCATGAGAAAGCCCTACGGACCCTGGAAACGATTTTTAGAGGTGCGTTTCCAGACAGCATTGAGCACGCTTGGTCACACAAGTGGGAAACGTGGCCCGGGTTTCTGGGCCCCTCCTGCTCCCGGGGCACTTGGTAAGATGGTGACAGCATGGGTACCATCTGACTGGTGTCATCCCCACACACGGGGCTGTCTCTCCCCCTGGACCCCTGAAGCTCTTGAAACCAGGCTCTGCATCGTATTTCTTCGTGTTGCTGGGAATGTGCACTTTGCCCCACATGGAATGGGTGCTGAGACCCATTTGCTAAATTCAGACTCCCTCCAAGTGATCAAAAAGTGGATTATGTTTACAAAACCAAAGAGCCTAATTGATTTACGATGCCAGCACCCTCTGGATAATGACATTTCTCCCTCAATGTGACAAGAGTGTGAATTTTCATTCCATCTGGGTGGAAAATTCGATTCAGTTCTTTATGGAGCCCCCACGAAGGCCCCGGCAGCGCTATGTGCCCTGAGAACAGAGATGAAGAAAAGGTCAGGGACCCACGCAGTCTAGTAAACTCGAAAACCTGGTGGGAGGACCACCTGCGTTTGACCGGAGACCCCAGTGCACCTCTCAGACAAAGTCAAAGCGCTCTTGCCAGGGCGGCATCGTGCCTGCCCCGTGGAGGGCTCAGCTGACAAGCCCTGGCTCTCTGCTCACACAGTCACCTGGGCGAGACAGCAGCTTCCCCGGGGACCGGCGTTGTCCCCCGCCCAGGAGCAGGGAGTGATTCCAAAGCAGGTCCTGGCCAGACTCTGGCAGGACTCCCTGTAGCAATGGGGTGTGCCCAGGGGAGTTGGGCCCCCGAGGGGGCAGGAGCAGAGTGTTTGAAATTACTATTTTTTTTACTATTTTCTTTTTTTCTTTTTTTTTTTTTTTTACTATTTTTACTTCTTTATATTTTTAAACTATTTTCTAAGTACTTTTTAAACTATTTTTTTACTATTTCTAACTATTTTTACTATTTTTTTACTATTTTTCTACTATTTTACTATTATTTTTTAATATTTTTACTTTTTATTCAACTACTATTTTTTTACTTTTTTTTTTTTTTTTTAAAGATTTTATTTATTTGACAGAGAGAGAGATAGCGAGAGCAGGAACACAAGCAGGGGGAGTGGGAGAGGGAGAAGCAGGCTTCCCGCTGAGCAGGGAGCCCGATGTGGGGCTCGATCCCAGGACCCTGGGATCATGACCTGAGCTGAAGGCAGACGCTTAACGACTGAGCCACCCAGGCGCCCCTATTTTTTTACTACTTTTTATTATTATTTTTACTATTTTTCTATTTTTTACTATTTCTCTATTTTTTTTACTATTTTTTATGATTTTTTACTTTTCTCTATTTTTTAAAACTATTTTCTAAGTACATTTTTTACTATTTTTACTATTTTTCTACTATTTTACTATTTTTTTACTTTTTTTACTATTTTTACTTTTTTCTACTTTTAAAACTATTTTCTAAGTACTTTTTTACCATTTTTAAACTATTTTTACTATTTTTTACTATTTTTCTACTATTTTGTTATTATTTTTTAATATTTTTTTACTTTTTATTCAAGTACTATTTTTGTACTATTTTTTACTATTATTTTTACTGTTTTTCTATTTTTTACTATTTCTCTTTTTTTACTATTTTCTTTTTTCTATTTTTTTACTATTTTTTATGATTTTTACTTTTCTCTATTTTTTAAACTATTTTCTAAGTGCTTTTTTTACTATTCTTTTACTATTTTTCTACTATTTTACTATTTTTTTTTACTATTTTTTACTTTTTATTCAAGTACTTTTTTAATTATTATTTTTACTATTTTTCTATTTTTTTTTTTTTTTACTATTTTTTTTACTATTATTCAGGTACAGCGAAGCCACCAGATTGGGAGCTTACTGCCATTGGAAAGACAGCTTGTCTTACTGGCTGTTCCCAAGAGGAGGGGGCATGCTATGCCATGGGGGGGCCACACGGGCAAGCACCGGGACCAGTCAGGAGGCCGAGGGAGGCAGCCAGCAAAGGCCAGAGCCTTTACGGTGGTTTCCACGGGAAACAGCCGGTGCTGCAGGGCGAGCAGGCTGAGGGTTGGCTGGTTTGAATAATTTCAATGGGCTTTGGGGCAGAGGGGGCTGTCCCTAGTGTCCCTGGCTGTGAGGTGATGAGGGCAGGGGCTATTGGCCTGGAGTGCAGGAGCCCCATAGAGGAGGTGGTTTGGGGTGTAGGCTCTGGATTGGCTGGTTTGGGGAAAGATAATCCTTTACCGACTCTCGAATCAGCTGCTCCTGGGAGGAGCGGTCCCTCCAGGGTCAGCGAGGTCGCCAAGATGTCAAACATACAGAAAACAGAGACACAGAAACACAAACACATGATGAATACAACCACATGAAAGTCACATAGCACTTGGGGCATAAACCCCTGGGTTGGAGGTTAGCAGCTAGCCGGGCTTCTGTTTTCCCACTTACGGCACAAATGCCCAGCCTACTAGGTCCCACCGGGTCTAGATGCTCCATACCTCAGCGTCCTCGATGCTCTTAGCCCCCTGCCCCCCCACCCCGCTGTGCATGCCTCCCCCTCACCAGCCTCACACACGCTCCGCATTGGTTCATTCTGACAAGATGACTCACTATGGACTCCAAGTGAGTATGCGATTTTTCTTTGGTACTTGCAATTTCTTCCTGATTTATAACTGAATAGTAACATGCTTCATCGAAGGCACTTGGCTTGGTAGGTAGAGCCTGAGACTCTTAGAAAGCTTTTCCTAAGTCATTAAAAGAATAGCAAAAAAGGATATAAAAAAACTACAGAATGCCTCAACCATCTTAATATTGGCTTATAGTTTATTTTCTCAATTTTAAGAATCTCTTAGGAATGACCTATGTATTATTCAGCAATTCCTTCAATTTCCTCTGATTTTCCTCCAATTCTAATTGAAATAAAGGCAATAATGTGTTTTAAAGATGACACATATATTAAATACCCTCTTGTTGAAATTATTTTCTACCTATGAATGTGTGCACAGGAGAGTATCTAGGGTGATGTTCACCAAATAGTAATACGGCTCATCTCTTAAGATGAGATTTTTGGATCTTATCATATAAACCTCCATTCTCGATGTTTTCATATTGAGCACGGAGCATTTCTGTAAAAACTAAAATCTTGCCTCGTCGTCCTGGGCGCAGGCTCAGTGGAGAGCAGAGCAGGTGATGTGTTCTGAGCAGGGACCATTCCCCAGGCCCGGGGCTTTGCAGACTCTGTTCAGCTGCCACAACAGCCCGACGAGCTGGATATTCTTATGATCCGGACTTTGCAGCTGACTTGAATGAGACCCTGCAGGTGGGTCAAGGACACACGGGGACAGGGGCGGGGAGCAGACCATCATGTGAACCCCGGTGTGATGAACTCTTGTCTTGCTAGTTGAGGAAAGAACCCAGGGCCCTGGGCCAGGCCAGTGGCCGCTCTGGCTGGCAGGGAGGACATGCCCGCCTGGCCCTGCGCGCTGTGTTGTAGACGGCGGCAGTCAGCTTGTTCTAATTCTCAGAAGCCTCTTTCAAGCCCAGCACCTGCTCTACTCCGGGGTCTGATTACCCCGGCTCAGCTCATTGACGCTAACCTGATTTGGGCTGGGCTGCAGGGCCCTAATCACATTTGTGCAGGGGGAGGGAGGGCAGGAACGGTGCCGGCGCCCCGTCCCCGAGAGCCTGCAGGGCGTCTGCGGCCCAGGCACACATCCCCTTTGCCCTTCTGGAAGCAGAGCTGCCCCCCCACCCCCGCTTTCCTTGCCACGGCTCTGATGAACACCTTGCGGGCACTTCCCTCTGCCTGTGGCCTGACCCGATCAGGTTGGCTCTCGGGGCGGCAAACCACCACGGGGAAGAAAGAGGAACTATCAGAAGCCCCACGCAAGTCCGGGGAGGGGCCAAGATTCACCTTTCCCGGTTCAAACTTGCCAAAATGGGCCCCTCGCTCTCTGCAGAGGGCCTTGAATTTTGAGATGTCTGTAACCCCTTTATGAGTATAATAAAGGCTATGGGTCCACATCTCGGAATTATGCATGCAGGTATTATGCAGAACTATAACCACTAGATACATACTTTTAGGGGAACGAGTGGGCAGTACGTCCAAGTTCAAGCTGCTGCCCTTCTAGGTCTGAGCCCGGCCTCCCTCTCGGGCTTGAGAGGCCCCTGGCTGAGGGACTCGTGTAAGATAACAAACCTATTGCATGTCCTCGAACCTCCTGTGACCTCTCACATCTCTGTACCTTTGTCACACTCTGTTCTTCAACCAGAAAGGCGCTGAGCCCATGAGCGCTGCCCGTGTGTCCTCTGGGACACAGCTCAGCGTTACCTCTTAGCCAAAGCCTTCGCTGATCCCCTGCAGCGTGTTAATCACACCCTCTGCCCTGCACGGGCATAGTGCTCACCAAATAGTGCGAAGACCCGGAAACACGTGTCGTCCCACCAGGAACCATCCCGTGAGGAAAGGGACCGAGCCCTCACAGGTCCCCGGGGGCCTTCCTCGTGCTCTGACACAGGGGATTAGCCCACGCCCGTGGCTTCTATCAGAATGTCACACATGCCCTCAAACATTTGCTGCAATCTTGGTCTTTAGGACGACATTCCCATAGCGGCATATCCATTGGGTGCCCAATCTTCCAAAATAAAAAAAGTGGTTTGTTCCTCCTGGTGGTGAGTGGTCTTCTCATCAATACGTGCAACTGTCCTTTTTACTGAGCACGTGAACACACTTCGGGCTCATCTCTGCACACCCAGCATTACAGCTACTGGCCTTGCTTCCCTTTCCCCCCTACACATGAATCCATTCCCACATTCCTCATTCCCACAGGAGCCCGGGGGAATCCGGATTCCACCACTGGCCACCCTAGGAAATCGACTCCTACTGAAGTCCCAAATTGCCCCCCCTTGGCAAAACACACAAGGCCTGTCCGGATCCTGAGATCACGGGGCATGTCCAGCCTTCAGGTCGTGTCCCTCCTGGCTGTGTGGCCCCCAGCTTTCTGGTGTGGCTCCCCTGTGACCCCCCATCGCCTTCCTCTCTCTCCACACAGCTTTATCTGTTGGTGCTCCTCCTGGGGCCTCTTTCCCCCCAAGCAGACCATAGGGGGCTGCATGTGTATTCCTAGCGACGTTGGGACCACCCAAACTCAGATGGGACCCACACCTGTGTCTGGTTCAGACCTCCCCTCCCAGGTGAACTCAGCTGTCTTGGGGGGCATCCCTATTTAGATGTGTAAACCTTCAACTCCTGCAAAAATGAGCTCAGCACCGTCTCCCCCACGCCATGCTGCTCCCGTTTCTGGGCTCTCTGGATCTCCGAGCTTGGGGGTGGACTGGGGATCATCCGAGTTTGGGAAGTCCTCCTGCGCTTGTCCCTCACTTGCTGCTTTGTTGGCCCCCAGTTCCTTAGCGAATGCCTCCTAAATCCAGTCCCTTCTTTCCATACCCATTGCCATCATCATCCTCCACCAATCGCCAGAATATTTCATTTCCTGCTTCTTGTCTTGCCTCCCACTCACCTGTCGGCCACACTAACCACCTGCCAGTTATTATTAACATTAATCACGTTTTTCTGCCCCGACACATGTGATGAATAACTTTTACATCCCAAATACACTCCTGTGGGCCAAGCCAGATTTCGATGGAACTCCATTTTTCAGATAAGGAATGTTCTACAGTAAGTCACGATTGCTGCCCGTGTGGGTGGTTACTTGCTAATGATCACTTGCCATGGTTGAAGGATGAGTAAGACAGGACGTGAGAAGGACAGCAGCTCCACCACCCCGCCCCAGTGAAGCCACTCGAGTGCGCCCTGTTATTTTTATAGGGTAACTTTGAATTGATGCACAATGAAGACAGTCACCCAGTTTTAGGCCTGTATTATAATGGACAGATCACCAGAGGCATGCTTTGCCACCGGGCTTCACAGCCCCACCCTGTGCCCCTCGGCCGCCAGAGGGGTGTTTGAAAATACAAATCAGATCATGTCTCTCTTCCATTTAAAACTCCCTTACTGACTGCAAATTGCCCTCAGGAAGAAGCGCATCTTCCTCATGCTGGTCCCTGCATGATCTCCTCACCACGACCTCCACCTCCGACATCCCTCCATTCACTCACGCTCCGGGCACTCTCGAAGCTTCTAAGACTTCCCATTTGCTCTCTCCCTGCCCTTCCGTGGACAGCAGTGCAACATGGCACGTGCAGCAGAAGCTTTGGGATCCCATCATGGTGCACCTGCCAGCTTCATGGCCCTAGCAAGTTCTGAGCCTCTTAGCACTTCAGGTTCCTGGGATACCATCCATTTTCATTGCTATTTCCTTCCCCCTGGAGTGCTTTGCCCAAAGGGCCCCGCTACCCCCTCCCTCGGCCTGCATCCCTTACTCTTTCCAGATTGTGGATCCTGCAGCAACTCTTCCCTGATGCCCACGTTCCGGTCGTGGGAACTGCTGGGTTGCTTGTATCATAGATCACGCTGCACCTGCTGTACGCGACCGTTCGCTTCGTGTCTCTATCTAACCAATAAGACCCTGGAGGGCCCGCTGGCCCTGCATGCAGCAGGTGCTCGATAAATGTTTGCCAAGTGAATGAATGACTAAGCGAATGAACCTGCAACTGTTGCATAGCCCATCATGATAAGTTTGGAAATATAACAAGTGGAGGTATCTGGCACCTGCTGCTGAGCCCACGAATTTGTCCACCATTTGCATGAGAGCCCACTAACAAGGATTATAAAATGTAGTCAGGGTAGATGCCTCCCAATAACATATATAAAACGTCCCGACAAAGCCTTTGGCCACTCTGAAATGCCCGCCAATGCTGCTTCATTTCAAAGTTCTCGCTAACTGGCGGGCACAGAGCCATCGTGAAATGCTTTGCTGCCTTCTGAAATCCCACCACCAAATCATGAACGCATGCTTTGATCGTCCTTCCTTTGTGTAGAAGTGTGAATATGTGATGAATATGTATGTGTTTTCAATACGACATTCTATAAAAAATACTTAAAGACAATAAAATTTATCTTCTAAGGATTCCTGAGGGAAGACCACAAAAGTTTACACTTTGTAAAATAATACGGAAAGAAGAGATGAAATTCGATCTCCCCCCCATCCCTAAAACTCTCTACATCATTGTATTACTTAATACATACATTTGGATTTCCATCTCAAAGATGAAGGGAAAAAAACACTAAGAGACATTAGAGCTTTGACTTTGGTAAGGAGACATCTTGGTGAGGACGATCAGATCTTTCAGTAAACCCTTGTTTTTCAGTATTGCGGTTATAAGACACACAGAACTAATTGATTATGAAGCTGCGTACATATTTAACTTTAATTAAAATATAAATTCTAATGTAAATGACGTCTTACATTCTAATGAAGGAGCACATAAATGGGCAAAAGGGATAATAAATAATAGTAAATAATAATACATCCTTCTCCCTCTTACCAGTATCACTATCATTAGCAAATGGTGTTGGAACAACTGGACATTCACATAAGAAAAAAAACAACAAAAAACAAAAAACTGAATCTGGACACAGACCTTACACCCTTCACAACAATTAGCTCAAAGTGGATCATAGACCTAAATGTAAAATGTAAAACTATAAAACTCCTAAAAGATAACACAAGAGAAAATCTATATCCTCTTGGGTGCGGGGATGAGTTTGTAGCTACAACACCAAAGGCATGATCCATGAATGAACAAAATTGATAAGATGGACTTGAGTAAAATTAAAAACTCCTGCTCTATGAAAGACATTTCAGAGAATGAAAAGTTACCCGCTGAGAGAATATATTTGCAAAATGCAACTCTTGACAAAGGACTGATATCCAAAATTATAAAAAGTAATAGAATACACAATCCAACTAAAACATGGGCAAAAGGTCTGAAGCTCACCAAAGAAGATATCCAAATGTCAAATAAGCCTATGACAACACCTTCAACAGCATACATCATTAGGGGATCTCAAATGAAAGCAACATTTAGATACCACCATACATCCATTTGAATGGCTAAAATCAAAAACACTGACAACACCAAATGCTGGTGAAGATGTGGGAAAACAGGAACTCTGTGATTCATAGCTCTTAGAAATGCAAAATGGTACCGCTGCTTTGAAAGAGAACCTGGCAGTTTCTCCTAACACTGAACTCTCTCTTGCCATATGCTCTAGCAATTACATGTGTTCCTGTTTATTTACCCAAACAAAGTGAAAAGTTACGTCCACACAAAAATCTGCACGAGTGTTCATAGCACTTTTTAAATAATTGCCAAAACTTAGAAACAACCAAGATGTCTGCGATATTGTGATTTATAAGGAGAAATACATATTTGGTCTTTGTCCCCATTTCTGACACAGAGCTCCTAAAACCCTTGGAATTTCCTAAGCACTGAAGGCCACAAAGGTATCTTCTGTCATGTTAATGAGGTGACTTTTGGAAAGCTGCTCTGTTGCCTATGGATGCTGGCTAGCTGCCAAGAGAACCAATCCTGTTATTAGAGTATTGGAACTAGTAAGCCCTACCCCTGACCTCCAGGGAGGGGAGGGGGCTGAAGATTGAGTTCAATCACCAGTGACCAATGATTCAATCAATTGTGCCTATGTAATGAAGCCTCCATAAAAACCCCAAAGGGGGTTTGGAGAGCTTCAAGGCTGGTGAACAAGTGGAGATTTGGAGAGAATGGCACCAGGAGAGGGCATGGAAGCTCCATACCCCTTCCCCAGACCTTGCCTCAGGCATCTCTTCCATCTGGTTGTTTCTGAGTTATATCCTTTTATAACAAACCAGTGATTTAGCAAGTCAAATGTGTATCTGAGTTCTGTGAGCTGCTCTAACACAGGAATCAAACCCAAGGACGGGGCTCCCTGGAATTTCTGATCTATAGCCATTGATCACGTGACAACCTGGAGTGACAAGTGGCAGCTGAAGTGGGGCAGTCTTGTAGGACTGAGCCTTCACCTGCGGGGTCTAATGCTGTCTCCTGGTAAACAGTATCAGAACTGAGTTAATTGCTTGGTGGTGCTGGAAAACCCCTGACTCAGAAATGGGTGCATCTTAATGTCCTTTGATAGGTACATCCAGACAATGGAATGCTATTCAGTGATTTTTTTTTTTTTAAGAGAACTATAGGGGCACCTGGGTAGCTTGGTTGAGCATCTGACTCTTGGTTTTGGCTCAGGTCATGATCTCAGGGTCGTGAGACTGAGCCCCTCATCTGGCTCCACATTCAGCGGGAAGTCTGCTTGAGTTTCTCTCTCTCCCTCTCCCTCTGCCCCTCCCTCCACTCATTCTCTCTCTCTCTCTCAAATAAATAAATAAATCTTAAAAAAAAAAAAAAAGAACTTCCCCAACTGACGATTTCCCCAAAGAAATGACAAATCACAGATTCTGGAAGTTCTGTGAAACCCAAGGAGAATCAGCACAAAGGAACAATTGGTTTGCATCCTACTAAAACCGCCTAGACACAAAGACAAAAAGCAAATGCTACAAGCCGCCAGAGGGAAAAAGTCATGTTTCCACACTACATGCCTAAAAGCCACTCTGAGACTGATAGCCGACATCCAATGGGCTTATGTATTTAATCTGCCAAAAGAAAAGACCGTCCACCCTGGAACTCCAGACCCAGCAAAAATATCATTCGAAAGTGAAGGCAAAGTAAAGACATTTTCAGAAAAATAAGAACGGAGGCAATTGTATCAAAGTGCAAAATTCTCAAGACAGTTTTTCAGACAGAAAAAAAAAATGATCCCAGATGAAAGTAAGAAAATGCAGGAAAGAAAGATCAGCGGAAAGAGAAATATGAGATTTATATAAATAAATATCGGCTATATAAAATAACGATGTCTCATGGGATTTTAAATATACGTAGAATTAAAATATATAACAATAATAGCACAAAGGGGGAGGGGAGGCGTAATAATAAAATAAGATAAAGCTCGTAAGCTAAAAATGAAGAAAATGGAATAACATAAAACATTTGATAGTCTAAGACAAGAAAGCCTAGAAAAACCATCATATGAGAGGCAGACCAGATGGAAAACAAATAGTAAGATTGTAGAAATGCATTTAAATGTATCAATAATTTCCTTAGGTAAATGGAGAAAATTAAGAAAAACTGTCATGTTGGATTTATAAACAGATGAAAAGACAAAAACAATAACCCAGCAACAAGGGCCTACTGCCTATAAGAGATACAAGTATGAGAACAGAAAGGTACACAGGAAAGGAAACAATGTATCCCGGGACCACTGACTAACCAATGGAAACCAGATGTCATTGCAGGGACGTCAGTTCAAGCAGAAGACTAAGGGCGCATCTCTCAAGGATACATGGGTCATTCTGCAGAAGTTTGGACAATTCTAGATGTGAGCGTGGCTGACTACTAAAACCTTAAACTACGTAAGAGAAACCTAGCCGGCCACAAAAGAAGTCATGGGTATGTCTACACCCACAGCTGGGATGCTCGCATGCCTCTCTCAAGAGCCGATTTGCACGGCCTTGGTTATTAGAAGATGGAAACTGATTTGTGTTCTTGCTTTGCTGTGATTGAATGGGGAACCAACTGTTTTTGTATTTTGTCTGTTTTCCCACTGGAATGTTGCCTATTTGCTTATTGAGATGTGAGCCTCCTCTAAGATTTACTTTATAATATACATTCTATTTTCCTGCCAACATTTGTCTTTTTATTTTGTTTATGAGTTTTGTGGTTCTTTTTTTTTTAAAGATTTTATTTATTTGTCAGAGAGCGAGCGCGCACAAGCAGGGGGAGTGGCAGACAGAGGGAGAGGGAGAAGGAGACTCTCCGCTGAGCAAGGAGACCAACTCAGGACTCGATCCCAGGACCCTAGGATTATGACCTGAGCCAAAGGCAGAGAAGTAACCTACTGAGCCACCCAGGTGTCCCATGAGTTTTGTAGGTTTTATGAAATGAAATCTTCTCATCATTTTATGTGGTCTATTCCATTGCTTTCATTCTTCAAATCTGCAAGAGTGCGTCTTAATATATTTATTTTTCCTTAGGCGGGATATTCTAATGAGTCTTAGAAGATTGCTGGTATAGCTTCAAAAATATTTACCTCGTTTAAATAGAATCCTTTCAAACTATCCTGAAATTGTATGTGGGAATTTTAAAGGTAGTCTTTCTAACAAGAATGATCTCCCTTCCAAATCTTTGACAAATATTTATTGAGCGTCTGCTAAGTGTAAGGGGCAGGTTCCAGGAGCTGGGATAATGCGTTGATTACACGGACCCTCCCTTCACATAGTTTGCAGTACGGTGGGAAGAAGGAGGCAGTAAACAAATACACAAATAAATACGGGTGTCATGCAACACAGGGAAATGAAGCAGGACAGGGTGACTCAGATGACCTCTGGGCCAGCCTTGATCGCAGGCAGACACCTGCCTTGGCCATCAGCTCCTCCCACGAGCTACATCTGAATCTTCTCCATCCTTCTACAGTGTAATTATTGGTAGATGATCTGGATTCCCCCTGGGAACTCCATAAATCAGGATCAAATTTTGTATCAAACCATACCCTCCATGCCTTCCCCCGTCACAAGTTAGATTTTCAATGAGGGGTAGTTCATTTGCATTGATAGGAACAATTTTTTTGGAGAAAAAAAAAGCTTGTCTCGAAGATTAAACCTTAAATTAAAAAAATAGTGGGCATGAGTAACACGTGGCCCATAAAAGTCTACCAAACCTAGATTGCTCTTAACAGCTAGGAAACGCTCAGACACTGAGGACTGTTCAGGAGGCACATGAGCATCTTGAAATTGTTATGTAAAGCTTCCGTTTCTTTTTAAGATTTATTTATTTTTTTATTTGGGGGGGGCAGGGCAGAGGGAGAGGGAATCTCAAGCAGACTCCACGCCCAGTGCGGAGCCCAATTCTGAGCTCGATCCTAGGACCCTGAGATCATGACTTGAGCCAAAATCAAGAGTCGGACGCTTAACCCACGGAACCACCCAGGCGCCCCGGCTATGAAAAGCTTCTAAGGCCTGGCTCCCTCTCCAGAAATTCTGGTAAAAGTAACTGGGGCAGGGCCTGGGCATCAATATATTTTCAACACTCCCCAGGTATGTCTGGTGTGCAGCCAGGTTGAACACCATGAGGCTAGTGCCAAGATCACTGTTAATTGTCATGACACACGACATTGCATCCTACAGTGGCCTCATGGGGTGTGTCCCATGTCTAACCGCTCTAGTTGCAACACCAAGTATTTCCTCCCCACTGGAAAATGCCCATTTGTGCACAAGATGGGCAGAAACCTGGTGCTATTTGTCTAGTTAGATATTTTACCGATAATTGCTTGCAACACATCTCTTGCAAATGACGCATCTTGGTATCTGCTAAGAATACTGATCTAGGCGGTGAGGCCTTCTGGGTTTTATTTTTAATTTGGTTCACTGGTCCATCATCCATTCCTCATGACAGAGCATCTACATTGGCACAGAGGGCAGTCAAGGGACGATCACCTGGTGTCACTTTTAACAGGAGCAGAAATAAGACTTCTTGGCTTATCAGGATCCCCCGGGCCGGGTGCCCTGCTTCCTTCTTTCTGGGATTAGGCAGGCGGACGGAAAATTAAATGGAGTGTTGCTCCAGCCTCCCTCAAGGAGTGGTCACACGGCCACACAAGTACCGCAGAGCCTGTGACCAGCACGGCACGCAGGGCCCTGCCCCAGGCCCAGGCAGGGCTCGGAGACTCCCAGGGGCCCATACCCAACATGCCTGGTCGACTTACGAAGAAAGGAATCAGGCCCTCTGCTTTGTCTCTCTCCAGGGCCTCCTGCAGGGCAGAAGCACGCATGGCAAACTTGCCATCTGAAGGGATGGCTTTTATTTTCACTCCTCCGATTAATCCGGCTCTTTCCACCGAGGAGTGCGCCTGGAAGGAAGGCATCGGAGTTAGATTCTTGCATGCATGTGCGTGCCGTGTGCAGTGGCCGTGAGCCCCCCGCTCTGCAGAGAGCTCCCCGTGCTGCAGGCCCTCTGCGTCCCCCCTGCACCTCATTCCCGGTGTTGTCTCGGGTTCTGTGGAATCTCGCTTTTCAGATTAGTGAGCAAGCAGTGAGCAGAGTGAGCACACCCAGGTTCTTATCTGGGGGTTCCTCTCACCATGGGGCCTTAGGCCGCTTGGGGGCCACGCTCAGCACATGGTTTCTGGAGAAAAGGAGCCAAGGACACGGCACCATTGTGGGATGGTGGATCCATTGTGTCTCGGGGCCTCCCAGGAAGGCCAGCTCTTACTGAAGGTGCCCCTCTCTGCCCTGTGGCTCCCACCATCACTGTCTCCTCTTCGACTCTCTCCTGGGGTCTGGATCCCGCTGTGGCTCCCAATGGCCGACAGGAGGTGCAGGATTCCAAGCTCCCCAGGCGCTCCCCCCATGACCCTGGCGGGTTACCCCCCTGGACCTGCATGAACTCACATGCACACTGACAGAATACCAAACACCCACATCCAAGCACGGCTGTGGAAATGTCTGAAACGCCGCATGGTTTTGTTTGGATTGGACTGGACACAAAACAAGGATTCAGATCATAGAGGCTCAGTGGGGCTTTGCACTCACCTGATCCGATGAGTAGGCCACTAGCTTTTCCATGATGGCGCCCTGCGTCAGCCCCGGGGAGGCGGCCTGGAGGTGGCGCACCACCTTGGTCCGAGCGGCCAGCAAAGCCACCAGAGTGGCCTCGCTGGCACTTCCCTGGATCGAAGAAAAGGTCGCGATGAGCTTCAAGAGGCAGCAAAGGAATCAATGTTGAAACTGTTGGGAGGCATTAGCGTCCCTATTTTTCTTAAAAGAGGAATCTGAAGCTGCAAAGCTGATTGCCCTGTGCGTAGGAAGTGGATTCCGCCTCACTATGCCTGCCCCTGTAATTTGCGAAATAACCGTGTTTTTTAATTCTGTCATCATCAGGTGGGAAATGGATGCCCAGCAAGAGAGGGACTAACTTGGTCCAGGTGAGCAGCTAGCAAGTGGCAGGGGTAGCAGGGAGTCCCAGCTGCCTTCCAGGCGGCGGGGGGGGGGGGGGGGTCCCCACATGTATGGCCATGTCCCCCCTTCCCACTGCTCATGATCACCACCGCTCACGATCACCGCATCTTAAGTAAATCCTAGAAGAAACCCAGGAGCGGGACAGTATTAACATTAGAAAGGAAAAAAATAAAAGAAGGTAGATTTTGGTCGAGTATGAGAGATTTGTAAGATTTTAGGGTTTTTGCAGAGAAATATACAAGAAAATCATTAGCTCAACCTCCCCCGTTAACATTTCATCTTCCTTTCCCTTCAGCGATCCTGATTTCCTCTTCTGTTTTACCATTTCGATGCTTTTACTCATTCTTTTAAGCCAACACATATCCTACAGGGAGGCGGGTGAAGTTTGAACATAAATACATTGACTTGGGAGTTTTGTAGCTCAAATGCATGGACTCAAGTATACACGATACGATCTTCTTAATTTGGCCTGTGAGGTGGGTTTTGCACTTCTTCAGGCCATCTTGTCTTGAGCAATCACTGTAGAAGTGGTATTAGAACAAAGGTTCTGGACGTGGGCTTGGTGACCGCGCGGGGCTGTCTGGGGCCTCACAGATTGTTGCAATCAGCCTTGTCCGCTGGGAAGGGTGGGCTTCCTGCCGCGAACAGACACGGTTGCATGCGCTCATATAGCAAAGTGAAGAAACAGGGCTGGCAAGGCTAAATGGGCCATCACAGGGAATCCAAGCTCCCTGAGGGCAGGCACTGGACCTCCCACTCCAGTGGCCTGGGCTTCCTCCTGTGCCCCACAGTGTGTGTGTCCTGGATCCACTGGATCCTTCTCATCGGAAGTGAACCAGGAGAAGCTTCCCGAAAGACACAGCTTCTGAGTGCTGGAATCATCTGCCTTGTTCGGTCCCCAACACCCACGTGGGATTGCAGCCCCCTCCCTAACCTCCCACCCTCTGCCTGTGGCCTTGACCCCCAAAGATCTGTTCTCCCCTGAACCACTTGCTAAGGAAAGGCTTTGAATCGCTATGCTAATTCATTATGGGGTTTGCCTCTCCGCTCTGTCCATGTGCTGAGACAAAGCTCCCCTCCTTCACGCAGCCAAAAGTGACTGAACCCATACAATGCCCAACGAAAGAATGAAATCCTCAGTGGAGTCTCCAGAGCTCAGGGGCTCCCGGGCAGCCCACAGGCTCTGGCCCTGACGTCAGAATTCAGGCAGATTTCCGGCCCTTTGTGGAAAGCTGAGCTGAGCTTTGCCCGGGAGAGAGGAGCAGGGGGTCTGTTCTGGAACTGAGGCTGTGTAATGACATCTTAGCTTTACTGCAGCAGGGACAAAGGTTGCCATGGCAAGCTGGCTACGAAGCAGAAGGAAATGCTGGTGACAAGTGACTCAGGGGCCAGAACCGCCCTTTCCTCCTCTGGGTGTTTCAAGTGTTACCACACACGCGGCGAGCAATTGGCTTTTCTTCCACAAGAGCTTTCAAACCCAATTAAGAGACCATTTTCCGGCCCGGTTTGTCCAGCTCAGAGGATGACTTGCCATTTGACTCTGTTGCCCGTCACCGTGCTGACGTCTAGAAGCTGGGACTATGGCCTGGAGGGGCGCAGCGTCCCTCCACAGCTCTGGCCCCGCGGCGGTCACCAGGCCATGGTGCTGTCTGGGTCTCACAGATTGCAGACAATCAGCCTTGTCAGCTGGGCAGGGTGGGCTTCCTGCCGCAGACAGACAGGGACCTGGGCTCGAAGGAGGATTTGACCCCAGGGGCCAAGAGATGCCAGGATGATTCCCAACCGATGCTGGGGCGGCCGGTGTCTCTGCAAAATGGGATTGTCTTTAAAGTAAGGATAATTGCAAGATGAACCTCTGGATACTCTAACCCAAACCAAGAGTCACAGATGAGCTGGTGGAATTCATCCTTGCCTTGCCTCTAGTTAGCTTGCGCTCTTGGGCACGATACGCTCCCTTTCTTGGCTCCAGGTTCCTCAGCGATAAGAAAAGTCATTGATAATGCAGTCAACCCTCATAACTATTTGCAGGTTGAAAGAGGATCGCATGAAGCACTAGGAATAAGCCTAGCCCAGAGAGGGCATTCAGTAAAAAGTCACTGTTGGTATAAAGGGCACGCCTGAGATTATGGGGTATTTGTAAGATTTTTGAGAAGCATCAAATTAGAAGAATCATCTCGTCCGGCTGAAAAGAGCCGAATGCGAAATTGTTTTAGTCATAAGATCCAATGACCCAGAAACACTCTTTTTATTTTTGTGGGGTTTTTTTTTTTTTGACTTTTTGTGGAGCATGAACGGTGGATATGGTCTTAATTCAGAGAGCCTCAGCAGGAAGGCGATAATTTCCTTAGAAGATCGTTGCACTTGCCCTAAATGGTATCCTCTGAGATGTTATTTATAAAGGGGAAAATCTGATACAATGTATGTCATGTATTATTTACATAAACTGTGATGCATCGTAGAAAATAATGCAATAATATCCTCAAAGGATGGGAAATGCTCCCAACAAAATAGTGGGTAAAATACCATCCAGAAAATATTATATTATCCCAATCTTGTATATACACACACACACACACACACACACACGCAAGGACTGAAATAATACCAGAAGTCTGCCCCCAAACGGTCCTGTATCTTTTCCATTTTTACTGTCAAGGCCTGCTTTTCTTTATCTTTTTTTTTTTTTTTTTCTGTCAGAGAGAGCGAGAGCACAAGCAGGGGGAACAGGAGAGGGAGAAGCAGACTCCCTGTTGAGCAGGGAGCCCGTTTCGGGGCTCCATCCCAGGACCCTGGGATCATGACCGGAGCCGAAGGCAGACACTTAACTGACTGATGCCCCCAGGAGCCCCATGGGTCTGGTTTTCATGAATGGAAAGGGGACGACACTTTTGTAAAGAGGAATAGCAGAACCAAAGTGGATCTTGAAGGGATAAACGGGCAATGTGGAAAATGGAAACTGGTGTGGAGAAAACAATGAGCAATTCCCTCCAAAATAGAGAGGAGAAAATGACCAAAAAAGGAAAATAACCTAAGAAAGCTGGAAATGACAGGAGAGGTGGCTGCCTTGTGGAAAATGGAAGGTCCTGGAAAACCCACAAAGGGCTTTTGGGAGGGCGGCCCACAGTGACAGGTGCAGCAGAAGCAAGACTTCCCCGGGGGGGAAGAAGGAGCTGAGTCTGGATTAATAGGGCTCACCCAACAGGGGGGCGAAAGGGGGTGGGGGGCGCTCAGAGTGAATGGGACAGACGAGAAAAGTGGATCTGGGCACACTGTGTGGAATTACAAAGGAAAAGTAAAGTCTGCCGCCAGCATCCAGGTGGCCGGGAGTGTGAGCTCTCCCCAGACCTGGAACTGAGTCAAGTAGGATTCAAAGCCAAAGTCCCCTCCCCGAAACTCTGCTCTCCTTCTGCCCCGCTGCGGCCGCCTGCTCTTCTGTCAGTACCCGGACTCTGCCCTTCCTTAGAGGAGGGACCGCCGTGGTGGCCTCTGGAGAACCAGGTCGGCTGTTCTGGAGTTTGCAGAGCCGCCAACCTCTTCCAAGGTGAGGAGCAGGGGAGGGGCGCAGCCTCCCTCCCTGAGGCCAGCAGGTACATGACAGCCTCGCCCTGGGTCCAGGGAGCTGAAATAGTTTGCCCTTGTGAGGAAATCCTTGTTCTACTGTGTTCACGTTTAAGGCTGGCTCACGGCCTCAAATCGAAACCTGCTCAGAATCAGTGTCAGAGGATGGAAGTTTCGAGAACCAGAGACGGGGAGGCAGGAGAAGACAGAGGGAAGGGCTCCGAGCCTGGCCACGGTGGCCTGTTGGCTGCAAAGAAGTCAGCCAGCAGTCCCAGCGTGTGGCTCTTCGGAGTGACCTGAGCTGGGCCCAGGAATGCCCCTTCCTGAGCCAAGGCCTGTCGAGTCCAAGCTCGAGGGGTCGGGTCTGGGACTCCCTCCGTGACTCTGACGCAAAGTGCGTGCAGTTGGCCGAATAAGGCCTCCCAAAGATGTCCAGGTCTTAATCCCAAAGCTGTGAGTGTTTACGTGGAGACAGGGATCTTGCCGATGTGATTAAGAGCCGTGACACAGGATTATCTTGGATTATTTGAGGGGGCTCTTGAAAGTGGAGAACCTTCCTCATCTGTAGTCAGAGGGAGACGTGACTGAGAAAGAGGGGTCAGAGAGATGGAACGCTGCGGGCTTTGGAGATGGAGAAGGGGCCATGGCCCAGCCCTGTGGGAAGCTTCCAGAAACTAGAAAAGGCAAGGCAAGATGCTCGCCTGGAGCTTCCTGGGTGTCAGACGCCTGAGCTACACTCATTGTAAGATTGTAAGATGATAGGTTTGTGCTGTTTGTTTTTCTGATTTTATTTATTTATTTGTCAGAGAAAGAGAGAGAGAGAGAGCACAAGCAGGGGGAAGGGCAGAGGCAGAGGGAGAGGCAGGCTCCCAGCTGAGCAGGGAGCCCGATGCGGGGCTCGATCCCAGGACCCCGAGATCATGACCTGAGCTGAAGGCAGAGGCTTAACGACTGAGCCACCCAGGCGCCCCAGGTTTGTGCTGTTTTAAGCCACCAAAATTTGCAGCAACAGCAACAGAAAACGGACACACGGAAGTGAGAAGCCCTGGTCTGGGTGAGCAGCAGGCCAGCCCCGGGCAGTGGGGGCTTGCGTCCTACCTGACTTTGGCCACACCAGCCAGGTGATGGCACACAGTCCGGACTCAGCACTTTCACTGGCCCACGGGCAGATTAACAGTTGCTTTAACTGAGTCCCGGAGCCTTTAAATCCAACGGTGCTTTCCCAATTTCAGAGTCCTATACTTGACACCAGAAGAATGATGTCAAGGAGGGGGGTGGGTTCAACAGAGCCCATCGTGCATGCTGGGAAATAGAAAGAGCACAAAGCCCACATCGCCTTGGTGCATTTGTCCGGAGGCTCCCGGTGGGAAGTGACTGTCCCTGACGATGCCTGGGACATCATTGCTGTCAACAACACACGTCCAAAGAGGAGAATGAATGACACGGTGCGTAGAAAAGGCAGCAACGTCAAGTGACCTTGGTTCTCATTGACATAGAACTTTCTAGAAGCTGTGGAAGGACTCCGTCACAGGTGCGCTCCCTGCTCGAAGGACAGTGATCAGGGTGGTGGCAGTCACGGCTCTGCAGTCAGACAGATGTAGGCTCAGAGCCCAGCTCTAGAACTGACCAGCGGGGGGACTGGGGGGGCTGGTGGGCCAGTCACCCCACGGCTCTGTGCCTCAGTGCCCTTGCCTGTCAAATGGTGTTAAAATGGCCCCTAATTCCTAGTCTGTTGTAGAATTAAACGAATTAATGCCTGCAAAGTGCTCAGGCGCCACTTTGATCTATGGAGCTTGGGGGAGGGAGGGACAGAGAGCGCCAGGACCCAAATCCAGATCCAGAGGCTTCCTGACTGCTTGTTCCCCAGAAGGACACACAGGAAGCTCAAGCACCTCTTTTTTTTCCACCTGCCGCTATGGCCCTGGGACGTCACCCTCAGCGTCCCGGGAAGCTGAACACCCCTCCCCTGCTGCTTACCTGGATCACTCCGCCCCCTTCTCCCACTTGCCCCGCCAAAAATGCCTCTGGCAGCTTCAGCATCTTCCCCAGCCAGTCCATCATCACGGTCTCCAGCTCTGTGCACGCCGGACTCGCGGCCTAGCGGGGAGGGAAGCCCGGAATCAGCCACCTGCCGGCTTGTCATGGACGGGTACGCTCTGTCACTTAGGATCTCAGCATCAGTTTCATAAAAAGGCTTAAACATTTGCCAAAGGCCCATCCCTGGGTAGGGTTAATGTGATGGCATGCTCTCCCACCCGGGGGTCCCAGGGAGAAGCATCAGCTGAGACTTGTCCTCCCCCCACTCCCCTCTTACCCACCAACTGGGCACAGCCACAGGACCCCTCGCTCTGGAAGCTCTGAAGCAATAGGGGGGCCCACTCTGGGCACGTGCCGTGCGGAGCGCTTAGCACACACGCCATCCCTCTTCTTTCTCGCCCTCAAAGAACTGAGGGAACCACAGTCCCCAGATCCCAGATCTGCCCCAGGAGGGACGGTGACCTCCCCATCCCCCATCTCTAGAGGCTGGTGTCAAAACAAGGGCCGGGTCTTGCAGGACTTGGGGAGCAGCAGGAGGGTTTACTCTTCCACTGAACCTCAGATTAAAATCTCCCAGTCCCAGAGGCTGTTCAAACGCCTGAAATGAGCTGAAAGGAGTTTCAGACCTGTGCCCTTTGACCAGGACTCGTGGGAGAATGGCTGGGATGGAAGGCACAGCCCAGAATGACCCCAGTGCGCTGGGCTGCGCTCCACCACATGCAGCCCCATCTAGCCACATCCGTGTATATACAGAAGGATCTAGAAAGACACACTGGTGGAGTCTCCTATATAGTCACAAGTGAGAGCAGCAGTGAGACTGGACGCAGTCCGGGAGGTAGGTTCCAGGTGGCCCGAATCCCCTGGGAGCCCCCGGGCAGGTTGCTGACCTCGCCTTTTATGGGCTCGAGATGGTGCTCTGCAATCTTGGACGCTCCTCTGTCATTGCACAGGGGCGAGGACAGGTTGGCTTGGTCCCCACCCAAGGATGCACACCAGCCCATGATGCATGGCTGGTAAGAACGAGCAGAATGTTCTCCCTGCTAGTCTGCCCTGGGGGAGGGTCCTACCCCATCCTAGCCAAGACCAGCTCCAGGCGTGGGAACTGCACTCACTATTAGGAACCCATGTCTTGGCCAGCACAGCCGAGGGGCAGGGAGGCAGCCCTCCCAGGCTCCAGAGAAATCAGAGCGTCCGCAGAAAGAACAGACATCATGGGATAGATGCCGAGTCACCCCAAAGTGACAGGATGGCTCTGGACGAGCCAAGCTAGCTCATGAAAGAAAGTGTCCTTCAGAAAGGGGTGCTCAGCAAAGACAAAGGGAGGAGGTGACCGAGGCCACCCTGTCCGTGCTCATGCTGCTCTCGGCACCTGGCAGAGAGCAGTTCAGAGAGCCACGGCAGGGAGCCTGGGATGACCCCCCCAACCCTTCCCGGGAGGCTGACTCCGTCCCCCAGCAACTCCGGACAGACAGACAGACAGATGGAAGTCTCAGTCTAAAGAGCAAGCGAGGCAGGTTGGGGGGAGCAGGGAGATGCTGGGTCCCGCCGCTCGGCACTAAGCATTCATAAACCAACACCGCCTTCACCTGCCTTGGGTCCTTGGGCAGCACGAGTCAGCACCCATGAGTCCACTCAGCTCCAAGGCACGAGCCAGGTGGCACTTTGGACCCAGGAGGCCCTGGGATCCCCGATGCTGTTGGCAGGCCATCGCTCTACTTCTGAGTGCTCTGCGTGTAGGGAGGAGGGAATCCCTCCAGTAGCACTGGGCCTGGGAGCAGGGAGCCACACAGAGGAGCCAAGCCTGGCCGCTCCTCTGGTATTTTATCCCCAGATGAGGTGGCGCCAGGACGTCTGGCATGGGGGGCAGGAGTTGGCCCCATTTCCAGAGCCGCCTGCCCCGCATCACTCCATGCGGGTGATGGGCGGGGGCCTCGCCAGGCTGCGGACGGATGGAATGAGCCCCGGGCAGCTGCAGAGTATATAGAAATCCTCTGGAATGCTCGGGAGGAATGCAGATGCCCAGGCATGGGCTGCAGAAACTCCAGGGCCTTGGCTGTGATTTTAATTCATACCAAGTACCTCTAAAAAGAAGAAGTGCTGCTATGCAGAACTGGGCTATTTTCCAGAAAGGAGACTTTATCTCGTTCTATCTCCCTGAATTCCAAGTTCCCTTACGAGGCACTCTCTCCAAGGCTGAGTCCTTCCCCCTTCCCTTCCCACAGCTGCCACTGCCACCTGCTCAGGTCCTGCGGGCACAGGAGCCCTGTCCCCACGGCAGCATCTCCCACCATTGCCAGGATCCCCCAGGGTCGCCCCGAGCTCACCCAGGAGAAGCCGATGCAGCCGATGGCCCCACACAGTATGTCTGCAAGCAGGGCTGGGTACGAGTTGGCCGTGGGGAAGTAGGCGAAGAAGTAGGGGTTGTGCCAATGGGTCACCTGTGTGGAGACATTGGGGTGTGAGGGAGCCCAGCCCCACGTGGGGAGGACCCAGGTCCCCTCTGTTTGCCGACACGGCAGGTGAGGTCTTGAAAAAGCAACACTGTATCTTATATCCTGGTTAGGTGCACTTGGCAGAGAAAGAGCAACAACAGAGGCCCCATCTCCCTGGTTAGAAGCCTCGTTTCCCTAAAACTGCTCTAAAAAAGTAAAATCCATATTAGAAAAAAAAAACCAAACCCGATTTCACAGATTCGTCAGCTGGTCTTCCTGCCACCAACTCAATCTCCTATGCAAGTCACCCCTCCAGCAACCCTAGCTCCATCACCCCCCACATCCCTCCTCTCTTCTGTCCCCAGCCTTGCTGTGGGGGGGCCCAGGCTGGGGCAGCAGTGGGGCCACACCGGGGGGTCAGGGGGCAGGGAGCAGATGTGCCAAGACATGCCCGGTTAGGGAGGCAGGGGCCCGGCAAGCCCGCTGGGAATGGGAAAGCAGGACTGGCTGGGAACATCTCAGAGTCTGGGAAGAAGATGGGGGAGGGGAGAAAATGGGGGGAGGAGGGGCTGTTGACCAGCCTGTCAGGAGGGAACAGAATAAATAAAGCATTTAAGACACCCTCCCCAGGGCGCCTGGGTGGCTCAGTCGTTAAGCGTCTGCCTTCGGCTCAGGTCATGATCCCAGGGTCCTGGGATCGAGCCCCGTATCGGGCTCCCTCCTCAGCAGGGAGCCTGCTTCTCCCTCTCCCGCTCCCCCTGCTTGTGTTCCCTCTCTCCCTGTGTCTCTCTCTGTCAAATAAATAAATAAAATCTTAAAAAAAGAAAAAAAAAGACACCCTCCGCCCCTGGGCAGTGGAGGTATTCTTGCCAACACGCCTCATTTTCATGGTCTGGAGAAAAATGCGAATACATCTTTAATAAACTAGTTACAAACTGTCCATTGGGCCCCATGTGGCACAAAAGACCACCTGGTTGTGAAGGTAGCCGACTGGGAGCTCTCTGAGAACTGGGAGCGGTCCTGGGGACTTAAGACCAGTCCTGCTCCCGCCACGGTCACCCCCCACCCCAGGTTGAGGGCGGGGAGCCAGCATGGATGCTCCTGGAGCACTGAGCAGGGGAGGGATGGACACATACTACAGAAACCCAGGGAGGACCAGGGGATTCGGTCTGGGGTGGGGGCAGGGGTGGCCAGGAGCTTGTGGGGACCAAGAAGGAGGGGGCAATGGTCTGGAGAGACCTAGAAGCTCAGCACAGTCCCAGCCTGGGGGGCTCAGGCAAGAGAGGCTGCTGGTGGAGCTGAAAGGGGTATAGGGAATGGCAGGTCCAGTGTCTAGGGCCTACGAGATACTTTTAGGGGCCCAGAAAATATTTTAATTTCTTTGAAGAATCAGAAGGAAGAAGTAAACATTCAGGTCCAGGGAAAAAAAGTAATCTAATGCTAATACATTCATGTCCATGTCCGTGCCTTCGCAAATTATAAATTCCCATAGTTCTAAGGAGGAAGGAGCCCCCGGGAGTGCGAGTGGGCCCCCAAAGGCCCCTCACTGTGTCCCCTCCCTGCTTGCCCTGACACCTGGCGAAGGACAGGAGTGATTCTCCACTGGGGATCCCTGCACCTTTGCTTTCACGCTCAACTGATGCTCACACCACACTCGAGATGGATATTCCTGCGCTCACTCCGCATACCTGCAGACAGGAGCCCCGAGAGCTCATCTACTGTCCCTTGCAGCCCACCCAGGGACCCAGGGACCCAGGGCCGTGCACATCCCAGGGACCCAGGACCGTGCACATCCCAGCGCAGCTCTGCACACTGAATGCCCCCTTCTCACACCGCCAGAAAACTCCAAATTCTATTGTCTCCCACATCCCCCGTTATGGAGGGCATGTTTGTGCTCCCCAAATTCCTATGTTGAAGCCCTAACCCACACTGTAATGACATTAGGGGTGGGGTGTGAGGGATGCCCAGAGGCGGCCATCCACAAGCCAGGCTGAGAATCCTTACCAGGAACCAAATCTGCTGGCACCTTGATCTCACACTCCCAATCTCGGGACTATGAGAAGCAAATAAATGTCTGCGGTCTCAGCCACCCAGGCCCAGAGTGCTTTACCACCCCCTCTGCCTGACATTTAACCACACCTCGCCTGGAAGGGCTTAGTGCCTTAGTGCGGAGCGACTCAGTGTGTTTGCACAACCTCAAAGGCGAGAACAAGAATCCCCCACTTCGCTCCAAGCCCAAATGTCAAGGGAAACCCCTGGGAGGTGGAAAGTGAGCAGCAGGTCTGAAAGAGGCATTCTGGTCTGGAGGAACAGCCCTACCCCGGCTCGGTGGCCCCGTGACTCAGTGGCTTCAGATAAAGAGGTCTGCCTCCATGGACAGAATCTGCACAGAAGCAGGGTCACACACCCCTCATTCTCAAGTAAAATAAATAATTTCTTCCGGGCATGCAATTTGCCTTGCTAAACACAAGAATGTTAGAAATGTGCTTGCTTTATTTTGAGCAAGGAACTTACTTGAAACAAACCACCAGGGGTCTATGTCCCCCAAAGGTCCTATGAGGGCTCACGCATGTACCAGGGGCTCAGGGTGGGGCCTGACCTGGGGATCTATGGAGGAAAGCATACTCATTGCCCTAGGAGTCCACACAATCTGGGGTGCAGTCCTGGCCCCATCACTTACTAGCTGTGTGACCTCAGGCTGAACACCTAACCTCTCTGGGCCTCTGTTGGCTCCGTTGGCTCACCAGCAAGGTGGCCGTGAGGACCTATGCCTAGCATAGGACTCCACCTAGCATAACACGTGTGACCTGCCCAATTCCCAGTAGGTGCCACCTTAATGCTAACCCTTCTGTTTCGCAGCCTTGGGTCCAGACTTACCCCTGGCATGATTATCTTCTCAACATCGTTGAGGATGTCCTCAAATGTGTCTGGCTCCTCGGGGGCAGTGGTGGGGATCAGGGGCCGCAGGTAGCCGGGCTCCACATCGGGGTAGACCTGGCGCCCCTCGATGCCTTCCAAGTAGTCAGCCACAAAATCCACCATCTCCTTCCCTCTCCTTCGGAATTCACTGGAGTTCATGGTGGCAGAACCTTCACAGTGAGAGAAAATAAATCAGTTAGCAAATATGACAACCTCTAAACTGGACTGGGGCAGTTACCAGCGAACTGACTGCTGGGGCCACCTGGGCGGTGACGGAAATACCCAGATCCCAGGTCGGGAGCACCTCCCTCCATGTCTGGATGGATGGAAGCACCACTGGTTTTGAACACATAGGTCCCACGCTCATCCTACCATTGACCAACTACTCTCGTCTTACCACCTGCATCAGTGAATGGGGCTAGAAGCACACACTTCTTGTCCTGGTCCATCCCAACCCTCATGACAAACACCGACCAAGTCCTGCCTTGCCCCTCACTAGCTGCTGGACAGAGACAGGCAAGCATAACTCTCTGAGCCTCTGTGCCCACAGGAGAGCTGAAGGTGACAAAGCCGATTCCTCAGGAAAGTGTGGAGGTGAACTCACATGGTGAGTGTCAAGCACTCAGTCAGTCCAGAGCCCGGTGTGTGTAACCTCCCGCCAGCTTGTGTCTGCTTCCTTTCGATTCCATCCCAGCTGGGACCACACCCCTGCGTGCAACCTGCATCCCAGACCCAGCGCTTTCCTTCCTCATGACATCAGGAAGATGCAGGTGATTCTGGTTACTTGGGGCAGTGAGGGTCCATAAAGTCTCCTTGGACACCACAGCATTCCCCGGGGGAAATGCAGGGTGAGGATCCTGAATCTCTGGTCACAGATAGGTCAACCAATCAGTACACAATATTGTTGTAATTTTTTAAAGATGCTTTATTTGATATTCATAATTAAGTTTGGACTCATGGCCAACTGCACGATAACTCATGCCAGGAAGCTTCTCCAACACACGTGTTTTCTCCCTAAGGCACATCATGCTTTGTGCATGGAGGACCCGTACAGTGTGCTTCAGATTTTATTTTATTTATGGTCAGGAAAGCGCCACGAGTATGGATTTCGGGATCACAAACGAATTTTAGCAGGTAGGTGAATTTGCACGTAGGAGATCTGTGAATAAGAAGAACTGGCTGTATTTTTGAAACAGGGAACTGGGACAATGCAAAGAAAGGTATTCATCTGGAATCCCACCACTCAGAATTCTGATGCATGTCCTTCCAGAATGCTTCCTGTATTTGTAAGGGACCACTGGGTGCTAAGCAAGGGGTGCATTTTTGAATTCTTCCCACAGTTCAAAGCTTCATAATTCGCGACTGACTTTTCCATGGGGATACGTGCTGGGTGGGGGGTGATTCTACACTTTCTGTATGTAACACAGGTGATGAATTTGGTGTCGGAATGCCAGCACATCTTCCATCGATTCCCATTGTCCGTGCTGGGTTTCTGTGGAGTTTTTTCAACCATATTTATGAGGTAAAAGGTATTAAAGAGGAATGGTTCACCAGACACTTGTTAAACACAACAAGAAGATTTTATTCAAGACTATTGCCAACAGGGGAGGGAGACTGACTTTAGCTCCCAATGCAACAGGGGAAGGTGGGGATTCATAGGCAACAGGTAGGGTAGGGAGTAGATGGAACATGACTCAGAGCAACTTGGTTGGGGGTCCAGGGTAGGGAAAGAAGAGCTCGACTGGATATCAAGGGTAGGGCCTTCCCTGATGAGCTGGCTGGCAGGATTCTTCGCCAAACCCGGGCTCAGCGTGCCAAATTGAGTGTGAATGAAGATGGCTCACAGAAGCAGGACTGAAGTTTGCCCGAGGAGGGCGTCTTGGCAGAGGTGAGCCAGTCTGAGGATGCCTTTCCAGGCCTCGGTGCTCTCTCCAGTCTCCAGGATGCTTTCCTCAGAGCGCTCCCTGGTACATGAGTTAGATGTTTCCAGGTTGCTTCAAGATCGATTGGTAGAGCAAACCCTCAACTCCGTGTTATTGTCTGGGGATACATTTTGCATCTAGTGAATGCATGAGTCACAGCAACTGGGACATAAAGTACTCTAAGTTGCAGCAACAGTGAATGCTAAAAACCTGTGATCGCTGGAGTCCGCATTTGTGCTTATAAGCTCAGGGCCAAGGAGTGCTCTGCTTCTCATCCAGGATATCACAGCCAGACTTTCCAAAGGCTCTTAGCGCAAAGCCCCAAAGCTTTATCGGCATAACTTCTGGTTTATAATTCCCTGGGCCTGCAGGCTTTGAAACTGATTTTTCATTCAGAGTGACTGATTATTTCGAATTTTGCACAGATAGTAAACCTTGCTTATTAAAACCCCCAAATCAAAGTATTTCAAGTTGACATGATTCAAATGCAACTAAAACTGTATGGATTTGCAGGTCTTTTTTTGCTAGCTTGCTTTTCACTAAGCAATTTTATGTGCATGTCCCACGTTAATAAATACTTTTCCAGCATGTTCTTTCTCACAGTTGTTCGTATTTCACAGCTTACACGTGCTGTATTCACAGTACGCTTCAATCGTTGAACATTCCAAAGTGCTCTCCCAGAGGGAGTGTGTAACAATGCTCCGTTTGCCATGCTGTCACCAACACTGGGTTTGAGCAATCTCATTTTAAGCTTTACCGGCCTCACAGGTATTGATGATCCTGTTTTACTTGGTTTAATGAGGTTCGATGGGTTTCTCTTGCTTCTTTGCCATGTGGATTTCTTTTATGAAGTGCTTGTCCACTGCTTATTTAATTGTGAAAACTCCATTGTAACAGGTTCGCCCTTATGTCTGTGATATATTTTGCAGACATTTTCTTCATTTTTTACTTGACCTAATTTTGCTGATAATTTTCTTCTGACCTATAAGAATTTCAATTTTTATGTAATCGAGTCTCATGATCTTTTCCTTTATGATTTGTACCAGGGGAATGACTATTAAAAATGCCCTGTGGATGGGATGCTGGGCTGGCAGTCAGTTGAGCGTCCGCTTCTTGGTTTCGGCTCAGGTCATGATCTTGGGGTTCTGAGATCGAGCCCCACGTGGGGCTCCATGTTCAGCACAGAGTCTGCTGTGTTTCTGTCTCCCTTTCCCTCTGCCCCTCCCCCCTGCATTCTCTTTCTAAAATAAATAAATAAATCTTCAAAAAAATGCCCTGTGGAGTAAATATTCGGGCGATCTCTATGTGCCCTGCTGTGGATTAGCACAGGGAACTCGCAGAAGATCCAGCATGAGGAGCTGGGCACAATTAAGAAACACGCTTTGGTTCCCAGAGAATCAGCTGCTCCTTTCAGCAGGAACAACACAGCACGGATAGCCAACACCGACGCCTCAGGAAAAATGGCCAGACACGCACACCAACTCACCCTCCGAAGAAATATTCCCAAATCGTAAGATGAGACTGGCTCATTATATTCTAGCTGTTCTGCCATTAATTTGCCTATTATTTCCCACAAAGGCCTTTCCAGAAGGCTCTTAAGGCCGAAGCCTCAGAGAATCTCATGCTTCATTTTGTAGCTGTTTGATATCTCATGCCCCTAAGCTGGGCAAATATTGGCTGGAAGATGTAGACAGTGATAAAGTGGGTGACTGATGCCTCCCCAGGCCCTCCGAAGAGCTTCTGTGGACATAATCTGATCACCGGGCGGCCCAGTCCCAGTGATCTATGTGCAATCGTTGTCATGTTGCGTGGGTGCAGGGACCCCAGCTCGTCCCTGGACTTCTGCACCCCGTGCACCCCCCGGCTTCCCAGTCAGTGCAGGGCAGGGCACAGCTCTGGCCCCACAAGCTCAGGCAGGTCTGAATTCCCCTGCACCCCCTCGTCCCTCCTGCCTGGCCTAGGGCTTATTTGGTTATGTGATTTATCATTCCACTGATATTCTCTGCCAACTGGGGCTTCCCCGAGCTGAGTCCTCAACTGTTGATTTTTGCTTTCTCAGGACCAAGCACTGACCCGGGGCCACACTGAGCACCTCGAATGCTTGCTGACTGAGAGGGATGAATGACTGAATATATGAATGGACAAACGGAACATCTGGTCCTGTAAACATTTCATTTCTGAAATATGCCCTGTTATACCCTACTCTTTACCTTTAAGACAGCCATAACCACGAGCCCATCACATATCTGCCACAGGAAAAGCCACAAGAGACAATGGTCCCAGGATGCCTGGGTGGCTCAGTCGGTGAAGCATCTGCCTTCAGCTCAGGTCATGATCTCAAGGTCCTGGGATCGAGCCCCACATTGGGCTCCCTGCTCAGCAGGGAGCCTGCTTCTCCCTCTCCCTCTGCCCCTCCTACCCTGCTCATGCTCGCTCTCTGTCTCTCTGTCTCTCAAATAAAGAAAAATATTTTTTAAAAAAGAGATAATGGTCCCTATGGAACCCTGACCCACCCTCGCCGGGGCCCCTCATGTCCAGTTCATGCTGAGCCTCTGGCCCTCCAGCCTCGCTAACAACGCAGTTTGCCCAGCCTAGCCCTCAGTGTTCACCTTGGACTTGAGCTTCCCTGTCCTCTGGCTCCAGCAGTACCCCCAGAGTCTGGACCAACCTTGGCCACAGTGGTTTGGCCAGAACCCAAGCCAGGCCTCACACGGTGTCTCACAGGTCATGGGCGTCATGTAGCTGAGCGCCCATGGGACCTCAGTAATGACAGAGCTGAACTGGCTGGACGAACCAAGTCCACAGTTTGGGCGTCAGGGGGCGGGGGTGGGGAGTCAGTCCCTCTGGGAGGGTGAGGGACCCACTGCAAGGCGGTGCTCTGTCCCTGTCTATGGTTCTGCCTGCCAGGGCTCAGCAGCCATGGTCTTGTTCAAACTCTGGGACACTGGACACTGCAGCCTTTCCTGGCCTTCCTCTTCTAACTTGATAAAAAGAAAAGTGCTTACATTTTTTAATACACTATTCCAGGTAAAATGAACCATAATTAGGATTCAAAACACGCTTCTCCCCCCCGGGGACTGAGGCCTTGTCTCTTTCCCTCCAGCACATCAGTCTCAATCTAGGCACAAAAGTAATTGGACCAATTTTCCCCTGAATCACCTGGTTTCTTGATGAGCATTTTCTCTGTGGGTGCAGAAGCATAAATAACCCCAGCCCAAGAAGTGCTTCTAACCCAGACCATGAGGAAGCTTCTGGCAATGAGAGCCTTCTAACAATAAGGGTGGCCAGGTCTCAGCTTGCCTTGAAAGAAATCCCCTATGCTCTTCCATAATGCGTAAGACTCTAGTTAACAAGTCATTCAGGAGCTGTGCGTCATTTAAATTAGCATTTTGTTCAGTGACTGTATAGTGTGTGAAGAATCTCAACAAGCCCCCAAAAGGCCACAGCCAGGGGCATGGCCATCTCCGGAGTCAGGCACATCCTCGCCCTTTCTGACCCTCTCCCAGCCCCGCACAAAGGCTCCTGGTGAAAAAGCTTACCTCTAAGGACTCTTGGGAGATTACATGGGATAATGAGTTAAGTGCCCCTCAGAGTTGGCATTCAGGTAAAACTTTTTATTAAAACTTGGGGAGGGAGCACCTGGGTGGCTCAGTCATTAAGCATCTGTCGTCAGCTCAGGTCATGATCTCTAGGGTCCTGGGATGCAGCCCCCCATCGGGCTCCCTGCTCAGCGGGAAGCCTGTTTCTCCCTCTCCCCTGCTTCTGTTCCCCTCTCACCGTGTCTCTCTCTGTCAAATAAATAAATAAAATCTTCTAAAAAATTTTTAAAAAACTAGGGGAAATGGTGGTGGGATGGGGGCAGCGGGGGGAGGGCAGAGGAGATATATGAGAACTCCCTCCTCAATTTTCTTGCAACCCTGATATTGTTCTAAAAAACAGTCTATTTTTTTTTTAATAAAAATAAATGTATTAACTGAGCAAAAGTACCTCATTTTGTGGGGTAGGAGAACCAGCAGCAACAGTTCCTCCCTCTCCTTTGGTGAAACATGATTTCACCTTTTTCTCCATATATGGTTCTCAAGCTCATCTGTTTACAAAATGGAAATCCCACTATACTGCAAACGCAGCTTCTTTTCTTTTTTAAAAAATTCAATTAATTAACATGTAGTGTATTGTTAGCCTCAGAGGTAGAGTTCAGTGATTCATCAGTTGCGTATAACACCCAGCGCTCATTCCATCAAGTGCCCTCCTTAATGCCCACAAGAGGAAATTTGGAAGGAACCCAAATACGTAGAGGTTAAAGAGCATCCTACTAAAGAATGAATGGGTCAACCAGGAAATTAAAGAAGAATTAAAAAAAAAAATTTCATGGAAACAAATGAAAACGAAAACACAACAGCTCAGATCCTTTGGGATGCAGCAAAGGCGGTCCTAAGAGGGAGGTATATAGCAATACAGGCCTTTCTTAAGAAACAAGAAAGGTCTTCAATATACAACCTAACCCTATACCTAAAGGAGCAGAGAAAGAACAGCAAATAAAGCCCAAATCCAGCAGGAGAAGAGAAATAATAAAGATCAGAGCAGAAATCAATGAAATAGAAACCAAAAGAACAGTAGGACATATCAATGAAACTAGGAGCTGGTTCTTTGAAAAAATTAGTAAGATAGATATACCCTGGGCCAGACTTATCAAAAAAAAAAAAAAAAAAAAAAGAGAGAGAGAGAGAGAGAGAGAAAGGACCCAAATAAAAGCACAAATGAAAGAGGAGAGATCACAACCAACACCAAAGAAATACAAACAATTACAATTATAAGAATATATTATGAGCAACTATATGCCAATGAATTAGGCAATCTGGAAGAAATGGATGCATTCCTAGAAACATATAAACTACCACAACTAAAACAGGAAGAAATAGAAAACCCGAACAGACCCATAACCAGCAAAGAAATTGAAGCACTAATCAAAAATCTCACAGCTTCTTTTCAACCCCTGGCACTCTGGGTTGTGCTCACGGATGCGTCAGATTGCACAATGAGAGGTGGGCACGGGACTGGGGCAGGGCTTAGGGCTCAGACCTACTTTCCTACAACTGCTCCTCTTGGAGCCCGTGATTTGGAGCCTTTGCTCTACACGCTTAGCCCCACACTCCTCCAGAAAGATGTCTTAACAAGTCAGTCTTGCATTAAGACCTTATGTAGTAAGGCCCTCTGCACACAAGGTCTAAAAGCTACCAAGAAACTCCATAGACTCACTCATGTGGGAGGAGAAGCAGCCATGGTAGAAGGTGTTCCCGGGAGGTGCGGTGCACGCAGGAGAGAGTGTGGACTCTGAATTCAGAGTCCTGGGTTTGCACCTTATCTTCACTGCTTATTAACTTGGTGACATCTGGTAACGGAGGAAGGCCAGTTAACCCCTTGGAGCCCCCATGCCCCATTCCCACCCAGATCGGAGGGATGTGGGGAGCAGATTGTGCTCCCTGAGGTGGGACCCAGGTCATTATGCAAAGTGGAGACCTGGTCAGGCTTGCCCAGGCAGAGCTGACACCGGGAAGAGCCTGGGCCAGTGTCACAACGAAAGCGGACACCTCTGTCCTCCAATCTCCCACCAGCGCCTCCCACTGGCAAAACTTACAGGATCCAGGTGCCTGGGAGCCGGGGTCGGGAGGGAAGGGGCAGGACTAGAGACCCAAGCCCAAGATGGGCTTCCCAACTCATTTAAAGCTTTGTTATGCCTGAGCGATCGCCACCCTAATTTTACAGGTGGGAGATCTGAAATGTTAGGGCCTGGAGATGTCACGACCCTTCCCAGATGTGAAGCAAGTGATGGCAAAGCTTTCCTAGCACTCTGTCCTTCATGCCAAAGCGCCCTTCCCTCTAACTCCGATAATTGAGGCAGGTACCTCATATGACACATGGACCACTGTCTTCCACTCAGTTACCAGTTACTTTCATGTACATTGGGGTGTCCTTGTTGAAATAGGGACTCTTATCGGTCAGCATTTTTATTAGCTCACAGGTGAAGCTCGTGGCTTGTATTCTTATTAATCTTCGTAATAACCTTGTTAGGACCATTACCATCCCCTCGAACAAACGGAAAGGCCCTTGGCACCGAGAGGCTAGGGACACAGCTGGACCCAGCACCCTGAGCCTGGCCCCTCCTGAATGTACTGGACTCAAGCATAGGTTTCGCACATCCCCAACAACCCTGGCCAGGGTGTGGGCTGACAAACCCTGAGAAAGACAGGACTAAATTCAGGAAACCGGTCTCTCCCTGAGCCTCCAGTGGTGAGTTCCCAAACGCCCCCGAGGGATCTCTATGGGGTGTTCGTGCTTGCCAGGCTGAGTGGCGGGGGACATGTTCGTATCATTCCGGTTCCTCTGGAAAGGAAATGACAGCGTGCGAAAGAACGGAAAACTTTACACCTCTTAATTCCATTTGGGAACTGACATCTTTGAGGGACAAATTCAATAGGAAAACACAGCGACGTGCCTCATGACGGCAGCAGCAGACGAGGGACGAGCACACCGAGACGTCTGCCCAGCAGGTGTTAATAAGGTACCCGTGTGCACTCTATGAACATAATGTTGCTTACTATACTTGGGCAAATGGGAAACATAAGTGAAAAAAGAGGTACCAAATAACACACATACCTTGGTGACCACTGGCCAAATTGTCCAAGATCAGGCGTAAATCAGAATAATATCAACAAGTTGGTTGCCGCGGTATTTTTCTTCTGAAATTGCTTAAAGTGTCAATTTCCCGGGCAGTTTCACGTCTCAGGATACGTTTGCAGGGATGCAGGTAGAAGCAGCAATCTGTTCCCATGAGAGTAAAAGAGAAATCATGACACAGATTTCTCTATGGGTCCTGCCCATGAGCATCATCATCCAGGAAAACACTGAGGCTCGGTCTTTGTCCTGGGCGGGGATTTCCTCCTGTTTGCCCTGCACTACCCTGGGGTTCTGTCACCGCCAGATGACCCAGCTGGGTCAGGATTGTGTTCTAACGTGATGATTTCCTAACATCAGTAGCAAAACAAATGTCAGACGCAGACAGCCTTAGAGGCCGGGGGGCCTTCTACCTGCAACATCTCGCTGCCTGGTCTACAGGGGAGGAAGCAGACAGCCTCTCGGAGCAGAGCCGGGACTCAAGTCCTTCTGTCTACTCTGATCCCAGAGGCACGTTCTTCCTCCTCCTCCAGGCTGCTAAGAGGAAGAGCATAGTCCTGTGCAACGGCAGGCTTGGATCCGGTTCTGTTCAGTGTAGCAGGGAACCTCTCTAATGCCAGCCAAGCTGGTCAGACAGGAGGAGGCTTCCTGGGTGTCCAGCACAGACCGGGTAGAACCCCCCTGCCCATCAGCTCATGCCTTTGCAGGTTAATGATTATGCACCCTCTTTTAGAATTCTTGGTATAATGGCCATCTTCCAGGCCGGAGGTGGGGACGTGGAGAGGTCAGGTGGCTTGGCCACAGGCACGTCCAGCAAAGAGCTGGAACCAGCCCATTGTGTTCCCCTTGGTCGTGACCCCCAGTGAAGCAAGAGAGGCCTTGTGAGCTGCCTGGACCCGTATGGCCCCTTGGGGGCGTTTGGGAACTCACCACTGGAGGCTCAGGGAGAGACCGGTTTCCTGAATTTAGTCCTGTCTTTCTCAGGGTTTGTCAGCCCACACCCTGGCCAGGGTTGTTGGGGATGTGCGAAACCTATGCTTGAGTCCAGTACATTCAGGAGGGGCCAGGCCCAGGGTGCAGGGTCCAGCTGTGTCCCTAGCCTCTCGGTGCCAAGGGCCTTTCCGTTTGTTCGAGGGGATGGTAATGGTCCTAACAAGGTTATTACGAAGATTAATAAGAATACAAGCCACGAGCTTCACCTGTGAGCTAATAAAAATGCTGACCGATGAGAGTCCCTATTTCAACAAGGACACCCCAATGTACATGAAAGTAACTGGTAACTGAGTGGAAGACAGTGGCTTTTATCATTTGCTCACATTTTAAATTTAAACTTATTTTAAATTGAAATTTAAAATTTTTAAAATTTTTATCACTTTCATTCATGGTAATTGCTATTCTGACAAGTTTATACAAGAACCATCCAGTAATTCCAATTTTTAATGTCCCCCCATCTGTTTTCCTTTTATTTCATGTTCTTCCAGAAGACACTTTCCTTGCTTGGAAAGCACCTCTCCTCCCCTTTAAAACTCTCACCCCCTTTCTCTTGCTCTCTTGTAGTCATATTAATAGGTCACAAAAGGCCACCATCATCTCTGCCTTTTCCATAGACTCAAGACTATTAAATTATGTTCTAGTTGGTTGCTTTTCTCATAATAGCAGTCACGTCCTCTGGTTAACTCACGTATTGATTTATCATCTATTTCAAATACATGACACCTGCCATCGTGAGTCTGTTTAGTTGGCTTTGGCACACTCTTTGGGGAGTCTCCGTTTTTTTCATAAATCAAGCCAGTGGTAAATATTGACTGTGGACTCTCTCTTACTCCTTGGAGGTGGTTGCTGGCCTGTTCCCAGTGTTGCTAAGAAATCTGTGTTTGAGGCTTCCCCAAGTCAAAGCTCAAGAACACGTTGACCCAGGACTGCCCTATCCTATTGTTCGAAAAACCAGATGCCCAACTTCCAGGCTTGTTGTATGCCGTATCTCAGGAATCCTGCCCGTGAGTATTACTATCGCCGTTTGACCAAGGTTCAGAGGGGCTGGTGCCCCGACCAAGGCTATACAACCGGTAAGGGGAAGCAGTGGGGGCTGGAGTTTCGGATGCTGAAGGCACCCTCCTCCCTTGACAGGCCGGGGGGCCATGCACTCCTGAGCCACCTGCCGCCTCTGCCCACCCAGAGGAGGCTCTGATCTGGGCTGGGGGGGGCAGCACCTGCAACCCAGAGTGTGGTCTGGGTGCTGCCGGTTCACCGCACGGCAGAGCAGGTGCATAGGTGAAAGTTCTGACCTGAGCCCCCACCTGGGCAGAAATGGGCAGAGGCTAGACCGACTCCGCTGTCCTCCGTGGCCCGGAGAAGTGCCCCCCCCACCTCCTCCAGACCCAAGCAAATGCTGAAATAGTCACTCTACACAGGGTAGCGATGTCCTCCCAATCTTCACGTCAGCCTTGCAGGGTAGCAATACTATCCCCGCTCTAGAAATGAGGAAATGGGCTCAGGGAAGCAGGGGGCTGGTCTCAGCGCACTCGGCTACAGGCAGTTTCCCCGGTGGGTTTGTGCACTCGGAAGACCAGACCGGTTCCTCTGAGGCCTTGTGCCTATGCTCTGCCCCCTTATGCCCTGAGCATCTTCCTCCAGAAATGCTGATGAGCACCTTGAGACACTTCAGGACCTCTCTTATGCACAAAGTCTAATTTTCCTGGGGTCTTTCCCCAAACTTGCCGCCAGACTGAGTTTCCAAGGTTACAGGGTAAAACCTTCAGAATGATCCGCATCCTCGAGAGGGGAAAACAGATGTAAATAAATCCCCCAGCTACTTATCTGGATTTGTAAGGGTTTGGCAGGGTTGTTGTTGTTTTTAAGCATTTTCGTCAAATTGGCCGTGCGCAGAAGCGCCCCCACCACGTGTCCAGAAGAAGAGAAAGAGGTTGCGGTAAAGGACACAATTTTCTCCCTTTCAGAACCATCCAGATACTCCTTGTGTTGCCTATGTGTCAGCCACTCCAGGATGTCCTCTGTCTTTGCCCGGGGACTGCACAGGCTGCCCCCCCCCCCCCCCCCCGGCAGAGAGGGTCTGTTTCTCTCCAGCAGCCTGGGAAACCCGAAGAGGCCAGCTTTCATGCTGCAAGGGGCATCTTTGCTTTCGGTTCTGTTTCAGAGGGGAAAATGCTGCCCGTTTAATGAGAAATCAAGTGGGAGCACCCAGGTCTTGGAGCCTTTAAGAGAGAAATAAGATTGGGGGGCGGGGGGAGCCCAGATCACTTGCTTGAACTTCCCTTTGGAAACTGGAGAGAACAATATTCCCCGGGGCAGGGGAAGCACTGAGCAGCATTTCAACCCCCTCCCACATCCCCACCTGCAGGTGACTGGCTTGTTAATACTACAGCTCCCATTATTGACCACCTACTGCGTGCCCCGCCCCTTACAAACATCAGAGCAGGTGTTTACAACCATCTTTCGGGAGGACTGTCAGCTCTCCTGCACGCTGAGGACAGGAGCCCGGGCAGGGGATGTTCTGTGTCCTCCATGCAGCCTGGGTCCACCTGGTTCCCTGCCACCTCCTTTCCCACCCCATCTCCTGGCCTCCGTGGGCTCCACATGCACCAGGAACCAGCCCGGAAGCTCATTTCCACTCGCTTTGTTGTTATCGTGGCTCAGAGAACACGGGCTAAAAAAACCATCCGAAGTTTCTGCTTCTTTCCCTGACCTGTTGCTGAGAGACACACACAAAGGCAGGTGACTTCAGTTGGCACCTATGTCTGTAAAAAGTTCCTATAGTGTGCCCCACCAGCCCACAGCTGGATGCCGAGCCGTCCCAAGCCGGCCAGAGGAAATCCACCCAGCTGAAAGCAACAGGCAAACCTCTGGTCCCCAGACCCCAGGGTCACAGCCATCCAGGAGCTGGACTCTCCAGTGGGGCTGGTCCCCCAGGCTACAAGGACAAAGAGCTGTACTCACAGGCAGCCCCGAGGTGCTTGCTCCCTCTCTCTCTCTCTCTCTTCTCTCTCTTCTCCTCCGTGACAGTTAAAAGGCACAGAGGATGTGATTGTCATTTATATAGACAGAGTGTCCGCCTCCCCAAAGCCAATCAGAGCAGCTTGCTCTGCTTATTTCCCCCGCAGCATCTCCCACCTCCCGCCCTCCGTCTCCCCACCCCGGACTCGAGGGCCGGGTGGGGGCAGAGCAGGACCACGGAGACAGTGGAGACCGCAGGGGCCAAGCCCATCAGTCCAGATCAGACAGCAGCAGAGGCAGGTGAGAATTTGACCCAATTCATGTGATTCAAAATCCCGTTCTTTTAACCCCGAAGCCTACCAGCATTCAAGACACAAATTTCTTTGTTTTTTTCTTTTTGTTTTGTTTTGTTTTTAGAGGAGAACATTTTTAAAAACACCTATTGAAGATAGATTTTCCAATGGTTTATAACCGGTGTGCGGTAATGCACTGGCTTTTTTTTAATTGAGGTATAATTGACATAAGATATTATGTTACTTTTAGGCACACGGTATAGCGATCGGACATTTGTAAGTGTGGTGAAAGGATCATCAGCCTGAGTCTACGCACCCCGTGTCACGGCTCCAAGTTGATAGCATATGATCAACTGTACCCCCACGCTGCCCATTACGGCCCCATGACTTCCTTCTTTTATAGCTAGAAGTTGGCACTTCTTGACCCCCTTCGTCCATGCCCCGCCCCCATACCCTCTGGCAACTGCCAATCTGTTCTCTGTATCTAGGAGTCTGGGTTTTGTTTTATTTGATCTGTGTTGAGATTCCACATATGAGTGAGGTCACATGGTATTTGTCTTTCTCTGACTTATTTCACTTAGCATAATGCCTCAAGGCCCATTGCAAATGGCAAAATTTCTTGGGCTTCCTTTCTCCTTCACTCCCTCAGGCAGGCTGATCAGTGCAGGACGCAGGGCAGGGTTCATTTCTCTTTTAAGGTGTGCACACAGCCCCGGGGCCTTGGAAAGGGGGCCTGGCAGAGCCCACCCAGGTCAGGAGGGGCATGCAGTTTCCTCTGCTCTCACCACACGCATGCACACACACACACACACACACACACACACACACACACACGCAGCGTGCAGTACGCTGCTGGCCAGGGGCAGAGGCCTTGGAGGGGAGGGGTTGGGCCTGCAGCAGGGGGGCAGTGGGGCTGATGGGGAGCTGGTGAGGAGCCCAGCGCCTGGTGCGCGGCTCCCTCCCTCCCTCAGTGGCTGGGTGAGGGCAGGAGGCTGGGATGCTGCTCGTCCCCCAGCCCTGAGAAGGGCTACTGCAGACAAGAGGCAGGCAGGACCAGGCACTCTGCGGAAGACAGACGAACCTAGCCGGGTCTGCAGCAGGTGGCTGGGGTCTGACAACCCGCGCGCCCGCCCCCCCCCCCCCCCCCCCCCCCGCACACTGCTTGGTAAACCCTGGATGAAGACAGGGAGGCTATGCAGAGAAGGACAGAGGTATGGTGAGGGGCTGACCCCAGCACAGACCTCTGGACAACGGGGTGTGAGAATCAAGTGAAATCCTCCATTCCATAAAGAGTCACTGTAATAATATCTAGCATTTGGGGCCCCTGGGTGGCTCAGTCGGTTAAGCATCTGCCTTCAGCTCAGGTCATGATTTCGGGGTCCTGGAATGGAGCTCAGCAGGGGAGTCTGCTTCTCCCTCTGCCTCTGCCCCTCCCCCCAGCTCATGCTCTTCCTCACCTCTCTCTCTCTCTCAAATAAATAAAATCTTAAAAAAAATACATTTATAAAGGTTTCATTGCAGGCATTTCCACATAAAATCATCCAGTCCCTCCTGACTACTTCATGAAGTAGATATTCTCATCCCCATTGTACAGATGAGGAAGCTGAGGCCCAGGGAGGTTAGGAAATATGGTAAGGTCACACAGCAAGCATTCGTCACCAGCAGGCCAGGCTGCCCTCATGCTGGACACAGCAAATCGGCTTGCTGGGTGGCATTCCAGGAGGGGACGCAGACCATGAAAGAACGAGCAGAGAGAGAAATCCACAGCTGTCCACTGTGCCCAGTGCTGCAAAGCTGGTTAAGAGGACACAGGCCAGGCAGAAGGCCTGAAGCCGGGGACTAAGGCTGTGTTTGGAGAGAAAGCAAAGTCATTGAAAGGTCTGAGGCAACGAACTGCCCTGCCTAACGTAAGTGTTTAAAAGAAGACAGAGCGGGTGCCTGGGTGGCACAGTCAGTTAAGTGTCTGACTCTTGGTTTCAGCTTAGGTCATAATCTCGGGGTTGTGAGATCGAGCCCCTTTTGGGCTCTGCGCTCAGTGGGGAGTCTGCTTGAGATTCTCTTTCTCCCTCTGCCCCTCCCCCACCCCTGCCGTTTTCTCTAAAATAAATAAATTATTTAAAAATAAAAATAAAAAACAAAAAGAAGACACAGCACAGGGTTAAGACCTCAGGCTCCAGAGGCTGGGCTTGCATCGGCCTCCACCGCCCGTGCGGAGTAACGGTGGCCAGCTGGTTTGCCCACCCACAGCGATCATGGCGAGACAGGACTTACATTAGGAACAAGACAATAGGAGTGACTCTAACAAAACCTAACAAAAGACTTGCAAGACCTGGATGAAGAAATTTATAAAAGCTTATGGGAGCCATTAAAGTAGACCTAAATAAATGGGCATAAATTCCTGTTCAATGTTGTAAATATTTCCATTTTCCTCAAAGTGATTAGCAGATTCAATACCATTCTCATCTGAATCCCAACACAGATATTTGACTCTAAAATATAAATGCCAAGGCAGAAGTCTAAGAAGAGCAGCATACTCTCGAGAAAGAAGGGTATTACCTGATCTACACTTATCAAGACAGATGAAGCTGTACACAAATGTCATGATTCTGATGCAAGATAGACACCTGACCAGTTAAACAGAATAGAGAGCCTGGAAAAAAATCCCGCAAATATATGGACAATTGACAAATGTGGACTTGCAGATCAATAGAGAAAGAATAGATTATTAAGTGATTGTGGGCAACTGGTCACCTACTTGGGAAAAAAAATGAAGTTAACCCTGTTGCTCAATCCAAATACAAAAATAAATTTCTGATAGATTAAATCCTTCACTGTGAAAGGCAAACTTTTTAGGACAACAGAAGTGCATTTTTATGACGTTGAGCAGGAAGGATTTCTTAAATGATTCACTCAATCAGTTAACCATAAAAGATGGACAAATGTCACTACATTACTATTAAAAATATTTGTTCTCGGGCGCCTGGGTGGTTTAGTTGGTTGAGTGTCCGGCTCTTGGTTTCATTTCATGGGTCGTGAGATCGAGCCCCATGTCTGTTCCACGCTCAGCACAGATTCTGCTTGGGATTCTCTTCTTCCTCCCCCCCACCGCCCGCACCCCCGCCCTGCCATCTCTCTCTCAAATAAATAAATATTTACAAAAAAAAAAAAAAGATTCCACATGTGCTTGGCACTGTTCTAGGGCCTCCATGACATTGAACAGGAGCAGTTGTAAACGTCCTCATCTTGTTGACTTTGAAAAGAATGCTTCTAACATTTCACTCTTAGTAAGAGGGTTTTGTTGGAAAATCTTTATTAGGAGGTTTCTTCTATTCCCACTTTTATAATAAATTGGTGTTTAATCTTATCAAAGTATTTTCTGCACCAAAAGAGAAGAAAATCAGATAGTTTTCCTCCTCTAAATTGTTAATATGATAAATGTCATTAATACATTTTCTAATTTTCAAATACCCTTTTATTCTTGGGTTAAAACTATGGTGTGTTAAACATTTGCATAGAATTTTTACTTCCTTCCCATGAATAAAACTGTAATTCTTCTTGCTAATATGGCTTTTCTCTAGTTTTAGAGTCAGATTCTATGATCTCAAAGACTGGGGATAATCCCTTCTTTTTTAATTCTCTGAAGCAGTTTGTATAATTTGGAAATTTGGAATTACCCAGCCACTGAGAGAGTGTGACAAATCATACATAAAAATCATTTGCCCCTCCTCCCATGTTTGAGGAAATATTTTTTAACAAATCAATTTATTTATTATTCAGGATTATTCAGTAGGATTTCTATTTCTCCTTGCTGTTATTTCAAATGTAAATGTAATTTACAATTTTTACATTTAATGACAAGGGTTTGTCTGTTTTAATAATATACTCATTATCATTTTGCTTGGTTGAATCTATAATGATGTCCCCTTTTCTTTTTAAGATTTATTTTTTAGTTTTATTTTAGAGAGAGAGAGTACATGAGCAGGGGGAGGGGCAGAGGGAGAGGGAGAGAGAGAATCCCAAGCAGACTCCCCACTGAGTGTGCAGCCTGATGTGGGGCTGGATCTCACAACCCTGAGATCATGACCTGAGCTGAAACCAAGAGTTTGGACACTGAACCGACTGAGTCACCCAGGCGCCCCTCTAATGATGTCCCCTTTTCTTACGATATTATTTATTTATTTTCCTCTCTTCTCGTCTTTAGTTGGTATTGAAATCAAGACCTGAGCTGAGATCAAGAGTCGGATGCTCAACCAACTGAGCCACCCAGATGCTCCAGAACTATTTCTCTTTTATTACTTTTAAAAAAGAAAAACTTTCGGCTTTGTTGATCTGCCTTCATCTACCTTTATTTTCTTTTTCATTAATTTTTCCTCTTAATCTTTATGATTGCCTATGTTCAATTATCCTCATTCTGTTATTTTTCTAGCACCTTTAGTTGAGTGATGGTCTCAATTTCTGTCCTTTTTCAATTTCTAATATGAGCCTTTAAACCTACATGCTTTCTTCTATGTACTGCTTCCAATACGTATCTCAAGCTTAAAATAAGCATTTATTTCTGAGTATTATTTCATTTCCATTATATTTTTTCCCTGATGTGTCAGTTACGTGGTAGCTCTTCAAAAAAAAAAAAAAAGAAAACTCCAGACATATATAGCAATTTTTACTTTTTAAAAAAATCTGAACTGAACTGAATTGAACTGAACTGAACAGAATTGAATTGAACTGAATGGAATTGAACTGACCTGAATCGGAGTGAGAGAACTCGCTGGTATGATAGCGATTCTCTGACAGGTGTTGAGATTTAGGCGATGGCCTGTTACATCCTCAATTTTTGTCACATCTCACGTGCACTTGAGAAGAAAGCGTATTTTCTAGCTATCTGGTGAGGGGTTCTATTTATGTCCAATACTCCAAGGTGGTCACTTACTGAAATTCCCCAAATCTCATATTTTTGTTCCCTTGATCAATCATCCAGTTTACTATCACCGCTAAGGATGTGTTGAAAATTTCCATTATGATGGTGAGTTTGTCGATCTCTCCCACAGTTGTGCCAAGATTTGCTTAATATATTTAAGGTATATTTATATTCCTCCACTAGGTTTATCCATGTCTAGAGCTGTATCATCTTCTTGGTGGACTGAACCTTTTATCATTTTATGTAGCCATAAACTACTTTAATAGATTACTTGTTAATAACCTTGTTAAATGTGAGTACACTGTTGTTCCTCCTCAATCTTAGCTATGATTGGCATCCTTGAGCCTCCCTCCTGCCGCTGGAGGCTGGGCTGCGGTGAAGCTCAGGGACGGTACCCCATGCAGGTGGCTGTATTTCTTCACATGCTATTTAGTCACTTTTAAAAGTCTGGAAGTCATAATTTAAATTTCAAGCAGCACCAATTTTAACCAGCACGTTCCTGGTTCCAAAATGTCTCTATCCACTCTGTGAGGATGTCCAGAGTGAGAGTTCTAGGGTACCCCTCTAGCCCACATTTCCATGCAGCTGAGCCCTAAGAACAAGTGCAAGGCTAAACCCTGGAATGACTTACCCCAGCAGTAAGAGTGCCACTTGTCACCTCCTGGACCCAACACTCTGGCTCGCTAGGTTGACTGAGAGCAGGGCAGACTGCCTTCAGCGGTTCAGCATGCTCTGGTAAGGGACCCTCAGAACTGGAAGCACTGGGCCCCCAAGGCTGTCCATGGGGAAACATGTCTAGATAATGCCTACTGTGCCCTCAGGCCACCATGGAAGCCCAGGGCCTTCGACCCTGTGTCCAGTCCTGCACTTGCCACCTTCCCGTTGTGCCTTGACATTCCTCACCTCCACACTTCCCATCCGCCTCCTGCCAATAGTCCTGCATCTCTGGTCCTTTCCCTCCAGACCCCACTTCCTGCCCTCTGAGGGGCTCATGTGATTACTCTCATGCCTAGGACATGGTAAGTGCCTTAAAAGTGCAATGCTTTCCGAGAAGGGCAGGAGCCAGGCTGTGCCATAACAACATCCAAGTGCCAATGTCATGGTCACAAGCCAGGAGGCCTTGCACGACTCTCCTCCTCACCTCTCCTGACTCAGTTTCTCGTGTGTCCAATGTGGATATGTTAAAGATGAAGAAGGTGAATCCCAGCACACACTAAACACTCAGAAGCATTGTTTTAACTCCAGCCTGATGGAGAAGCAATGATCTTCTCAAGAATGGTATCTTCTGATGGGACTGTGATCAGCACGGCAAGTCGGCAGGGAAGACCCTTCAGTTCTCCTCAAATCACACTGCACAGGTAGACTCTGAATTTACATCTGATGCTCCGGATGTTACAGGTAAGGGAAGAGTCACCATTTCTCTATCACCTCTCAAGTGCCACATATTTTCCAGACATTATGAGATTGAATCCTCACAATTACCTGACAGGGTGGCTGCTAGAAAAATCCCCATTGGAGAGAGAAAGAAACAGAGACCCAGAGGAACAAAGGACCCAAGACCACAGTGGAAGCGAGTGGTAAGGATAAGACGTGCCCATGTCTGTCCTGTTTTTGCTTTTGAGTGACAGGCAGGAAATCCTCCCCAGCACCTCCTACCTGGCCACACATGAGCTGCACATGGGACTGTGTGCGTGTGAGCACCTAGGGTCAGTCCTCCTGGCCCCAACAGCCCTAACAGCACTTGACCAATAGTGATGTCCAGTCCTCCGGTGATCTAACATTAAGCAAACATTCAGTACCTTGGGACCGAGAGTCAAGGTTGCAATTTCCAACAATAACCGTCTGATTAAGTATGAAGCCAGGGACTTACTTGCTGGGAATCCTACTTCCTTCTGAGTCTATTTTCCCTCAGGAGACTCGCTGGCTCTGGGGGTTGAGGAAAATGTGGCCAAGCAGTGTTCAGACAGGTCACTCTTGTAGCTTGAGATCCAGATGGCTCCCTGTCCTTGCTTTTCCAGCCTCCTGGGCTGGTTAAACATTAATTTCTGCTGGTGATAAAGGTCAAGGAAATCTGGAGAAACCTACATGGAAAGCTCATTCTTCAAAGCCAGTTCTTTTCATCTACAGTCCCAGCAGCGTGGATCCTTCTTACCACTGGCCAGACACCAGATTCTCACATTTCCCCCAAATAGCCCCGGTTTCATTTTTTCAGCCTCATTAGGTCATCCCATAAATTCCCACCTCGCACCATGGGAAGCCTTCTCTGCAGCCCCCGAACTGAGCCTGCACGCCCTAGCTCTTCCTTCCTCAACTCCTGAAATGATGGTTAAGGGAACAATACTGTGGACGAGTTTTGACAGATTTACAGAAAAAACACAGTTGAGACAATTTTATTGGGACATAAAGCACAGCTGAGAGGGGTCACCAAGAACATGCTAGAGAGGTTTGCTGGGAGTGGGGGGGGGGGCTGGCCTCCTTAGCGCGCCCACAGCTGCTCTGAGCTTGGGGCCCGGCAGGTACAAAGGGCCGAGGGGGCGTGAGGCCGTGTTCAAGCCATTCATGGAAGGACAGGGCACAGATAGGGAGGACAGAATGGCCTTGGCCTGAGGCACTTGTCACAGGCTGGAGGAGAGAAGAGCTCTCTGTGTTCTGCCCCCTCCCCCCTCCCCGGGGGCCTAGAGAGGCTGGAGGTGGGTTGGGGACCCAGGATTCATGGCTAAGAATGGGACCCTGGATGGAAGCAGAGTGACAGTGAGGAGACTCTAAACCTCTACAAGAGCCATTAAAGGAAAGAAAGGAGAAGGAAGAGCAAGTCAGGGCCACATACTAATGTTCCATGTGCCACCTGACATCAGCTGACCCCAAAGAAGTAATTATCCTCACAGGGGAGGGACAAGGGAAGGGCACTCTATGGGGAACGGCATCTGTGAAGGCAACGAGGCTAGAAAGATCACTGCAAGCCCTGAAAGAAGTCTACCCTCCGTAAGGACTGTACAAAGCAGGGGGTCTTTTGAGCCATGGCTCCTAATTTTTATTTGCTCCAACTGCAGTGCAAGGCACTGAAATGATTTTAGAAAGCCCGACCTGAGCTTCGTGTGTCTTCATTAAGATCACTCTGGCCCTTGGAAAATGGATCAGCGGGTGACAAGAGTAAACTTGTCTCTACTCTCCTGATTTGCAGGAAAGAGCAGAAATCCAAGGAACATGGTAAGAGTTTTGGATGGGCTGGGGGAGGGAAGGGAGTTGTGTGTGCGCGCATGCGTGTGTGCATGCATATGTGTTTATGTGTGTGTGTGTGTGCGTGTGCATGTGTGTGCGCGGGTGTCAGGAGGTTGCTGGAAGAGGATGAGCAGGAAATCATGATGACTTAAGGGACATGAGGCCACTGGGGGGCTGGTGATCATCATGGATTGAGAAGAAGAGCTACTTTGGGTCAGGGGATGAAGGAGACTAAGAGCTGGGGAATTAAATTGTAGGTATCACACACACATATCATTTGGTAGAGATGTCCAGGAGACTTTCCCATATAGGAGTCTGCGGCTCACAAAAGAGGTCTGGACAGGAAACAAAGTTACGAGTGTCAAGTGTTTAGATGGTGTGTGAAGCAATAAGACTGGATAAAATCACCCAGAGAGAGTGTTCGAGAGAACGGAGTGCACGAGTGGCCAATTTACAAAAAACAAAGAGACCTGTTAATGCCATTTTGACCAACAATTTCTCTGCCAGTAGACAAAGGTACAAAGGAATTTAAGTGACTCGTGGAAAATTCTTGTTGAGGTGGGGTCAGCCCAGGGTCTTAGCTGGATGACATCAGGGCACCCCCTTCCCTGCAGGTGTGTGCCGGCCAACACACACCCCTGGAGGGTTTATTTTGTGCCTTCCTGCTGGCCGACTGGGCCAGCCGACCTGACACCATCTTGGACAGAAATGCCATGGCCACCGCTCTGTTGCCTGAAGTCTTCTTGGGCATAGACCCCTCCTTATTCTTCCTTTTATTTAACCACACAAGTAATAACACTTGAGGACACCCTTGGGACATAACATCTGTGATCTGCTCTGGAGATGTGACTACCACTCACACCTATCCTCCAACATCTCCTCCCAGGGGGTCCCCCAGCAGAACCCCAGCCTCTAGGACTATAAAAGCCGGTCTTATAGGAGGTGGGCTGCGGAGATCCACTCGCCTTGCAGCCGGCTGCCCAAGACACGCTTCTGTCTGGAAGTCTCCTTCTTAGACCATCCCTTGTCAGACTGGACTGGTTTTCCTTCGGTCTCATGGCTCCTTCGGCTTTTGGAGGTCGTCTTGCCTATACTTCCCTTTCATGAAACACCGTTCCTTCCCTTGATCGATACCTTTCTTCAGATGTATGTTTTAGTTGAACCAGTCAGCAGAACATTCTATGTTCTAAGGATGTTCTACTGATCTCCGTGCATGCACGCACATGTCCGTCTCTGGATGCACAAGGCACATTAGCTCTCAGTGAAGAACCCATCTAAGAGTGCTCCCCAAATTGACACCTCTTCCTTGAGGAAACATGATAAAGCTTCTGAAGAGCAAAACGTTCCTCTGTAATTCTACCTGGGAGAGACTGCTGTCAACATGGACCTTCAAGATGTTCCCAGTGCCTGCAATGTGTCAACCATCTGGCAGTAAAACCGTATATCCTACTTGCCATCTGCCTTGCCCCACTTGACAACACACCATAATCATGCTTCATCACAACCAATATTCTTCTCCCAGCTTGACTGTGATTTCTGTTTCTTGATGTTCAGAGTATCCCCCCGGGGGTATTCAAATCTGGCGATCCCAACTTCCCTCCTCTGGGCTCTTCCGTGTTGGGTTTGGTGTCTCCTCCACTCAGGACTGTAGACACATGGGCCCCTATTTCTCTGTAGTATTTTTATACATTTAGATCTTTCACTCTTAGATGTTCACTCCCCCTGGAATTTATATCAGAGTGACGCAGAGACTAGGGTTCTAACGTATCCCCACAACTGGTAAACCAGTTCTCCCAACATTATTTTGGAACAAAAGACCTCTTCTCATCTTGCTGTTTCTTGAGCCTGTGGTTGTTCTACTGAATCGTCCATCCATTTCTATGGCAGTGCTTCATTATGTAAATGTTATCACTTTATTTTTTTTTTTAAGATTTTATTTATTTGACAGAGAGAGACACAGCGAGAGGGAACACAAGCAGGGGGAGTGGGAGAGGGAGAAGCAGGCTTCCCGTGAAGCAGGGAGCCTGATGCGGGGCTCGATCCCAGGACCCTGGCATCATGACCTGAGCCAAAGTCAGACGCTTAACCGACTGAGCCACCCAGGTGTCCCACATTATCACTTATAAGGAGCTAGGATTCTTGGAAGGGCAAGAGTTCCTGTAGAAGTTTTCTCTTAAAAAAAAAAAAAAAAAAGAAGAAATCCTTGCTACTTTCACATATTTCTGTTTCAAGAGGAACATTCAAATCATTTGCTGGTACATTAAAAAACCACGGTGAGATTTGGGCTGGAAGAATATTAATGCATAATGTTAAAGGAAGTCCTCCCGTCCAGAATGTTGCTGCCTAACTCGAGTCCTGTGCCCGTTTTTGTCTGGGTTCCCTCCAGAGCTAGTCCTGAGACAAAGATTCAAACACAAGTAGTTTATTTTGTTCGTGACCACAGAACACTCGGAAGGGATGGGGAAGTCAGACGGAGCTGGGAGGAAGCCAGCACAGGGCACATTTTTATGCCAGTCTGCACTGAGGGCACCTGGAGGACACAGGGCTTCAGGACTCCGGGAGCTGGGACAGGACGTTCCCCTGGTGGGGGGTGTTCATTCCCCTGAGTGAACTTAGGCAGAGCCAGCGCAGGTGACCAGGGACAGCCCAAGGCAGAGTCACGGGAGATGGCAGCTGTATGTTCAAGAAATGAGAAATGATGGACAGCCTTTATCTGTCTCAGCAAAGCACTGTGTTTGTACGTCAGCTTTGGAGGCCTGTTGGTATAAGACTGTAAATGTTCGGTGCTCTCCATCATAGCACATGACCTCAATATAGTTTCAAGTTGACGCAGCTCGGAGGTGAAGAACCTGTTCGGGTGTTGTGGTCTGTAGACACCCAGACCTCCCTGGTGGAGTGGGGTCCACGCGTATGCCGTAAGCCGACTCGGGGAGGCAGCCCCCTCCAGGTGAGTTGCAAGTTGCATCCACACTGCGCAGTTCCCTGAGTTTCAAAGCCACAGCATCTGCTCCGGAGTCAAGTGTCTGGACTTCCGTATCTCTGCTTGGTCGCGACTTGACCCTTGTCATAGTCCCAGCTGAGGCCCCAGTAAGAACTCCCGAGGAGAGGCTGTACCAGCTCTACCTTCTAAGCCGTTCTGCGTCCACGAAGGTTCACAGAATGTGTGTGCTTTGAGATTGTGGAGCAGAAGCACAGAATGTTTCCCTGACTTGTTAAAAGCAAACATGCATCCCCAGAAAGGTGTCTGTCAAAGGAAGGGTCACCTGGCAAGGGGACATAAACTAACCAGCCGGAGGACACGCCTACCAGGAGGGCCCAGTCCGGTGGCTGATGGGGCACCATCATCATCAAGAGCTGCATAGAGCGGGGACCTCGGCCCCCGAGATTGCCCAGCCAACAGCAAGGGCTGATTCCACCCCAACAAGAACCTCCTAGTACTCAGTTAAGTTCATCCATATTTCTTCACACCAGCCATGTGGCCCACGAGGTGTTTTTCTAACTCCTGCTTCCAGATGGAAGCAGGCATGAACGTCCATGTGGACAACTCTATGGTATTCCTTTGGTGGTTCCACCATGAAGAGCTGAAGAGACACCTTTGCTCTACCGTGTTACCTTTGCCCCTTTGTCAAGGATCAGCTGATCATACTGATGGGGGTCTACTTCTGGCTCTCTGTGGTGTTCCATGGATCTGTTCTTTCACCAATAATACACAGTCTTTTTTTTTTTGAGAGAGAGAGAGCGATCGAGAGCGAGAGTACATGAGCAGGGCGAGGGGCAGAGGGAGAGAGAGAACCTTAAGCAAACCCCTCGCTGAGCGTGGAGCCTGATGCAGGGCTCAATCTCAGGACCCTGAGATCATGACCTGAGCTGAAATCAAGAGTCGGACGCTTAACTGACTGAGTCACCCAGGCACCGCATTAATACCCGGTGTTGGGACGCCCGGGTGGCTCAGTTGGCTAAGCGTCTGCCTTCGGCTCAGGTCATGATCTCAGGGTCCTGGGATCGAGCCCCAGGTCAGGCTCCCTGCTCAGCGGGGAGGCTGCTTCTCCCTCTGCCCTCCCCACCAGTTCTCTCTTGAATCAATAAGTAAAATCTTTAAAAAAATACACAGTCTTGATTCACTGTAGCTTTAGAGTAGGCCTTGGAGTTGGGTGCTGTGAATCCTCCAACTTTGGGCTTCTGCAACTCAGTTTCTCAAAGCACTGTTGGATCATGAAATTGGTTTGGAAGGTGTCGTGACCAGCATTTTAAAAAATGAAGTAGAATGAAAGAGGAAAGAGGGTAATTGCATCTGGTAAGGGAAATACTATTTTCTGAAGCTCTTGTTTCCATTATGCGTGTGTATAATGCTCACGGTGTCACAGGAGAAATGCGTTTCTTACCGTAGGTTGTCACCAAAGCTTCCAAAGCCACTACGGATACTCTCTTTTCAGCGAAATAAAATTGGTCAGGATTTGTAAAATCTAAAACTGAGGATGAAACAATGAGCAAAAAAGCTCGAGAAGGCAACTCTCATGGGCCACCAGCCAGTCCTAGGTTTATTTTTTATCGAATTAAAAAAATGGGAGTCCCATGTTCCCTAGCTATTTGTGGTTCTTCTCCCATGAGTTTCTTGCTTCCATTTGCAGTATGAGTTCCAGCTCGGGAGAGGGGCCTGGCACGCCAGCGGGTCCTGGGTCAGAGGCTGACAGCCGATCAGCCTGAGGGATCTGCTCCTCTCCTTGCAAACGGAGGACGGTCCAGCTACTGTTACAGGCGGCACTTTCTGTTGGAACTGGAGCCTCCCCTGGGAGGTGGACAGAGTCGGTGTGGGTGGCCCATCTTCCAGAGGAGGGAGGGATAGCTGAGGCTAGCAGAGGGCAGGACGGGGGGTGGGGTGCGGGTGCCCTGCGGGGTGCTCAGGTTGGCGAGGGGGCAGATGGCCGCCCACAGGCTTGGAGGGAAGCCCTGTCTTTGCCAAGTTAGGCCCCTGCTGGGCTCTGTGGGTGACAGTGTAGATGACAACCTCGCGGAGTGGACTGAGCCCCGTTAGAGAAACCGGGAGAGGGCTCCAGGCCTGGCTGCATGCGACCTGGCTGTGCACACGGAACCAGCCCCAGCCAGCGGCGAGAGTGAGCGGCCTGGCGTGCCCAGCTGTGGGGGATAGCGCGGGGGCCAAAGGCCTCCGGCGCTGCACCTCGGGGCTGAACAGGGCCCATCAGGGGCAGCATGGGCTGCAGGCTGCCTGCGTCCTGCCAGGGCCAGGGCCCCCCTCAACAGCCTTTCCAGTGTGCCAGCCCAGGGCTCCCCGGGGTGCTCCCAGGGGCAGCTTCAAGGACTTCTAATTTAAGCCTCAGCCTTTCCCAACAGCACCACCAATAGCCCTCCATTTAGAAGCTCAGCAAGTCCCCGATGGGTCGGGGAAGGATAACGACAGAGCAGACGCATGCACCACAAATCCCCCGAGCCGCGGTGAGCTGGACATGATCTCGCCTACCTGTGGTGGCCTGGGAGCAAGCACTGTATTGCCACGCCAAAGACTTTAATTCCAGAAGCTTCCGAGGGGCCTGGAGATGTGCGTAGCCTCAAAGCTCCAGAGGTAAGTCTGACGAATGGGTGGGTTGAATTCCAAAGCGTCCCTTTGCAGGTGTGTTATATGGTTCCCCAAGTTATGCCGCTGGAACGTGGCAGAGGGCACAGGCCTGTTCTCCCGACAGCCTCTAGAATTCCCCTTCCTGGTGGGAGCCACCCCGAGTCACGCGGGGCCTGGGCCCATGGCACCTCTGTCCTCACTCAACCAGACACCCTGGGAGTGAGGCCAGGAACGCATCCGTACCGAGTCATCCCGAAGGTACCTGTTTGGGAGAGAAGGGTCAGAAAGCAAGTTTGATTCAGGTCGTGGGACCTAATCTTACAGCAGGACTCAGACGGCACTGAGGTAGATCGTCAATGTCCAAATCACCCCAGGGAAAAATCTCAACCAGCTCAGAAATACAGCACGGTCTGATTGTATGTAAAATCGGAAATAGCGCAGTAACACACATTAAGGCCACTTCATTTTTTGCGCGAAATAAAAAATAACGCAAGTCCTCTCCTTTCAATTAAGAAGAGGCCAAGAAGTGCATACTTCTGCAACTGGTTGTCTGGGAGAAGCCCCACGGCGCTCTCCTCACGATGCCTGACTTAGCTCCCGAACAGCATCCTGTCAGGATTGGGTTTGAATTACAGAAAGGCATCGAGAATGATCCCTGCTTCCCGTGTGATTGCTCGTCCAAGACTGTCTCTCAAGAAGCCCTGCACGGCCCGTTCTTACTCCTGCAGGGAAAGAGGGAAGACACCAATGCGGTGTCTGCTTACACTCGGGGGCCTTGTGTGCAAACACACACTTTATATTTCCACACTAAAGCTACCCTCGAGTCTGGGGAGATGATCACTAATGGGACTCATCGGGGCAATAGGAAACAGACCCTTCCCACCTTTGGCTCAGGCCGGGAAATCTGCTCACGGAGCAGGCTGCTATCAGATCGGGAAGCGTCAGGGGGTGGGTGGAGGGCGGGCTGCGCAGACACAGCTCAGTTTTATACACAATACACGCCTCCGATGTGGAACCACTGTCAATCCATTATAACTGGGAAGCAGGGTCGGCCAGAGCAAGGTGGAGGCAATGGACAGTCCTTCTCTGCTGGCAAAGGGAAGCTCGTGTGTCTTACCTGGGGGCGGGGAGGGGGGGCACAGGTGTGACTTCCGGGGGGGTACCCTTAGTCTTGGGTCTGAGGCTGAGCTTTGCCGATTCGACGCACCAACCAGACACAAGAGACGGACCCTCGTCGATCTCGTCATCCACTTTTGTAGGCTTTCGCTCTCAGTCACCCGGACCGGAGCCGTCCAACGGACCTTCCCACCATGTTGGAAGTGTTCTAGATCCGCACCGTCCATCATGGCGGCCACTGCCCCTTGTGGCTGTTGAGCACTCAGAAATGGGGCTGGTGCAACCTGAACCGAATGTCTCATTTTATTTTTATTAATTGAAATTTAAATTTGAACAGGTGTGTGCGCCTGGTGGTATCGTATTGGACAGCACGCACCCAGAGAAGGCCGTGCTGTCCGTCTGCCTTTGGTCACCTCCACGTTCATCCTTCACACACGGATCCCCCAGCTGGACTCAGAGCCCCCCGAGCACTCTCTGCTGCAGCCCTGGTACGCACCTCGGCCTGTGCGCATGTTTGAGTACATAGTTACAACAGGGCTTTTATTTTCGGACACAATCTGTCATCACTCTTATTTCAAAGAACAAAATCCCGTAATTGCCCAAAATGACACTGTGGTAAATTGCAATAGAACCACCAAGGGAAAAATGTTCTATCGCCAATTAACGTATCATTTTGGGCGATTTGTCTGGAAGGTGTGTGTGACCAGAGGCAGGGAGAAGAGTTAGTCCCGCTGGTGAGGTCCGGGGGAAGCAGGGACACGGGGCATCCATTCTCTCCATCCTGCTGTCAGTTTATCTGACTAGAAAACCCGGGTCTGACCCACTGTCATGGTCCCACCGCAGCGCTAACAAAGCCACTGGATTTCTCAAATGCAAACTTTTAGGAGTTCCTTGAGGTGTTTGCGAAACCTGAGCAGAGCTCGGACTAGCTCTGACTCACTCTGCGGTGCAGGTGCGGGGAGAAGAGACGGCTGAGGTCACCCTGCAGCAACACGGAGCCACCCGGCCCGCGTGTCACGGGTCAACTCCAGCTAGCGTCTAACCAGTGCAAAGAAAGCGCACTGTTGTTATTCCACGTTATTTCCAAAGGTTTTCAGGGGCGGGCCCGCTGGAGTGTTCCAAAATACAGAAAGACATACGAGCAGTGGAAAATGAAGAACACTGTAGTAATGTTTATTTCTAATTACAAGAAACAGAACATCAGTCCCTCATTTGTACAAAAATACCTGAAAGTTTACATTTAGGTTCACAAGTCGAAGAGCTATGCACAGAAAGGGGCAAAGCACGTGGAATAAAGGTTTCGTCTCATGATACCTTCTGCATTCCCTGAAACGGTCTACACGTCAGGCCGTGTTACGGTCACCGCGAGCTTGCCCGGTGACATCATGATCCGCTGCGAGCAGGTCCCGCCCCGGACAGGTGCATCAATTGGTCAAACCGTCAGGTATTAAGAGCAGGAAAGAGAAGACAAAACAGCTAGACTGAGGCACATATTTCTCCAAGGTTTAGCGAACAAAACAACGTTCTGGAACTCGAAGACCTAAGGTAACAGAGCTCACCTACTTAAACTCCAAATACCCAAAGCGTTGGGTATTTCCTTCCCAACTAAGTCCAGGCTGCTATGTGGGGGTTTTCCTTTTAGAAAAGAAAATCACAGGCAGAGAGAGAGAGAGAAAGTCAACAGGCTCCAAAACGACCCTGAGCTGTTCCATTTACATTCATGTCATTTAAATACAAAAATAAAAGTTGACCATCCTTCCGCCCCTGGTTGGCCGGGCCGGGCGCCCGCATCCTTGAGGGACTGGCTGCTTCCAGGTGGGATTCCCAGCCACCAGGCACACGGACTCCCACCCTCCACCCAGCATTTCACCGCGGCCGGGAAGGTACAGAAAACGACGTCGACCCAGCTACGCACAGACCGCGAGTCAGAGTCCAGCTTTCATGCTCCTTGTAAATAAAATGCATGTTTATAAATACGAGATGCTGGGGATGCTAGCTGTCGAGCGGAGAGGGGTGTGAGAGTCTCATCCTACCGGTCTACGCACCGAGAAACACAGAAATCGTAGAATCGCTTTCAGGTTCTACGTCCAACCAGTGAAGAGAAAAATGTCTAACAGTGTAACCGAAGAACTGCTCTGAGGGGGAGCGCCCTGGAAGCTTGCGGCCAGGCAGGACTCAGCTGACTGTGGCGGTCTGAAAGATCACCCGGCTACAAGAGGAAGAAAACGTGACTGAGCGCGTTTACGGTGAAAAACGTCTTGCTAAAAATTCTGCATTTGTGTAAATAGACGTTTCGTGGAAAACAAGCAAAGTGAGGCCTGTAAACTAAAATACAGTGTTTCTACACCCTCGAGGTGCTTAGAGCACGGCGGCGCCACCAAGGCGGGTCCCGGGGGTCCCACCGGGTCGCGTGCTTGCCGGGGGGGCCCGGTGGTGCAGCAGAGTCAGGCACTGGGGGGACCAGATCTCCCAAGCCCGTCAGGGGAGACCTTTCTGCTTTGCAGAGACCGCAGGTAAATCCGCGGCCCCTGTCACACCTGGTGACTCAGCTAAGGGGATGGGGCAGAGGGGGCGGCAGGGGGCAGTCCAGCCACTGTGTGACTCAGCCCCCCCCCCGCCCCCCCCCAGAGGGGAAGCAGTGTTGCGTTGACCAGACTCTTCAATGCCCACAAGGGCCGTGAGGTACTTCTGAGTGCCAGCCCGCCAAGGGGGGGCCTCCGCCTGGGCCGGCTCATGGGGCTTTTCAGCAGGACGGAGGTCGAGCGAGGACCTTTCCATGCCGGGCTGCAGACGTGCCCTTTCCAACGTTCACGTCGTTATCACCATGGAAACCTGCGGGCCACCACCGGCAGCCAAGCAGGGGCCGTTTTCCTTTTAGGGCCTTTAACCCCAGGAGGGAGAAGAGCCGGGAAAGGCCCCAAGCCACTGTGGGGGGTGAGGGGTAAGGCAGCGATCGCTCTGAACAGGCTGAGAGGGGGCGGTGGACACTGGGCGCTTCGGGGGGGTCCCAGCGATGCTCCCCACGTCCAGCTAGCGGCGAGGCCACTCAGCCCTGCCGTGCCGCGGGCCAGCGAGCTTTCCAGAGCACCCGGGCCTCCTGAACAGTGGGGGGCTCACCTGTAACAGGTGTAGGGAGCATCTGTGCACACGGCAGCGGGTACCTGGCTGCGTCCACACCACGGGCCCAATGCCTACCACAGATGACACCTTTTATTGAAAAAAAAAAAAAGAAAAAAACAAAGCACTTCAAGTATCCTGGGGCGGGCTGAGGGTGGTATGTAACCTGGGAGCCGAATGAATCCACCTCCGGTCACCCGCACAGGGTGGGCACCACCCTCTGGAAACCCCTGGGGGCCCGGGTTCAGTCTCTGGAGTCTGCCCCCTGGCCGCAGTCCCTGTGTCCCGCGCGCACACGGGAGAGCCGCACCCCCTCCTACCGGGGCTGAGAGCAACATTGAAAACAAAGAAGGAGTGCAAAAAGTGATCGATACAAAAAAGTAAACATATCAGTTTTAATTGTCAAGATTATTCCAGGGCAAGAGTTCATTTCCAATTACGTGTCTCCGGTTCTCGTTCCTACGTGGCCCAGCGAGGACGATCGATCCCGTTTTTTTCCTCCAATATGCGTTCGCGCTCTCCCGCCTCCCCGAACCTGGCCGGCGCGGAGGGGACGGGCCCGTGGACTCTGCAGCAGCAAATCGTTCCTCGAGTCCAGCCCCGAGTCCATCCTGGTGGGTGGGCCCTGACGGACCCCACTCCCCGGGGTGCAGAACAGACGTGGGTCCTTGGCGACGCACAAACCCCCTCCCCCCACCCCCGTCCCCGTTCCAGTGTCAGCTTCCTCCCGTCTTCAGCCAAGAGTCAATGTGAGGTCATAAGGCCACTCGGATGCAGTGGTGCTTGAGTTTGCAAGGTAGGACTCCTTTGTTGAGCTGGTAAAAGTCAACGAGCTGGATCAGGTCAGAGAATTTGGTGTTCCCGTCATCAAGGCTGAAGAACATCTGCCCATCATCCTCGCACTGGAGGGACACAAGAACACTCGCCGAGTTAGGGGCCACACTCTTGGGGACAAAGAGCGCGACTACGGGGTCACTGCAATGGAGCGGCGAGGGCAGGTACGGAAAGTGTTTTCCCAGGTCCTGCCATGTTGGGTAGCTACTTCCATCAAAATGGAGGGACCCCACGGTAGCTTCCAGAAGGAGCAACATTCCTAAGGCCGGTCTGAACCCGGAGAATGGTGAGTTCAAGGACTGCAGTGCGGTGTGAAAGGGTGAGGATGGAGCAGGTTGGTTTGAAACCTCTCCTGATTAATAAACTCAGAAAAGCTTCCAGACTCCAAAATACAGCCGGAGGCACCAGCGCACCCCGTTTTCAAGTCCTGTTGCTCTCAAGTCTCCAATTACTATCCCTCTGATGCTTCCAGAATTTGGGGTTATTTGGGAGGATGGGCATTACCCATGCTGCCCGCCATAAAACAGGTTTTCATTTGATTTGAGGCTAAGAGGAACGAGGACATCTGTGTTGATAATAACAACGTGGGGGTGGGAGTCTGGGAAGCCTGGCCCAGGGTCATGGGCAGAGTGAGGGCATCATCGGGACGTAGCTGGAAGGCACCAGAAGAGCTAACCGGACTGCCCTGGGCTCCTCCCGCTCTGTCCCTGCGGGATTCCTGAGACGCCAAAGTCCTGGGCTCAAGCAAGCTTCACAAACAGCAGGTTCAACAGTGTGAAACAGGTGCCTTTGGTTACACCGAGCCTTCCGGAGCTTTCCTTTGCTACCGGACAGAGGATCTCTGAGGGGAGAAGACCTCACCACCCTCTCTAGGCAGAACATGGCCCGGGTTTGGGCCCCACAGAAAACATTTCAGGAACGTTATGACCTGCAGACCATATCAGTTAATTATGGGAAACATCTGATGTCAACTTTGTGTATGTTACCCCCCACCTGAATGGTGCATTCTGGGAGGTGTGTTCCCAATTTCAAAGAACAAACCTCTTAAGGGACTCTGGGAAGCATCTCTCCGGTCAGCTTGGACCTGTCTGATATTTAACGACCTGTAGTTTGGTTCATTTAGGATTTGAAAATTGCATTCAGAATAAACCCAGGAAACAACAACAAGGCTCAGTGAGAAGTTATCAATACTTACAGGTAAGATCTGGAAATTTTTAATTTTCTGATGGTGACAGAGTGTGAGCACAAAAGCCTTTGGATTGCTCTGGCTGTCTCGGAGGAGAAAAAGCCTGGGGATGGAAAAAAATCAGCTGACTGTACATTTTTAAAATCCAGGCTTGAGATGTGCGTTTGTCTATCTGCACGCACACTCACACACTCACACACACACATGCACATTTCCCTGCTTGCGCAGCCACGACGGTTCAGGACGCCTGGGGACAGGTATCTGTCATTCTCCACTGAAAGAGCTCTGGGGCCACGGCCGGGCAAGGATACGAAGCGGCTGGACAACGTGTGCTGCAAAGTCCTCAAGTTCAAAGTTCAAAGCGTCATGACCCAGGATGCAGCACCACAGTAACTATCAAAAGGGGCAGACTAGAACCCAGAGAAAAAGACAAGAATCTGTGAGTAAACACCAATATTATAAATAAACAAGCAAGTACATTAAGAGAGGAGAAGAAAGAGCTCTTCCTCAGAGCAGAAGGGCAGCTAAACAAACAGGAAGGAACGATGGGTGCGCAACTGTTTAGCAACCGCCGTGGGTTGTCCCCATTAAGGACAAGGTCGTCAACGGGAGCGAATGAGAAACAGAGTATTTCATTCTCAAACCATCACCCCTCTGGTACTTATTTATTTCAAAGGGAAACACAGCGACTGTCCGTCAGAGAAACCCGCCGATGTCCTCACCACCGAGTGTTCGAGAGGGGGACTCGAACGTCCCCTCGAACGTGGGGACTCCACGACCTCTCCTGCAAAGTGATGACCCGGCCGAGCCCCGAGCCCCCGGACGCGCCCCAGCCGAGGTGTACCCTGTAATAACTGGCTTCTTCGCATAACAAGTGTCCACGAAGGACAAAACCTAAAGAGACGCGCCCCCATAGACGTATTTAGAATTAAGATGTTTTCTTTTTCCACGAAGGCTGTAATCAGAACCACTGGCAGCACCGGAATAAGTGTGTGCATTTGGGATCAGAACCACATGGATGTTCACTTCCCAATTTTTTAATAAAGGTTTTATCTATCTAATCTATTTATTAAAGACAGAGGAGACAGAGCGTGCGAAAGCAGGCGGCAGGCACAGAGGCAGAGGGAGAAGCAGGCTGAGCCGGGAGCCTGACACGGGACTCGATCCCAGGACCCTGATCATGACCTGAGCCCAAGGCAGACGCTTACCTGACTGAGCCACCCAGGCGCCCCTACTTCCTGATTTTTACAACGGGACTATGGTTATGGAAGAGAAGTCCTTGGTCTTACAAATTTTCTACTGAAATAAACAGGATACAAGGGACCTCATGCTCTCTGTAACTTTCCTCCCAAAGGGTTCAGACAAAAAAAGGAGGGAGGGAAGGAGCCTATGATAAAGCAAACAAGCCCCGATGTTGACAGCTAGGTTATCTGAGAAAATGCACATAGAAGTTCATTATATGACTTAGCAACTTTCCCACAATGTGAATTTATTTCAGGATAAAAAGTACATAAAAATCCAAATAGCACAATGAAGTAGGGCCAGGTGTCCCTGGGAAAGGAAGAGGAAAAAGCCCCCACACCAGAATCCATGTGACAAAGAGCCGTGTTCAAACCAAACGACCGTCACCGGCGCCATCCTCTGCTTCTGGACTCTACTGTTAAGACGGAAAGCAGCTACCCGGGATGGCAAAGTCCTGTATGAAAAAGGCGGACGGGGGTTTTATTTTACTACAGGGCTTCTCAGTGCCTTTAAATGGGAATATCCACCGTGGGCGCCTAGGGGCTCGAGCACAGGGTTTTCCAATCCTGCGTGACCACACACCCCTTCGCTCCAGCGTTCCAGGAGGTAGGTTTTTCCAAACACCGTCTGGGAAAACGGAGTCCCACGACTCGTGGGGCAGGGGAGGCGGGCAGCGCTAAGAATCGCAGGCCCCACGTGGGGGGTAGGTGTGGGGCGTCTGCCACGCGGCCCCTCGAGGGGCAGGTGGGGTCTCCCCCCACTCCTGGGCAGAGCCACACGGCTCAGTTGTCTTCCACAAAGATCTGCCTTCTGGGTTATTTCATTCCAAAGAAGCCACCATTCCAGCAGAAACCCGGGAGCTCCCTGGACACCAGGCTGTGTGACAGGAAAGGCTGGTCTGTCCCTGTCTCTGCTGTCACCTTAGTTAGCTCCCGGCCATTGCCTGCTGAAGACAGGTGCATACAGCAGCTGAACGTGACCCCGGAGGAGCCAGAGTGGCAGGAAGGCTCTGCCTGGCAGCCTCCCTCCAGGGCAGGACCCTGGCAAGTGCTGAGGCCTCCCCAAATGCTTGGGATTTCGAGGTCATGACCAATGGTTGGCTGTCTGCAAAGATTACTAACTCGGAGGAGCCTGTGGGCTGAAAAGCGTGTGGCTCAGGAGTTCGCAGGACTCCCTGAACTGCCACCGATCAGCTCCATGATTGGCCTTCTCCGCCCGGGGCTGCGCGGCACGTTAACACCCGTCCAGCAGCCCGATGAGGAGCCTGGCTGCCGAGGACACGGAGCCATTCACGACAGCGCAGGACCCACAGGATCGCCATCCACAAACCGCAGAGACCCGCTGATGGCCCAAGGGACGTCTGCAGGGACAGGTCCCAGGAGGACCGCACGTGCCTGGTGACGCGGCCAGGTCAAGAAATCTGGAACACAGGGGTGGCCTGGGTGGCTCAGTGGGTGAAGCGTCTGCCTTTGGCTCAGGTCATGATCTCGGGGTCCTGGGATCGAGCCCCGCATCGGGCTCCCTGCTCAGCGGGAAGCCTGCTTCTGCCCCTGCTTGTGTTCCCTCTCTCTCTCACTCTCATTCTCTCTCTGGCAAATAAATAAATAAAAGTCTTTAAAAAAAGAAAAAAAAGAAAGAATCTGGAACGCAGCACAGGAAGGAAAGCGGTGAGGACCGCATATGGGGGGAGCTCTTGCAAATGTGCTCACCGGCGGGCTCCTGAGGCAGAGAGGGGCCTGTGCTGGGGGCTGACAGTGGTCCACGGAGCAACACGGCTCAGGGTCCCGAGTGAGGCTCTGCGCACGCATCAACTCCTTTAGTCCCCACGGTGACCCTGTCATTGTGCTCATTTCAAGCTGAGGGAAGCGGGGCACAGAGAAGTTAAGCAAATTCCCCAGGGTCACACAGCCAGCCTTTATCACGGACGAACCCTGGCTTCCAGGATCAACAGGGCCACGGGTAAAATCTGAGGAGGTGTGTACGGACGGTCCCTCCATGGCTGGCGAGCCCTGTTATGGCGCTGATGGGGGCGCTGGGTTAGCCCTGGGACAGGACCCCTCTCTCTGCCATGGGGGGGTGGGTGAGGGGTGGAAACGCTGCAGAGAACTCAAATCTCGACAAAGAAGTTTCCTTCCACCCAGCAGAGGAGTGGCGTGCTCGTCTGAGCTCACCAACAGCACAGAGCCGGGAACTGGGGGCCGCAGAGGGGCGGGTGGGGCCAGACCCGAGTGTGAGCAAGGCCAGGGTGGGGAGGGTGGGGGACAGAGCAGGAAATGCTGCAGGAGAGGACGTAAGCCATCGGGGGGTATTTCACAGAGGAAACCACAGAACTAGATCTGCCCTAGATTGGCAGAATCCTCCTCCTCCAGGCTGTGGGATGGGCTGTGGGTGCAAGAGGGGAAGGAGGTGGGCAGCGATTTCAGGGCACCTGGATACCGGGGATTTCAAAGACCTCTCTCGGATCGACTCCAGGCTCCGTTGTCTCCTTCCAGCCCCTTTTCCTGACTCCCTATGTCATTTGAGGCTAGGGCTGACTTTCAGTCATTTTCTCTGCGTTGCTGGACTCTCTAAATTGGTTTCCCTTCATTATCTCTCTGCAGGGATCAGTCAAGATTAGGAATTGATTATTTCATTTACCTTGTTTTCCCAACACATTTCCTCCCTAAGTGCCCAGGAATTAACGGAAGTCTGGCCTCACTGTGACACCTGAATGGGTCCCATTATCCTGATTCTCGTTTTCGCCAGCCTGACGTCGGGACTAAAGATTATGCCAGAGAGAAACCCCTGCTTATTAATGGGGCAGATGCCAGCAGGAGGGCTGCTTTGTAGGAGGAAAGGTGACAGAGGTGACACATATCCTCGTCTCCAAGCCTGAAAGGACAGAAACCTTGCCAACAAGGATTCTAGGAAGTGGTGAAAGACAAGCATTTTTTTTTTTTTTTTTTAAACAGGTGCCAACATGGGGCACCTGGGGGACTCAGTCTGTGAAGCATCTGCCTTCGGCTCAGGTCATGCTCTCAGGGTCCTGGGATCGAGTCCTGCATTTGGCTCCCTGCTCAGCGGGGAGCCTGCTTCTGCTTCTCCCTCTCCCTCTGCCTCTACCCCCGGTTCGTGTCGTGTCTCTCAAATAAATAAATAAAATCTTAAAAAACAAAACAAAACAGATGCAGACACACAATTTAGTGGCCTGACTGTGCTGAACGATTGCACCGCCCCCATGCACTGGGGCCGCCCCTTTAAGGCAGAGTGGGCCTGGCTGGGCCTCGTCTGGGAATCACAGGGGAGCCTCCTCCGATCACACACGTCCCCACATGGCCTCCGAGGTCCCGCCCACTCCAGAGGGACGCAGGTGCCACCATCACTGCCCTGGGCCCCGGGAGGGACACGAGTGGCCACGACACCAAATCCCACCCGCTCTGGAACCTTCACTTTTGTGGGCACTATGAAGCCCCCTGGCAAGGGAACCGCTAGGCTTCCTTGGAACGGACACTGTGGCCATCGTGGTGACATCCTCAGAGCACCGTGGGGCTCCCTTCTGATGCGGCTCACGGCGGCAAACGGATTCGTTTCTAATGCTGTAGCAAAGGACTGTTGCAGGATACGGGTGACCTTTCAAATAAGTAAATTTGGAACAAGGTTATAGCCACATAGAAAAAATAAATAGGACTCATTGTTTACACAGCATCCCAGGATGAATACGTTCTGAATGTATCTGGGATCTAGACAAACAAAAACAGACACATGGACAGAAAAGGCGAAGAACAAAGACAGGGGGAAAGAAGAGAAACAATGTGAGTCCTAGGACAGAACAGGAAGAAACTCCTTTATGATTTCGGAACGGCCAAAACATGACAAGGACTCAAAAATCCAGAAGGAAAAGGGACACGGAGGATAAATGTGCCCACGTAAAATTTACGTTAAAAAAAATCCAGAAGGAAAAGGGACACGAAGGATAAATGTGCCCACGTAAAATTTATGTTAAGAAGTCTGTAGAACCCCTTCAAAAAAAAAAAAAAGTCCGTATAACCCAAACCAAACAGGAAACAAACACAAGCCATAAGCAAAGTCAGAACGCCACATGATGACATAGCAAGAAGAATGTTCGCAAAAAAACAGATGGAGAACATTGGGCAAAATATATAAAGACAGTTTTCAGAATGGCAAAAAAGAAGAAAGGCCTGAGGTCTTACTTTTTGGAAAGAGGCTTGGCCTCCCCAATGGCAGATGAGAAAGACGGACGCCCCCTCGCAGCCTGCGGGGCCGTGGGGAAGCCGTCGCCCACATGTCTGGGGACCACCAGCAGAGACACCAGCCGGAATATGAAGCGATGGCCCCAGGTGTTCCACCGTCATCTCGGCAACGCCGAGCACGAGACGGGGCAGACCCCCGCCGGCGGCTCAGGGACCCTCCCACAGCAGGTGCAGCTGACACTAGGCGCTGTACCTGTGTTTCGGGGGGCCCAACAGGAGGCAGAAACGCTCTGCTTACCTTCAAACCGAAAACAACGGGAGGATGAACAGACCCCACGAAATGGGTTCCGATCGTGGGGGAGTTGCAGGGGGCAGAGGAGAGTCCGCAGGGCATCTGCCTGGTTTCACTGTTCTGACTTTCGAACCAGGGGAATGTTTTATAGAATTCAACGGGAAGCATTAAGCCGAAGGGAAAACAAATCAGATCCACTGACAAAAATCAAAAGCAAACGGAGACAAATGAACCTCACGGACTGCACGATGCTTTGCTGTCAGAACCCCAGAGAGGAAAGACTTTAACCATGGTGCTTGACCACGACCTGCCGGGAACGTGCCTTCAGGATTACAAGGACCGCATGAATATTTTCCAGATGTGATAAGACAGAGGGGAAAATAAGTATTTACAAATGATTATGTCTTTAGTAAGATTTTCAGAGTAAGAGAAGAGAAATACAGTCAAATCAAGGTAAAAACCCTGTACTCTTCCAGCTGATCTGGCCGTTTATCAGTGTGAACCCTGCAAAGAAAGGGTTTCAAACTTTTCTTTTTCACCGTAAAAAAAAAGCCTATGTCCTAACTCTGTCTCTGGAGAAGGCCTATAGGTTGTGGTGTCCAGACACCATTTCCCACTAGAAAGAATGAGGCCCTGAAGAGAAATGTTCACGGGAGCCGAACGTTCTCCCATCGCACATGGAATCCAACACTGCTCGTGGTGGGTCCAAAGAACTCAGGGACCAACTCGAACAAGTCCTGTTGGCCAAAGGGAGGGCATGCTGAGCATCAAAAGTAGTAAGTTTTGACCGAAGTAAGTCCAATGCTTAAGAATCTAAGTACATAATCATAGTTGAAACGAACAACAGCTCATTTGTCACTACGGGAAGGTGGTAGAAGACCAAATCATTCTTCTCCAAGCTGACCCTCTTACTTGAGGGAAAAGTCAAGCGTTTAGCTACGTTTGCGGCTAGGAACTCACCCACTACTTCAACTAATAACAGGCGAATAAGAGGAAGAGAAGGGAAGCAGAGGGAGACCATCATATCTGAGGACACTCAAGAGACCTATCAACCAAATGCAACCTGTTGGTCCTGACTTGAACCAACTCGATTTAAAGGATTTTTTTTTTCTTTTCACAGCAATTAGGGAAATTTGAACCCAGACTGGATTTTAGATGATATTAAGGAATTCTTGCTTATTTCGTTAAGAGTAACAGTGATTTTGTGGTTGTGTCAGAAGACAAGGGTCTTTATGTTTTAGAGACACACTATGTTTACTGGTAAAAATTTAGAATGTCTGGGATTTACCCTAAAATCTTCCAGAAGGAGAAGGGGATGTGGAGGAGCCAATCACTTGGGAAGGGACACAGACAAACTAAAATTAGCAAACTGTCAAAACCAGACAAGGATTACGTGGGGGCTCACTATCCTCTTCTTTCCTGGGTAAATCTTTAAATTTCTATAGCAAAACGTTTAACAGATGAAGGGCAGGAAAACCAGAGTGCGCCTCCTGCTGGCAGCGGGGAGCGAGGACACAGGTCTGCATCCAGGTCCCTGGGCAGCCCTTCCCATGGCCCTGGGAGCAAGGCTGTGGGGCGTGCTCTGGCCGATGGGGTATTAGCTCTGAGAAGGTCCTGTGCATCGGGGTTTGATCTCTCTTACTCCTGGGACCCGTGACCACCACGGCGGGAGTGTCCCCAGGCTAGCCGGCTGGCACCCACACCCAGTCGCCCCATCTCCGCAGCCAACAGCCACACCCACCCCAGCCGAGCTGGCCCAGGTGAGGACACGCTCCACCGACTCCTACTGCGAGAAATGACCCAGCTCTGTGGCCTAAAGCCACGAAGGTTTGGGGTTGTTTGTTCTCAGCAAAAGCTACCCGATAAAATGTAAACAAAAACATTTTTCTTCCGTTTGCCCCTGCCTTGCTGAAAAATATGGGAAGTATGGAAAATAACCAGCTTGTGCTCTCGGGCCCTCTGAACTGCAACAAAAAGGCGGAAGTTGGTAATAGACGGAGTATGGACAGAATGGGTTGCGATCCCCCTTTGGCCTCTGGCTAGCTGAGCCCGCCCTGCACCACGCTGAGCCTGAGCCACAGTCTCTCCTCTTTACGTTTTTTTAAGATTTTATTTATTTGACAGAAAGAGAGAAAGGGAACACAAGCAGGGAGTGGGAGAGGGAGAAGCAGACTTCCCACGGAGCAGGGAGCCCGACGCAGGGCTCGATCCCGGCACCCTGGGATCATGACCTGAGCCGAAGGCAGACAGACGCTTAACGACTGAGCCACCCCGGCGCCCCGACATTCTCTCCTCTTTAAACCGAGGCTCTAACGACTGCCCACCCCCCAGAATCGCTGAGAAACCAGACAGAATGTGCGCCCAGCACAACATCACCGCGGCAGATGCCCGCTCTCCAGGCCGGCGCTTCCTTACCCGTCCACCAGCCCCTGCTGCTTAATGATCCGGTGGGACTCCTCCCTGGAGATCCTGCCATGAAACCAGTGCTGCGTCCTATGAATCACTGCGGGAGGGAAGAGAGAAGGAGGCTAGATTGGCTTCGCCGAAGGTACAGCGAACCGGCGATCAGCGCGGGGCCCCGGTTCCCACGGCTACACCTCTCCTGGTGCACGCCGGGCCCGGGCGGTCTGGGGAAGCTCCAGGACGGATGGGCGCGGTTTCGTCTGCCTTACTTCTCGAAGGATCGGGCCGCCATGCTGCACTTACCTGTACTTAGGGTAGAAGGGTGGAGAGGACTTTGGCTGCCTAGGATATTCATCCGTGTGCTTCGCTTCTGCGGAAGAAATGCCCGTGTGAGCGCTAAGACAGCACAGCGACACGGGCCACTGGCCACCGGGGACACACACGTGGCGGGGAGGCCTGGCCGGGCTGACGGCGCCCCTAGCTGTGCAGGGACAGCCAGCGGAGCCCGCCCCCCGCCTGACCGCAGTTGTGACAACAAGGGCATCCGGGGAATCTGGATGATCCCAGGACTGAAGCACACAGAAGACACACGGTGAGAACTGCTGGTAAGTTCTGGGAGACAGGCATGAGCTTCTCCACGGAAACACTGGCCTACAGCGTCCCCAGGCTGTGGGGCCGTTCTTTCCCAACCCACTCTGAAACTACGGTTCGGGGAACTCTCTGAGCCACAGCGGCGGGCTCAGGTTTTGTACGTTCTCTGTAAACCTCAGAGAATTTGAAATCAGGGTGACACTCTTCCCGCTGGGAGGTCAGGAGCAGGAACCTCCGAGGGAAGAGACTGTCTGAGGCCACGAAGCTGGTTAGTGGTAGAGCCACGACGTGAGCGCCTGCCGGCCTCATCAGGGTGGGTGGGCTCCGCGCTGTCCACACACGGCCACTGACCACCGACCAGCGGGAGCAGCTCTGTGCGGGAGCCACGAGGCCAGAGGGCTCTGCTCCTGCCCCGCTCCTCCCACGGGAGCCAGTGGGGGACGTGGGTGCCGGGAACGTGGAGGAGCCCTGAGCTGAGACTCAGATGCCACCCTCCCCCCTCCCCAGCACCTCATCCCCCCCGATGGCACCCACAGGGCCATTCTTCTGGGAGACCAGTGGGGGGGGGCATGCCCCCCCCAAGAGGGCCCGTCCACGGGACTGGCCGTGGCCTTACCCTCCAGGCGTGGCCTTCCTCCAGGGCTGCGCTCTGGGCTTCGGCCGGATTCTCGATCACTCTTCCTGTTTGCCCAGAAAAATCCATCGCCACGAGGGAGTTCTCAGAGACGCTGCGCTGGAAGGAAAGGCCACAAGTTCTTAAAGTGGAGGGAACCAGGCCCCCGCGGCACTCAGGAAAGTTGGTGCAAACCCATCCTAAAGATGGCCAGGAGAAGGGGTGACGGGGTCGTCCCAACCCCCACTCTAAGGTTCGGGTGGAAATTCGGTGGCAGGAGAGCCCTTGAACTAAAGATGGCTTTGATTTCTCTTGAGGGGAATAAGAAACGCTCCAGTCCCCTGGTGGCATCCAAATGCCACTGGAGGCCGTGGGGTGCCGCCGGGCTTGGGCAGTGGGGTCCCTCGGAGGCCCCCAGCCTCTACTGGATCACGTCACAGAAGCGGAAACGCTAGGGGGAGCTCAGCCCTCAGCAGCCACCCAGTCCCTCCCCAGGAGGTCCGTTCAGGGCGACACGCGGACCCTCCCTGTGGACACCTGGCCTCTCCCAGGAACAGACGTGGAGGAGCATCAGGGTCGTGTTTTGAGAGGACGAAGGGTTCCTGCACCTCTGGGAAGTCGAGTACGTCCTGAGAACAAGGACACTTGCTGCCAGCTCTCAGTTCCCACCAGGGAAGGCTCCAGCCTAACGGTCTCCCGTGCCCACAGGGCCACGGGCGACCCGGGCGACCCGGACGTGGCTGGCGACAGTCCCTGAGCACCTGAGCAGAGCCACGCCCTGAAGGGTGCAGGATCCGTCCCCAGCAGTCACACTGCTGACCAGACAAACCCGTCTCCCCGCAGGGGACCGGGCAGCACGCACAGGCCCACTCCGCGGCTTCTGGGGACAACCTCTCCTGAAACAGCCCGCGCTCAGCTGCGATGCTGGGGAGGAGCCCGCCTTCTGGACGCCGCAGCTGTACTCACCACTGGCGTGGAGAAGGAGGGGAGCACGGCCTTCCGCGGTGGCGGGGTCCTCGAGTTCTGGTACAGTAGCATCCCATACTGCAGGGGGAAGGTCAGAGTCAGCCGCCGGGGCCCCGGGAGCCCCCCAAGCCCCGGAACGCGGCAGACCCGTGCGGGGAAGGACCGCGCAGAGCACAGAACAGGGAGGGATGACCCTGGCTGCCGCCGTGAGCGCACAGCCTCGCTCCTGCATGCCTGCCCCCCGTGGACACGAGCGGCTAACTAGCTTGCTCACACCGGGGGGGCAAGGGACAAGCAGGCAGTGACAACGTAGTAGTAAGATCGAGGGGCGCCTGGGGGGCTCGGTCGGTTAAGTGTCTGCCTTCAGCCCAGGTCATGATCTCAGGGTCCTGGGATCGAGTCCCGCATCCGGCTCCGCGGGGAGCCTGCTTCTCCCTCTGCCTGCCACTCCCCCTGCTTCTGCTCGCTCTGTCTTAAATAAATAGTCTCTAAAAAAATAAAAAAGATCGAGCACCACAGTTAACCTTACTGAATGCTGCTACGGGCCGAGTACTGATCCAAGCGCTTTATTTCATTTACTACTCTCCACGTTAGGGAACGTGTCCTTTATCCCCATTTTACAAGGAACAGATGGAACAGGGAAGTGAAGCAAGTCGCTCAAGGTCATGGTAAAGTAAGGGCTCTGGATTCGAATGTACACAGCCTGTTCCCACCGGTGATCCACGCTTCCTGTGCCTGGTGAAAAGCAGAGCCCCGCATGTTTGTACCCGCCCCGCCTGCACCCTGGTCCCCCACTCGCCCACATGGGAAAGAAGGTGGGGCGAGGAGACACAGTTATCAAGAGGTAACTCATTTCCAGCCCCGACCCTACAGGGTATCCTCTAGTATCTGGAACGGACGTGTTGGAATACCACCAAGAGGTCTACCATGCATGTGCTGATGCTCCCAGAAGACGGGGCATGGGCTGCCAGAGACACCGGTGAGCTACTGGCCAAGCATTTTCCAGAACGGATGGAAAGCCAGCAGGCTACAGAATCCAGGGGCCGGCTACCAGGGAGAAACCCACATCCCGGCACATCCCAGCTCGACCGCGGAAAACAGAGACAGAGAGACAAACACAAGTGGGGAAGAGCACATGTCATGGTCAAAGAAGCCCCAAGTGGAGGACAGCTGAGTTCTAAGGACATGCGGAGAGAAGGCAGTGGAACTGGGGGCAGTGGGCAGAAGGGACCCCATGGTCCGCGGACAGTTCCCTCAACAGTGGAGGTGAGACAGAACACAGTTCCACGCTGGGAGAACTCTGCGCATGTCCCTGGTCCCTGAGAAGAATGCAAATCCAAGAAAGAATCAGTGCAGACGTGCAGGGAATTCAAATAACAACAGAGTCTCTTCTAGGTCTCAAGTGGCTTAAGAAACGGGAAGAACTAAAGTCTAGGACGAGATACTTCGAAGGCTCCTCACACTGGCCCAGATGCGGTGGGGCCACCTGGGCACGCTGGGGTCTGGCAAGGGGAAGATGCACATGGTGACAGCAGGGTGACCACCAGGAAAGAGAGAAATGATGTGGACGGGGGTGAAAAGTAGAAATAAAACTAACTGATGAGTCTTCCCCTGCCAAAAACAATTTTTTTTAAAAGGAGAAAAAGAAGAATACGGGCTGGTGGGACAAACTGAAAATAAACAGCAAATGGCAGACTTAAGCACAAATATTAATAATCCACTGAAGGATATCTTTCCCAACAAATATGCCAATTAGAACATGAGGATGATCAGAGAAGATACGATTACACGATGTTTGTCAGAGACACACCCTGAACACGAGGACCCGGAAAGGCAGAAAAACAGAGAGAAGGAGAAAAACCGTGCGAACACCACTTGAGAACACACTGACGTACGTATAGTAACGTCAGGTGGATAAGACTGCGGGGCGGGCAGCGCTGATGCAGATAACAGAGCAATTTCGGAAGGACCAAAGAATCGATGTCAAGGAGACGTAACTATTCTAAACTTGTGTGACCTAATAACACGCACCTACACGTGTATGTGTGCACGTGTGTATTCATCTAAGCAGATGTGTGTGTGTGTGGTGTGCACGCACACATGTACGTACAAATACTCCGAATTGAATAATTATACAAACATGACCAACAGCAACTAAACTGGAGGCAATGTTTTAGTCTGAAACACAGTTGAAAATGTAAGGCTTAACAGCAATGACGTCAGGATCCCTTTCAAAACATTATAGAAAAATCAAATTAAGGCCAAAGAAAAAGAAGGGAAAAGGCACCCCCCCCCACACACACACACATACACACACACACACCCTGTTCAGGACAGCCCCAAGACCGCTCTCCGTTCCAATAATTCAGCCAAAGGACTCGTCCTTGACCCACGAACCATCTAACTAGCTTGTCTTTAAGCAGGTATCAAACTGTGTTTTACTTGCACTGTAGTCTTTAAATATTATTTTTGCCTTAATTACCAAAGAAATTGTCTCTTTCCGACACTTAGTTTTTGCAGTTCCACGACTAGGAATTCTTGTTTTTCCCACTTACAAATGAATACTCCAGACTTCAGGGTGGTAGTGTTATTGGTACGAGCCCTTGACAGTTTTTAGATTATTTACCCTCCATACACAACCTACAGTGCCCATTACTTAATATTATTTTCCTTTTTATTTTAGGTGAGTGGGTTTTAAAGAGATACTTATGGTCCAACCAATCTTTTTCCTTTACGCTTCCTTCGGTTGCTTGAATAGAAGAACGCGTGGCCACAGAATTATCCGGCCCGTTTTGGCAAAATGTTTCTTATTTCCTATTGCCATCTGCTTGGATGCGACGCTCTCGGACGCTTTCTCAAAGAAGGCAGGTGAGTGACAGCTGATGTTGGGCTTCTGTCTGTAGAGGGACCGCAGAGACGGTCCCACATTAAGGAGAACGGGCCTCTTGGCTCTACGCAGACTCAACGTGCCCCATGTTCCGAGACAGCCCCCCCACGTGATGTCGTACGGGTATGCGTGGTGCACACGGTGACTTACAGAGCACGCCGCCGCGCCCTTTCTCCTGGAATGGACTTGAACATTTAACATTTACATTCTTAAGCGAGACAGACGCTTATTTCCTTGGGCCAAGACCGCACCCGGGTTTAGGGTCATCGTTCATGGTGCCAGGCTCAGCTCCAGGAACACAACGCGAGTGCAGCTGTGCTTTCGACCGTGAGGGAGCTACGGTCTTGCGGGAGGCGTACAAACAAGCAGCAGTGCTACTCGGTTATTAACGCACAGGAAACCTGAGCGGGTTCTCGGGGGACAGTGTGCAGGGGCGACGGTCTCTGAGGGACATGGAACCTGCACGCACGTGTGCTGGTGCGTCGCTACAGCAAGTCTCCCGCACAGAAACCCGCGCTCGTGAAGCCACGCCCCCCTGCTGGGGAGGAATTTCTACGGCAGTTTCAGAAGCTTCTAGAAGGGGGCGGAGGAGCTAATATGCTCCCTCCACAGCGCCCCGTGGCTACAAAATTACGTACAAACCACGTAATCGGAAGGACCGCGGAACAGCAGGACGTACCGCCTGCCGGCGTTATCCCCCGAGCGTATCTGAGGACAGCAGTGCCCGTCTGCTCCTACACAGGCTCAAGCTCCTCTCTAAGGAATGCCTGTGACGGTACTTAGAGGCACAGAGAGGTCCTTGGTTAATTCAAAATAAGGGGTTCCTCTCCAACAAGCCCTGGGATTTTAAGACAACGCAGACTGCCACTGCAGGATTATCCATCACTCGGGAGGGACTCCTGGATACACCGGGGCCAGCAGAAAGGCAACGTGAGGACACGTCCGTCTGACCCCCTTCTGGGGAACAGGACAGTCTAGGGCTCAAGCTCGGGGGACCTGCCATCACTTAGTACCTACAAGACCTCCAATCAACCATGAAAAGGTGCAGCCCAGCGTCTCCTTAGTGTGCGCAGGCAAGACCCCTGGGACTCCGGCCCGAGACCCAGACTCTCTGAGGTCCAAGCCCCCACCCCCTGACCCCGCTGGCCCTGGGTCAAGGCCAGCCTTGCCCAGGACACCCGGCGGACGAGAGGGAGGAAGAGCGTCAAAAAAGAAAGGGTCACAGCTGAACACATGAGTTTGGGTGATTCCTGCTGTCATTCAGCTCAATTTTTCTGAGCATCTATTATGTTCTGAGCGCCAGGCAGTCCTGGCTCTCCAAGAGGATGTTGGGGGGGCACCAGGCAAGATGACGTCCAGACCGAGACTCGGCACGGAGCAAGTGCAGGGAGGGCGGACGGATGGACCTTCTCCCGGTCAGGTCCCCTGTCAGGGAGACGGACAGATGGGGGACCTGAGTCTATGCTCACATCCAGGAGCTGGGCTGAGAGAACAGAAGGCACTTTATGAGGTCTCCCCGTGGCTTCAAATGGCCCTGACCCCTGGAAGAAAATACACCCCATTCTGAAGGTAACATCGGGGTGCAAGGCAAGGGGCTATGGTCTTCTGATTATGCTTCCCGCTCTGAGACCAAGACCGTTTGAGACGGGACAGTGAGGGGAGGAGGGCGAAGTAAGGAAGTCTCACGTGGGATGAGGTCCATCAGCCTGCTCGGTGGCGGCAAGACACCTCGCGCGTTACTAACCAGCTGGGACCGAAGGCAACTCAGCTTCTGCGTCATCTTACACTGGCCCAGAGCCCGTCACGACCGCACTGGTGGCCGTTGGGTCCAGGTCCCCCACCTCCTTCGGGAATGGCACTTTGGGATGTGGGGTCTGGGGCTGATTGGAGGCAACGGGGCCACGTGCAGACGTGGACAGGCGTCCCCTTCCCGCTGGCTGTCACGGAGGGTGGCTCTGGAGCTGACCGTGCCGCTCACCAGCACCCCCAGCCCGGCCCCCCATCCTCACTGCCTGACGACGGGGAGGGGGCCGCAGGTTAGAGGTGATGAGCAGCCCAGCCGACAGCAAGTGCTCACGAACGTTCCCAATACACTAACACCCGACGGGACACATTCCTGTTGGCGCTAATGACAAAGTTGGATGTTACTGTCATTGCTTGTTCTGTGCATTTCCCTCCCTGCTCCCGGTCCTGTTACACCAGCGCCCAAGGAGAGTCCCGTCCCGTCCTGTCCTGTCCCGCCGGCCCTGCTTCCTCACGCGTGAAGCCGAGGGGGAGACCTCGCTACCTGGATTTACCGTGTGCTACGCCAAAGCACCAAACCCATGGGTGTCACAGATGTGCTCCCACTTCCTTTTCTGCTTTTTCCAATAGACTACGTATCCGCAGATCCAGAAAATCACATACAGAAACCAGTCAAGACGTCCGTGCCACATCCGCCCCCGTGTGCGGGTCCGTGCCCGCCCTCCCCCCCAGCAGTCTCACCGAGGGCTCACGTGCACACCGGCAAACGCACTGACGCGTTTTAGCTTCTCCTTTCCTTGCTCCTACAACAAAGGTAGCACTTCGCTTTTTAATTCTTAATAATACGTCCTGGAAATTTTCCCACAACATACTCCAGAGAGAACCTCGTTCTTTGTGTCACCGAGGAGTACTCCTCTGAATGGCCATCCCCTACTTCTGAAGCAGGCTTGTAAAGGAGTCGCCGACGTCCTGGACCAACACTCCCTGATTACGAAATCAGAACATTTTACGCTTAACCCTTCTTTGTTTTATCGGCAGCAAAAATCAAACAAGGCACAGTTCTGGGAAGGAGAGGCTTACAGGATGCCCGTCCTTGGAGCCTGTGCCCTCTGGCATCTCCAAAGGGTCGTGAGCTACGCCTCCTTCCGTGCGTCCGTTTCTCTAGGGGGCTCCGCCCTGACTCTCTGCCCCGCTGAAAGCTTCGGTGAAGGCTGGGGTTTTCGTAAAGAGATGCCTCGGCCACAGCTGACCAAACCAACTTCTCCTCCTGACCCCTCACCGTTCATCTTGCACAACCAGCGTGTGCAATTACCGTGCAATGCCCACGGGCCTTATATACATAAGAAACTGCAACCACGTGGCACACGGATGTGCACAAAGGGACATCTCGTGGGAACGCAGAAGTGAGGCGTTCTCTGCTGTTACACGAGCCTCTACCACAGGAAACACCTTGGCAGTCACCGTGAGCTGCTGCCGAGGGCACCTTCCCGTGTGAGGTTCTGTGCAACAGACCCCTTTAAGAATGTGTCGGCAGGAGATGCCATGTCCATCGGGCGCCATGGTGGGCTGCACGGCGTGCCACGTTTCCCTCGGGGCCCCGGCTTTTCGGGAAGCTAGAGTCTGATGCTCAGTCTCGGAAAGCATTAACCCTCCTGACGGACTGTTTGCTGTCTCTCCCTGTCTCCCGGTCTGGGCTTTCTCCTCCTATTTCTCTGGACCACGGGCTCTCACCCAGCACAGTCCCCCGCTTCCATGCACCACCCCCACCCCGGGGACATCTGGTCACGTCTGGAGACGGTTTCGGTTGTCTCAACTGGCTGGGGTGCTCCTGGCATTCGGTGGGAGAAACACCACGTCCCTGAAGGTCAGGTGCCGAGGCCGGAAGCCGGCTCTGACCTTTCTAACGCGAAGCCTCGTGAGAAGCTTCTGAGACCGTTTGGAAAGACGTGCGGGCGCACGGGGCTGGCGGGCCATGGGGAGGGCTCTCCACTAAGAGATGCGCGCAGCACACACACAGGACGCCGCATACCTTGAGGAGCCTGCACGCCGTCATCCAGCACGTTCGGCCTTGCTCGTCTTCGGCACACAGCAACCGCAGCTCTTTCGTCTCGTTCCTGACTTTGTTTGGCTACAGGAGGTCAGAGACGACTCAGTGAGTGCGACACAGTGAGCCCGTGGTGGGCAGGGCTGGGCCTGGCGTGCACCAGATGGCTGGCAGGGCGCGACCAGAGAGGGTGCTTCCTCCGCGGGGCACGGACCAGCCTGGGTTGGGTGTAGGCACGAGTGCTCGGCCAGCCCCCAACAGGGGGATCTCGGGGAGACAAACTCTCACAAGGGAAGGCGGTGGGTGCCACGGGGACAAGGGGGTACCTAGGTCTGTGCGGGTAAAGTTGGATTCAACCGGAGAGCCGGGCCCGGAGTTAAGGAAGAAAAGATGTCTGGTTGCCTCCCAGGAAGACTGAGGTGGCGGCTGAGGAAGGGCCCCTGCGGGGCTCAGCCAGTGAGGGGAGAAGCCCTCGAGGGGATCAGGGCCTGTGGCGTATCTGAGTGGCCCCAAGGACGGACCCATGGAAGGTCCAAAGAGTGAGGCCGGCGCCACCCCCGAGAAGGGGAATTTGGGGGGCAAGCAGCCTGGAGCAGGCGGGGGTCACTGTCACACAGGCCACTGTAGAGGGATGGCAGGTGCCCCGATGCAGACGCAGGGTTTACCTGGCGATGGGGGAGAAGCGCTGCAGGTGGGGGCTGGTGGGAAGGGGGGGGCACTGGCCACCTGGGCTCCAATGGCCCCCAGGCCCCCAGAGGCCGCCCTCATCCTGCTTTCCTGTGCACCTCGGGTCCTAGGGCTCCTGCTACTTGCAACCCCAAGAAGCTTCACCAGGTCAAGTACAAGCTGGTATTTTAGGGAGCAGCATGCCCCCTGCTCCCTGACCTCTCCTCGGGTTGGGGTGGAGCCCTGGCTCAGAAGTCAGCCCGGCTGGGGGACTCCAAGCACACTCGCTGGTGACTGGATGTGAGCAATGGGGCTGCTTCGGCTCCTATGAGCACCTGGAAAGATGCAGTAAGGGGACGGAGAGCGAGCCCTTAGTGGAGCACTTTGTGTGCAGTGAGCATGCAGTAAATAGCCTCCACCGTGACCGTGACCACGACCACCATCAACACGGCCTCACCAGGGGAGAGTGGGCCCTGTGCACAAGGGTGTGTGTGAACATGTATGCATGTGTGTGCATGTCCTCATATTCATGCAGAGGTGTGCATGTGCGCACATGTGTGTGCATGTCCTTGTATTCATGCAGATACGTGCACGTATGTGCACGTATTCATGCAGATATGTGCACGTGCAGATATGTGTGCGTGTGCGCATGTGCGTGCATGTCCTTGTATTCATGCAGATGTGTGCACGTGTGTGCGGGTGTATGCATGTCCTTTATTCATGCAGAGGTGTGCATGTGCGCGCGTGTGTGTGCATCTCCTTCTATTCATGGAGATCTGTGTATGTGTGCACGTGTGCGCGTGTGTGTGCATGTCCTTGTATTCATGGAGATCTGCATATGTGTACACGTGTGCGCGTGTGTGCACGTCCTTTATTCACACAGAGGTGTGCATGTGTGCACGTGTGCGCATGTGTGTGCATCTCCTTGTATTCATGGAGATCTGTGCATGTGTGCACATGTGTGTGCATCTCCTTGTATTCATGGAGATCTGCGTATGTGTGCACGTGTGCGCGTGTGTGTGCATGTCCTTGTATTCAAGGAGATCTGTGCTTGTGCACGTGTGCGCGTGTGTGCATCTCCTTGTATTCACGGAGATCTGTGCATGTGTGCACGTGCACGCGTGTGTGCATATCCTTGTATTCACGGAGATCTGTGCATGTGTGCACGTGCGCGCGCGTGTGTGTATCTGCTTGTATTCACGGAGATCTGTGCACGTGTGCACGTGCGCGCGCGTGTATCTGCTTGTATTCACGGAGATCTGTGCAAGTGTGCACGTGCGCGCGTGCGCGCGTGTGTGTGCATCTCCTTGTATTCACGGAGATCTGTGTACGTGTGCACGTGTGCGTGTGCATGTCCTTGTATTCATGGAGATCTGTGCATGTGTGCACGTGTGTGTGCATGTCCTTGTATTCATGGAGATCTGTGTATGTGTGCACGTGTGCGCATGTGTGTGCATGTCTTTATTCACGCAGAGGTGTGCATGTGTGCACGTGTGCGCATATGTGTACATGTCCTTGTATTCATGGAGATCTGTGCATGTGTGCACGTGTGTGTGCATCTCCTTGTATTCATGGAGATGTGTATGTGTGCACGTGTGCGCATGTATGTACATTTCCTTGTATTCACATAGATCTGTGCATTGTGCACGTGTGCACGTGTGTGTGCATCTCCTTGTATTCACGGAGATCTGTGTACGTGTGCACGTGCGCGCGTGTGTGTGCATCTCCTTGTATTCACGGAGATCTGTGCGTGTGTGCCCGTGCGTGCGTGTGTGCATCTCCTTGTATTCATGGAGATGTGTGCGTGTGTGCACGTGCGCGCATGTGTGCATCTCCTTGTATTCATGGAGATCTGTGTATGTGTGCGCATGTGTGTGTATCTCCTTGTATTCATGGAGATCTGTGCATGTGTGCACGTGCACACGTGTGTGTGCATGTCCTTGTATTCATGGAGATCTGTGTATGTGTGCGCGTGTGTGTGCATCTCCTTGTATTCACGGAGATCTGTGTATGTGTGCACGTGCGCGCATGTGTGTGCATGTCCTTGTATTCACAGAGATCTGTGCATGTGTGCACGTGTGCACGTGTGTGTGCCTCTCCTTGTATTCATGGAGATCTGTGTATGTGTGCACGTGTACGCATGTGTGTGCATCTACTTGTATTCACGGAGATCTATGTATGTGTGCACGTGTGTGTGCATGTCCTTGTATTCATGGAGATCTGTGTATGTGTGCACGTGCACGCGTGTGTGCATGTCCTTGTATTCAAGGAGATCTGTGTATGTGTGCACGTGTGTGTGCATCTCCTTGTATTCATGGAGATCTGTGTATGTGTGCGCATGTGTGTGTATCTCCTTGTATTCATGGAGATCTGTGCATGTGTGCACGTGCACACGTGTGTGTGCATGTCCTTGTATTCATGGAGATCTGTGTATGTGTGCGCGTGTGTGTGCATCTCCTTGTATTCATGGAGATCTGTGCATGTGTGCGCATGTGTGTGCATGTCCTTGTATTCATGGAGATCTGTGCATGTGTGCACGTGTGCGCGTGTGTGCATGTCCTTGGATTCATGGAGATCTGTGCACGTGTGTGCGTGTGCACGTGTGTGCATCTCCTTGTATTCATGTAGGTATGCACATGTGTGCGGGTGTGTGTATGTGTATGAGCCTATGTATGTGTGCACATCTGTGTGATCGTGTAGGTATGTGCATGTGTGGAAATATGCGTGAGCACGTGCTCTCACACACGTGTGCACAGAGGCAGGGCAGGGGGCACAGCCATCGTCCTGGGGGCTGGAAGCCCATATGGAAAGTGTCAGCTCTCAGTACCCTAGAGGCCACCCAAGTGACACTAAGTCACTAAGCCACGGAGCCCATCGACACATACCACCCATCACGTCCTCTGCTTCTCCCCAAGTTGCTAGCTACTCAGGGATCGACACGTTGTGAGCAACCAAGAATGAATCAATCCACCGTGAACCGGTGTTTCCGTTAGAAAATAACCCAAACAACCCCAGCAGCAAGAAAGGAAGTTTACGGTTTCATTCCCAAGTCCCGGTGGGATGCCATCAGGAGCGGCAGCCCCCAGACAGGGCAGGGGTGTGGTACCTTTATGCAGAAGCCGTAGTCGGTGGGGGCGCCGTACTGCTTCCTGCCGGCGATCAGAGAGAAGACGCTGCTCTCCTCCAAGCCCCCGAGCAGCTGCAGGTGTCGGGGCTCCTGTGGAAAGGGGGGGGTTCAGCTTCACAGAGGAGAACTTCCCAAGCACGGCAGACGGCAGGTGCTTGCACGTACTCGTCAACAGAGGGCAGTCTGTGCACACTGTGCGTGCCTTCCCCTCTGACGGTCCACGGGTGGAACCGTCCTATGAAATCAGCGCTAAATTAGCCCAAATGCACCCAGCCCTCACCAAGAAAACCCACCTCCCACGACCGTGACAACAGGGGTGCCTGGGTGGCTCCGCTGGATAAGGATCTGCCTTCGGCTCAGGTCATGATCCCGGGGTCCTGGGGTCGAGCCCCATTTGGGGCTCCCTGCTCAGCGGGAAGCCTGCTTCTCCCTCTGCCTGTGTCCCTCCCCCTGCTTGTGCTCTCTTTCTCTAATAAATAAATAAAATCCTTAAAAAAAACAAACAAAAAACCACACTGTGACAACGTGTTTGAGACTCTGCCATATCAAAGCCCCCTAACCAAACATTCAAAGTGAAAACCAGGAGAACGTCTGGAGCCTAACGTTCAAAGTGAAGAGCACGCTGCAATGTTCGGCCCGCACCAAGTCTGCTGCCCTGGTGTGCAGAGTCCAGGCGTCCTGCAGTTCTCCCACCGACAGCCTGCCCCATCCTTGTCCCTAAGCCTCCATCGTCCCAGTTCTGCTTCCTGCTCTGGGGTCAGCATCTACGAGGGTGCTGGGCAGTCGGGAAATCAAGTTGCCCGTCCCTGCCCGTCCCTCCCCGTCCCGGATGGAAGCTATTCCACCTGCCCACGCCCCTTGTCCCCGGCTCACGAAGGACAGCCGCTGACCGCCCAGAGTGGCTGGAAGGTGGCCTGGCCCTCAGCACCCTCACCTGGGGTCCCACCGGGCCCTCCCTCGTCTGTCCCGGCAGGAATGATGCACGCCTGGCCATGGTCTGCGGGGCCCTCTCCCGCTGCAGGGTGTGCTCACACATCACGAGAACAGTGTGCAAGCAGTTGTGTGCAAGGACACCAACCAGCAAGGTGAGCCCCCAACGCCCTAGCTCTCTTTGGAGGCCTGCAGCTGTATTTTCCGTTTCGCACCTGCTCTTCTCACTGGAAATACACGCACAACTCCAACCTCTTCCCAGGAGTATCTACGATAACGCGTACTAGCTTGGCAACAATCTATCAGCCGTCCCACAGCCAGCTTGGATGCTAACTTCCAAACTAGGGGAACTGAGTCAGCATCCTTCAGGGACTCAGGCCGCCAAGGAGGCCCTTCTCCCAAGCCACAGAGGGGGCCGGGGCTGCACGGAGGCCCGTGGGTCTGGGCTGTCGCCTGGTTTCCGAGGGAGGCCAGCGGACCAGGAACTCGGACGTAGCTTAACCAGTTATCATAACCTCGGGGGACCCAGATGTGCATTCTCAAGGGAAGCTGCATCCACTCTGAAGGCCCCCGGCCTAGTGGTGGCTTTTAAACCCACCTTTGACGCCCCCTTCGTGGAGCAATAAAGGCCTGATCTCCGCAAACACACATACAGCTTTCTCCACGACTTCCTCCCCAGCTCCTTCACGTGCAAAAACCCCTGGATTTCAGGACAACTACTGGAGTTCAGGAAGTTCTGTGGAAGAGATGCGTCAGCGTCAGATGTTGCTAAGGAGGGGAGGACGGGAGCAGGTGCATCTGGCTGCCATCGCGGACATCTGGACATCGTCTGAATTACAAAAATACTCTTTTCCGGTCAAACCAAGCATTTTCAAAATGTAAGTTTTCCTTTCAAAAATCTTAAAACCCCACGTAAATTGGTGTGCAGGAAACATCATGAGTCTTCAAGCACACGTGAGCCAATGGACCTTCCTTAACGCTGACAAAAAACGGGACGTCACAGATTTCCCTATAAGACGGTAGGGTTAAGGGCCCTGCCCTTTATCCCGCGTTTCCATAAAACATGCAGCCTCATCATCAGCCTTAGGGTGACAGGAAGCGCTGGGAGCAGTGTGGACTGAGACCAAGCACGTCACTTTCACCGAGTCGCCCTCCACAGAGAAGTGAGCTGATGGATCTCTCCAGGAATGCCTGGGTGACGCCGCTGTCCCAGCTGACCCCTCCCTCGTGCAGCACACCTTTCTCGGGAAACCGAGGTCAAGAGCCAGGTCTGGGAGCGAGGCTGGAGCGGGCCCCCCATGGGGAGGGGCTGGGAAAGGGCCAGGTTTTCGCGAACAGACTTCAGAAGGCAGAGGGACAACGAAGACAGATAGATAACTAATTTTAATGTACACTCTGCTCCCTTTTAAAAGGTATAATGGCAGCCCAATCCTTTTTCACAGTAAGGGGGCTCGGTCTCTGTGCAGAAATCCCCAGGGCGGCGGAGGAGAACGCGCCAGTCTGTGGCTTCTCTCTCCCGCCCTTCTGCTCACGCTGCTTCTAGCTCGGAGGAAGCTTATCCTGTTCACAAGTGCTTGTTTCGCTTCGAAGGAGCCTGGCTGCACACACGTTTCCCAAGTCAACCTTTATTTCTGGGTACTCTACACCCCGTCAGGAGCCAAGGCTAGGACGTGACGAAGAATGCAACCCCGTCAAGGTTTTGGGGAGCTGCCACCTCAGCACGAGAGAATGTCCACCCAGAAACACTTTCTTGCCCAGTACCTGCAAAAGCTGGTTGTGACCGCCGTTTGACTGTTGGCACCAAGTAACCATCTGCTCTGGGAAGAAATTCTAAGGAAATGGGAAAACAAATCCATTAAGTTAGTTTAAAAGTGGGGAAAAGCAGCCTTACGGGGATGCCAGTATTAAAAACATTCCTAACAGGCACACGGACGTCCATCTGTATTTAAAATGACGCTCCTTCGTCCTCCCCTACCCCACGGTGAGAACGCCTACTTCCAAAGTTGCCATGTTTCCTTAAATGGCGAGTTCGAGGTTGGAGTATCTATCACGTTTAATGTGGATTCGTGTCTCTCAGCGTGCACCAAGGCCGAGGGTCGCCACACGGTGTTACGCAAAATCAGTTATCAAATCTCTTACTTTCAAATAAAAAAGCAGCTAAACCACCGAGCCAGAAGTTGACGGTGGGTCTTCTGCTCACGTCACAACGGCTCGGCCTCATGCCTCAGGACAGGAGCACATGGTAGGGCAGCGGGAGGCTCCCGATCCTGACAGGTCATAGGATACGTGCTCCCCCCACCACCCCCCAGAAAAATAAAAAGGAAAGAAAGATCTAGCCCAACGTGCCTGGAAACTCATTCTTCCACGAACCACAAAGTATTATTTGCTATTTGCAGAGAGCAATGAGCTTTTATTCTGCTGCATATTGAACCGATTTGTTCCAATTTAACCATGAACTTTTGATATAACTGAAAAACCCACCCCTCATCTCTCCCGACTCAGAGGCTAACCCCCTTTCCCTCTGCTACCGTGGAAAACCACCCCCGTTACCTCTGGCCACTACACAAAGGCATTTAGTTAAGCATCAGAGACCGGGTCTGAGCAAGGACAGCTCCAAGGGACAGCAACCCCGGATTCTCAAACCTTCTGCCGCCCCCTACGTCCACCTCAGTTACGTTATCCTCTGCTGCTACTGATCCCAAGTATCAACCCCAAGACTGCAAGAGTCCCAAACCCCGAGCCAAAAGAGGTAAGAACTCTCACCGTAGGATTTTTGAAAAACTCGTATTTTGCGTAATTCTTCCTAAATAAAAACTTGCTTTCGCTTGCCATGGTACTCTCCACCTGGACCACCAGCTCATGATCTTCCAGGTACCTTTCTGCAGAAGAAAAAACGTACGTGTGAGAAGACACAGGTAGAACATGCAAGGTGGCTTCCCCCACTGACGACCCGTTCGTCTTCACGCGCTGCGAGCTCAGAGGAGGTCCAGGGCCACGCCTGGTGCTGGCCGAGAGCCACGAACAGGCTCGCCTGCTTCTGGCTGCGAGGGAATCTGCCGGCAACAAGGGACCCACGACCCTGCCCCGTGTGTCCCCACGACGGAGGGAGGAGCCACGCTCGGCTTGAGCGCGAGATCGCGACCCCTGCCTTTACTTTCAGAAAAGGGGACTGGCTCAGGTTGGCATTCATTTAAAACGGATTTTCTGGTGCAAAACTGAATCAGTGACTTCTGTTCTGAAGTTTAGTCAGAAAAAACCATTTCTGTAGGTATAGGGACAAAAGCCAAGCACCCCAAACCGGCTGATGGTTGGTGCGCAAACCTGAAATTTTTCACCAGATAAAATAAGGAAAAATAGACCAGCGGGTTATAGCTAAGTGAGCACGAGCCGATGCCACGTTCCAAAGCAGAGCATTCCCTCTGCACAGGGTCGTGAGGAAGCCGCGGGGGACCCATGGGGAGGGAGCAGCTCTGAGGGGCACGCGCGCCCACGTGCACAGACCTCTGTCCTCCAGCCTCCCCACGTCCCTCCCACCGAGGCAAGATCCCGGGACAGATGTGCACAGACTGGGCCCAGGGCGGCCGGGTAGAGGGGAGCAGGGAACCCATGCGCCCTGAAAGGGCTGTGTTCCTCCACTCCGGTCACTCCGGTGCCACCCGCAGGGGCTCAGGTACCCACAGGTGGCTCCCCTTCTCCAGCCCGCAGGGGCCCGGAGCCTGGGCCAGCAGGGGGCTCAGGAAGACTGTGTGTGACCCCCTTCCCAGAGACCCCCATCTGCCACTGGATGTCCACGCACCACTTTTCCCAGCTGTGAAAAAGCCACTCCGCCAACTTCAGCTCAAAGTCTTTTTCTCCAGTTCTCACTTGCCCTATGATTCCAAAAACAGGTATTTTCAAACGACCTTGGGTGAGTCTATTAAACAACCCGTTGCCATCCATCAGCTTCCTATAATCACAACGGAAAGCGACATTTCATCAAAAATCCCGAAGGATTTTTTTGTACAAATGGAAGAGTCGGACACTCCTCAAAGGGGATTCGTATTTTTTCCACGTTTTGACACCAAATCCGGCATCCTCGCCACCACCCTACTCCACACGCAAAAGGGTTACAGATCACACAACTCAAAAGGGCAGATATTTGCCTTAAAATGTGGCGCGGACACGCGAGTCCTTGGCAGAAGCCTGAGCTGCCCGCCCCGGCTCGCGGCAGCGTCCCGCCTTGCGGCCCCGCGCCTGGGCCTCACCGCACGGCCCGGCCACCGCAGGGAGCAGAGCCGGCCGTCAGCACGCTTGTACAGCGGCTCGGGGCTCTGCGGGACTGGGGACTGCGAACAAAGTCGAGGGGGAGATACCACGGAAAACAACCCCGACGTCTGCGCACGCCCAACAAGCAGCATTCCGGTGCCTTTCGGCTGGCACGACAGGGAGACAGAGATGGGAAAGGTCAGCCCTCGAAGGCCCTTCTGAGCACCGAGGGCTGAGCACGGCGGCTGTTTGTCCTTTGACACCTGTAGGCACGTCCGGATGGCAGCGTCCCTGCTGCGGCCAGGTCCTCCAGAGGGTGACTGCCGCGCCTCTCTCACCTGGCCAGGTACACACACTACGCTGTCAACGGCCCGAACAGAGAGCTCAGGCTTCTTCCTGGAGGGCTGCAACCTAATTCTCGCAACAACAGAATTCCCCAAATCCCCGGACTTCCCGGGAGCTGTCTTCCCGTCACCGTGCTCCACGTTGACCGGGCTCCCTGCTCATCTGGCCTGGTGCCTGTGGTCACCCAGGCCCTGGGTGGGGGCGCCCCCGCCCTCCTGGGGATGCAGCTCACCTGCAGTCACACTGTCAATGCCACGGGGGCACCAGGATGCCGTTTGCACGCCCCAGTTAACAGTTTTACAAAATCCCTTTAAAAAAATCGTTTGTTCACCTGACACAGCTGCTGTCAGGTATCCCGACGTGCCCCCCAGGTGCAGGCCTCCCGGCGGAAGGGAGCCCTCCGGAGCCTCGCCGCTCACGTGCTCGGGGCGGACGGCAGGACCGTGCGCGCCCCATCCGCACCGCCTGGCCCCCACGGCTGGCCCCGGTGGCCGCTGAGTGGACTCGGTCAGGGACAGTGTTCGAAAGGCTGAGAGCTCCACACAAAAGACCGAGGCCAAGACCCACACCCCCAACGGGCACGACGTGTGGGTCTCGTTGACATAAGAAGAGATCACATCCACAGCCAGAGCTGGGAGTCACGAGGCACGGGCCAGCTGCCCTAAGACCGTCCATCACTAAGGGCTCTGCCCCAACCTGTCAAAGGGCCTCGAGTGGCTAAGTGACTTCAGGAGCTGACGCTGGGGTGAAGAAAGGCACTAACCGGGCTGTGAGAGCAGCATGGCTCAGACGGGGCGGGAACATTCCCACCAGCCACAGACACAGCCCGCCGAGCACCAGCCGGCACCTCTGCCCTGCTCCCCCCCGAGTATGATGCCCCCCGCCCACGGGGGCCGCCGAGGGCCGCAACCACACGCACCCATGTGTGGTCTTCTGCTAGTGCAAACAAAACCACCTTTTCCCAATCGTCACTCCTGGCTGGGAAAAGTTTAACATCTCTAAGGCTCTAATATTTTACCTGCGAAGATCAGGGTAGTCATTGTGCCTTGAAATCCTCAATTCTAAGGCTACACGTAGGCTCAAAGTGCCATTGGAATTAGCTCACTTATGCCTCAGTTATCAGGGGCAACTGTCTGCCTAGTATCAGCCTTCCAGATCCGAGGCGCTGTCTGCCTGGCGCCCGAACCGCAGGCCTCGTGTATGTGCAGGTCCCCAGAGCAGCCCCAACGCACAACAGGGAAAGCGACTTTCCAGAGGGTCCTGTCTGTAACTGGGGACGTGGGGCTGGACGGCTCTGCCCGAGAGTGGGGGGTCACCTGACTGCGTGCCAGAACCCAGAAGCGCCCCCAGAACATCATCCCTTAAAGAATTCTGCCCCAGGCGAGCGCACTCACGCCTGATCGCGGGGATTCAAGGCTGACACTCTCTCAAATAAATAGAATCTTAGAAAAAAAATTATCCCCTTTAGAGTATGTTAAGTCCATCCGTGAATAAGAAAAATATGGAATAAAAGAGAAAACTATCGTATCCCTAAAAATATTGTGTGTGCCCTCTGCATGGAGGAATCGTGGAATACTACATCAAAAAACTAATGATGTATTGTATGGCGACTAACATAATAAAATTAAATTAAAAAAAAAGAATACTGAGTGTGCACGTGTATTTCTTCCACAAGTTTCTCAGAATAAATTCTTTTTCATGTGGGTGATGATTTCTGAAGTTTTGCTGCATAGAAATTCTTTATCTCTGGCATGATGTTCGAGAAATCAACAGCTACCACAAAAAATATGTGAATCTTCCTACAGTCTTTGTATGTTCAATTTTTTTGAGTGTATCCGTCCCCATTTTATACGTGCTTTTGGTGTGGACAAACATATTCCTATATTACGGTATCTGCAGAAGGCCTTTCTATAATTCCTTTCAAATTAAGAGTATTCAGACTTTTGAACAGGCTTCCAGAATATTCATATTGGGTCCAAGTCCAGAGCTGTGTCTTTGAAGTCCGTTCTGTGTGTGGACGTATGCATGTATGTATATATGTGTATAAATGCATGCTTGGCATGTGTATGCGTCCATACATGCTGCAGGGTTGCAACTATTGTTTAATTTCCCAGTTATGTGTGCATCAGCAGATGCTGCTGGTGGCCCCATCAGATCAGCGTAGGATCCATTCGTGGGTGTCCCAAACTGGAGCTTGCCAACGGGGTCACCTGCTGCTACAGTAACTTAAAACAACGCCAACTCGGGGCGCCTGGGGGGCTCAGTAGGTTAAGCGTCTGCCTTCGGCTCAGGTCATGATCCCAGGGTCCTGGGATCGAGCCCCGCATCAGGCTCCTGCTCAGTGGGGAGCCACCTTGTGCACGCTCACTCTCTAACAAAAAAACAAATAAAACCTTAAAACAAAACAACGCCGACTCAGTTATGTAGCAGTGTTTAGGCTTGGACTGTCTAACATCATTGGAAAGAACACTATTTCGTTACATGAATATTCCAGACCTGGAAGTTTAAACTTGATCTCTTAATCTTCCAGAAAGGTCCAGGAGAAAAGTTCAGAACCACGGGAAGAACTCTGTGATAGTTTTTCTCCTTCAGCACGTGGAAGACATACAGTTGTGGATTCGGAGAAAATTCTGGCTTTAAGTGCGTGCCTGTGATTTTGTAAGCACCACACATTATCCGCTAAGGATTTCAACAGAAGTCTGAAAAGCTTCTTGACCTGAGATAGACCACCTGAGCAAGAAACCCCACAAAACCCCCATATCTCTCTAAGTTCTGTAAACGGCACCTATTTCAAAATACCCTCTTGCCCTCTACACAGGACACAGGTACGTGTGTGTGCTCAGTGAGAACACCGTGAACCAGCCCAGAGATACACCAGAACGCTCCAACTTCTGCAGGCCGTCAGCGCAGCACCCCACTCCCGCGACGCGGATGAACTGCTGTTTGCGCGGTGATCCCAGGACGGTGCTCCCCACCTGACCCCACAAGCCCCGCCAGGCTGCCCTCTCCAGACCGTGGCTGTGCACCAGGCCCCGAGCACCTGCCACGGCCGCTTCTCCAACCAAATCACAGAGAGAACCTTCCTGCTGTGTGTGCGCCCTGGGGAACGGCGCTCCCGCCCTCCCGGAGCAAGCTTCTGGAAGCAGCTGGAGGGGGACACGCTGGGAGGGAGGCAGGAGAAACAGGGGTGCAGCAGAGAGGGGACAACACGCAGACGTCTCGCTGTCGGGGCAGGGGCTCCGTGGGCCGCGCACCGGGCCCCCCAGCGCGCTCCCTACCTAGCCCCAGGTGTGGGTGGTGCTCCACGAGCGTCCAGCTATTGTCGTCCACACAGTGACTTCTGTAAACCAGGAGCTGACAGAGGTCCCTGGCCGTCATGTCTGCAGCAATCTCCACCACTCTGCTCGTCCCGTCCTCACTGAAGACTCTCACATCCTGCAACATACAAAGGGCATGCTTACAGATGAGCCACTTGGGTTTTCCAGGAATAAATGCTGCATCGAGATCCAACAGAAAAGGTAAGCACGGCAGCGTTCCGTCCTTCCAAGCAGCAAGCAGCGGCCCGCCGTGGCGGGGCATGCAGGGTTACGGCAGGAAGTTCTTGAGATGCCGGGACACCTCAGGGCACACAGGGCGCATGGCCAGGCCGGAGCGGACGAGCTGCCCCCCAGCCACCTGTCTCAGGAAGTGCCAGAACGCGTGTCAAATACCGCTGGTGGTCTCGGGGCTGGACATTTCATAGCGGGACCAACTGCACAGACAAATGGAGCAACCCACATCCTAACTTCTGATGAGTCCACCTGCTGTCTGTTCCCAGGGTCTGGGGTGCAGCGGCCGGCGCCCCGTCACCCCCCTGCACACACACACACAGGTCAGTTCACTAAGGCTCAGGGAGAGTCGACACGAGTAAGTATGAATCTGCTGAAATTTAAAATACTGAAAGGACGGGGCAGAGTAGGAACATAGTCACACAAAATTCTTTGGCCCCCATTCCCCCCCCGGCTACAGAATGACAAGCCAGCTTCATTTCCCTGGTACCGTTCAAAGCCACCACGAATGACGTGTTCCCGGGTAAAAGGACAGTCAAGCAGAAATCCCCGGGATCATAAATATCCTCTGCCCCAGCGACAGAGCGATAGGGATGCAGCCTCTGGGGGAACGTGGGATGCTTTAAAAACAAAACCAAAAACCACCTTACCTCAACAGCATGGAAAAAGCAGTCAGAGGAACAAGATGGCATTTTAAATTGAGACAGTCTCCTGAACGGGAGTCTGTCCCCGGCTCTTCCACTGTCCCTGCCGGGCTTGGCCCCTCCCGGGCTGCCCCAGAAGTAGTGGGCTGTGCAGAGGTGCGGGGAGCGGGGAGCTGGGCGGGCAGGGAGGGCTGTCTCCAGGCAGGTGGGGAAGCGGCCGCAGGGCTGCTAGGTTGTAAATCAAGCCACACGGGGCAGACCACTCCGGTCACTCCCTGGGCCGGATGCAATCGGCCCCCAAAGGGCTCCCCACTTCAGTGCGGAGCTTGTTGGCCTGAGAAAGTCCTGCTCCCCATGTTCCCGTGACAGAGAAACGAAACGCGGGACGCCCAGAGCCCGAGCACACGTGTGCTCTGAATCCAGGCCCGTCTGCCACGTGTCCCAGAAATCTGTGTCCACAGCTCGGCGGCCTCTGAATGTCAGCGGGTCCTGACCAAGTGTCTGCAGCTCTCTTATCCCCTCTCTGTCCCTTTCCCCAGGTGCAAACTCCTTTTCCCAGGTGCAAATGTTGTCCGGCGGGAGAGGGCGAGTTGTGGGGTCAAGTCCCTGTTGCAAGGAGTGAACGCAGGAGCAGGAATGGGGATCGTGCAGTCCCACGAGGCCTGTCCCTGCTGTCATCACCCCTGCCGGCCCCCTCTCAGCCACCCCATAGAAATCCCCAGGGGAGCCAATCAGGACTGAGGGACAAGCTTGCCACTCACATGCATTTTTATAGAAACCTACTCATCTCTTTCCGGAAGTTCACATTTCGCTCGACAGAAGTTATACTTCCACGAAACAAATTAAATATTCAAGTGCAGCTGACACGAGGGACTCCATAAAAGTGACATTTAATTTAAACAATGAAAATAGGTCTTTTTGTTTGTAGGTCCAAATTTCCAAAAAAAGAACCAAAAAAACAACAAAAAAACCCCACAAAACAATGCATTAATATGAAAGAGAAACGAATTTAGAAAGTACAACTGGGTCCAGATAATTCCTTAGAAATACGCTAATTGTGCAGTCTACCATGTCCTCTGCCAAACCCAGCGTGCTCCTGAGCTTCCTCTTTGCTCAGCGTGGGGGGAGTTTCTCCCGGATTACAATCGTCAGCTTCTCTAGAACACTTCGATCACGTTGAAGTCTGTTTATCAATTTCCCTGCCCCAAATCAGGTCTGGCCCCGGTATTTAATCTTCTTCCTGGCCCGAATGCATTTTTCTGTAAACTCGCTCTCCCCTCCCTGCCACTCACGGCCGCCCCCCCCAGAGGCCTATATATAGTCTCAGTATTAAAAGCTAAGATGTGCTTTTTGTCTCACGGCCAAGTCCACGGCTTTCGGATTCCCAGCACAGGCCGGGCTGACAGGCCAGGGGCAGGGGCAGACACAGACCGGGCTCCAGGGGCAGGAGCTCGGAGCCCACACCGGCCGCCCTGCCCCGGCCACCTCCCAAACACAGCAGAGCCTGCAGGCCGACGACGTCACAGACTCCTAAGACGGAAAGGCAAGAAGCCACTACCCGTGGCGGCAGGCTCAGGTGGGGCACGTGTCCGGGGCTACACAGGAGAGGACTTGAGCGAATACTAAGGCACAAAGAGAAATGCTCCGTCGTGGTTGGTCACCTTCCACCGTGACTCCTGAAGCCGGCAGTTGAGGGGCATCTAGCACCGCAAGGTACCTTTTCAGTGACCACCTGGGCGGTGCCGGGGCTCATTCTAGAAGCAAATTAGGATGTGAGATCTCAGCCTGGGGCAAGGGCTGCAGGGAGCAGGCTGAGCCTCCCTCGATGCATGGACATTCAAGCGTCTCATACAGGGCGCGACGCAGAAGCTTCTCCACGGCGGGCAGGCCAGGGTCTCTGCCCCCCCCCCCCCCCCCCGCCCATGGTTCAGCCAGGAGGAGAGTCCTCCCGTGGGCCTGTGCTTTCCCGGGGTACAGCCTGTCCAGGGAACGTACAGCTCTCGGTAATGCCAGGATGGGGGTGAACTTGGAGCGCAGCCCCGCGGCCCCAGCCCCTGTGACCTCAGGCAGGTGAGACTCACTTTCCCCTCTGTGCCATGAGCACTGCTTGGGGAGTCGATCACAAGTGCAAAGCACAGTGTTTGCTGTAAGGATGTTAGAGCACCATTTACGACCTCCCATGTCAAACTGGGGGCGGGGGGGCTCTAGAATCAGACTGGGCTGCAGTCTGGCTTCATTGCTAACTAGCTGCGGGAACCTGGCACAGAGGCCCCGTGCCTCAGTCTCCTCATCTGTGAAATGGGAATTTGTGAGTAACACTGACCTCACAGTGCAGGCCCGGCTCAGGCTAAGGAGAGCCCCCTTGGAAAGGTCTCAGGCCCCTGCACTTGCCCCTTGGGGGTGTGCTTGCACTGGAAATGGAGCCAGGAATGAGGCAGGCTCCGTCTGAAGGCTGCAGACACCAGGGAAGGGGGCCACCCGGACCCAGACTCAGGCTTTCGAATCTGGGAATACAAGCCTCGTGACAGGTGAGATGCAGCGGGGACAATTCAGTGGGAAAAGCCAACCGCTGAATCCTGAATCCTCAATTTCCTCCTCTCTGTTGCAAAAGAAACTAAGTAGCTCATTGCTTTTAAAAATAAAATGGTAATATTAAAGAGGACACAATTACGGCAATAGCATGAGGCGCTTTCTCTGCAGAGGTAGCAGGGGCAGGAATGCTCCGTCAGGCCGCCCAGCCCCTGACCGCTGGGCACTGCAGCCTGTGAAAAAAGCCCTGGAGTGGTAATAGAACATTCCGGCATTCCCAGAGCCCTGCTGTCACTTTTTATATACTCCCTGCACAGACCGAGAAGCAGACCAAAAGGAAGGAGTTTGGGAACCATCAGGGTGGAGGTGACACGGCCCCATGGCTCCAATCTGCACTCTGGGGAGCCTGGCTTCTGGCCCCGGGTCCCCAACAGGTGGGCCGTGGGGGTCACCTCCCTGTCCATCTCGCTCTCCTTCATGCACCGGGCACACCTTGCTGGCTGACTTACAGGCTCAAAATCTCCTACTGAGTTGAGAAGGCCTTCACTTTGGCCCAGACCAGCCTGGAAAGATAGAAAATGGGCTTTCTTTTTTTAAAGATTTTATTTATTTATTTAACTGACAGAGAGAGACAGCTAGAGAAAGAACACAAGCAGGGGGAGTGGGAGAGGGAGAAGCAGGCTTCCCGCAGAGCAGGGAGCCCGATGCGGGGCTCGATCCCAGGACCCTGGGATCATGACCTGAGCTGAAGGCAGCCGTTTAACCAACTGAGCCACCCAGGTGCCCCAAAAATGGGCTACTTTCAGTTCTTCACCCCCAGCGCCATCCACAGTGTAGGATGCCCTGAAGGTCAGCCCTCTCAGGGTGCATGAACTGAGCAGAGCTGAGGGGGGCCCAAACTCTGGCACAGAAGCCATCAGAGAAGGGAGGGGAGGGTTCTGAGTGAGGAGCTCCCAGGCCCACTTTGTCTTCCTTCTTTACCTTCCATCAACCGACTTCTTAGCTCTGAGCTCTCCCAGGTCCACTTTCAATGCATTTTCCAAAGTGAGGACGTAAGCTGAGCTTTTCAGAAACTTCTGAAGTTTCTTGTCAATACTGGGGGGGTTAACACTTATGGACAAGTCAGGTTGTAGTCCAAGGACCGCCAGGGACAGGGAGTGGGCTGTGCTGATGGCACCCCGTCCGGGCTGGGACCACAGGGAGGAAAGTGGGAAAGCCAGCCGTGGCCAGGCAGGTGGACGGCCCCCCGGAGGGCCACACCTGTTGCCCGGGCAGGTGGGGGGCTCCGCCCAACGCAGCAGCCATGCTGGGGCCCAACACGAACGCCCTCCGAGGCAGGTGTCACCGTCCCCGAACCAGATGAGGGAGGCGAGTCTCAGTAATGCAGAATGGCTTGCCCAGCATCCGGCAAATGGAAACTGCTGGAGCCCCAACCTGAACCCAGGGCATCTGCTCTGCTTCGCTTTGCTTCTTTGCCGGCAAGATGCTTCCCAACCCTGGAGAATCTTCCCTGCCATGAGGGATCCGTGGCCTCCTAGGAGCGACATGAAAAGGCTTCTGATTCTCGTGTGCCCTGAAGCCCCCTAATCGGGCAGTTACAGTAAGTCTGGAGGAAATTAAATTCAGTTCAGACTGGGGCAGAACCAGGGTTAGGCTAGATGAATTTTAGTGAAAAATAACGTAAACCTAACAATTTTTTCCAATTCTGTTCTAAGTTAAGGGTTCCACTTTGAGATATAAAGTACAATAACCGAAACTGCTCCATGTAATTATATGGCTCTATTAGAGGTAATAAGAACGTACATAATAATCCTGTTCAATGAAACCGAGTCAAACTTACTTTAAAAGAAATCTGCATTATAATCTGTTGACTTCCAAGTTTCAATGAAAAAATATTTTCAGTCCTTGCAAATCCTTTCTAAAGGAGTTAACATTCTAAAAACAACTTATTGAGGGGCGCCTGGGTGGTTCAGTCGGTTAAGTGTCTGCCTTCAGCTCAGGTTATGATCCCAGGGTCCTGGGATCGAGTCCTGCATCGGGCTCCCTGCTCAGCTTCTGCTTCTCCCCCATAACCCCCTGGATCCTGTTCTCTCTCTCAAATAAATAAATAAATAAGTAAAAATCTTTAAAAAAATAAAACAATGCATCAAATAGTTCTCAAAAGTCAACCACAGATTTCAGGGTCCCCCAGCGGACTCCCCTCCTTGAATGGCTCTCATCAGCCCGACAGGCGGGTGACAAGATTCAAAGCACAGGGCGGCCCACCTTTATGCCTCTATTTCAAACCAGACAGACCATTTGGAAGACTTGACTTGCTCATCTGTATTTCTTCTTCTTCTAATGGATACGTGTAGCCTATGACTTTGACAAAGGCAATACTGATAAAGTGATATCATTCTGTCAAAAACTGAAATAAAAGCTATTTTAGCAAAGATGCAACCCTCCTTTGGTGGACTGAAGACAGCGCAGGGATCCCAAGTGTTGGGCACCGAGCGAAGCTGGGCCTCGGCTTCCCCGCGTGTAACACGGTGGTGGCACCAAGCAGTCCGCCAGCTTCACGCAAGGGCTCCTACCCGGGTCCCCACCAATCAGGAGGCCCCACTGCTGTTGTCATGGGAACGTCGGCTTGCCTCTCCTCCTCTCCTAGGGGAGCAGGGCCACAGCTCCTTCACCATTCTGGTTCTGCCCTGCGCACCTGCTCGGCCGCCCCGGGAGGGAGCCCTGGGGAAGTGTCACCTGTGGCGCTTTCTGCCACACTCCGTTTTCTCCCTGCTCAGAAAAAATCCAGCGAGGCCCTCCACTGGAAAGCACGGCCTCTTCCACTCAGTGAGACGCTTTGCTGGTGACTCGTTCACACCTTCCCTCCCCCTTACACCAGGCCTCCTTGTCTGTAGGCTCCCCTCTGGTTTCCAGGACCAGGGATCACGAGCTGGGGCGAGCGGAGGCGCACAGGGGGGGACGCCAGTCCTTGCAGAGAGCCCCACAATGGTGACAGGTGCCTGGCCACCTGTGCCCAGCACTGCAAGGACCAGCAAGGACACATACAGGAGCTCTGTGAGGGGCAGGTAACTTAGATCTCCAAAGGAAGAGGAGTCTATTCACGGTGGAGTCGACTTGGGGGAACCCACTCTCTTTCCTGTGCATAAGGACAACATCAGCCGCCCCCAGGACATGTGAGGGTGGGAGGGGCGGGGCCACGTAAAGTAGAAATTCCCAACACGTACACACACCCCCCCCAGAGATACTAGTTTTTTTTTTTTTTATCATAAAAATAAGTTTTCATTGTAACGTTTAAAAATAGTAAGGGACAAAGGAAAAAAAATCTGAGAATCACCGACAATTCCCCTATCAGTTAAAATTCTAGAATGTGCCCTTCTAGTATTCTTTTGCACACATATTTATAAATAGACACACTGACATAGTTAGGATCACAGGACAGAGTTTTGCAATCAGGCTGGTCAGCTTCAGGTTACATTGTAAATATCTCCAGGGCACTACACTTCTCTGATGTTTCAGCGCCCGCGAGGTGTCTGTCCACGTGGCCGTGGGGACCACGGTGCTGTCCTGACAGCTGTCCACGTGGGCGGTTTCGAGTCTTTCACGCTCACCGACTGCGCCGCTTGGCCCATCTTCCTACGTGAGTCTCAGTGTGTGTGTCTATTTTCTCAGGATACATCACTAGAAGTCAGGCTTTATTTTTTTTTAAAAGGCTTATTTATTTTGGTGGGGGGGAGAGAGAGAGAGAGCGCGCACATGCACAGGGGAGGGGCAGAGGGAGAGGGAGAGAGAATCTCAAGCAGATTCTGTCCTGAGCGCAAAGCCCGATGCGGGGCTTGATCTCAGGACCCTGAGATCATGACCTAAGCCGAAACCAAGAGTCGGATACTTAACCCAGGCTTGACCCGGAGGTCAAGCTTTATTAAAATACATCTCTAATAACAGAAACATTCCCAACAGCAGAGACGACTGACCCATGTGTTTGGTAGAATGCTGTTCCCTAAAACTGGATTTGTTAAGGACAGAATGGGACCAGGTACAAGTCCACTCAGCCCCCCACTTAAGAAACGGTTATGAAGCACGTTCTCGGTGCAGTCCCCACTCCCCGGGACATCCCAGTTCCCCCAGCGCCCACACCCCACACTGTCTAGAAGCATCAATCAGGTAGAGGATTTCTGGCTCCACAGTGAGAGCATGAACTTTGGAACCTGCCAGTCCTGGATTCAGACTCTCCCTCCCACTGCTGCATGAGCCCCCCCCCCCCTGCCCTGACCATCAACACCCTCACTGCCACAGCCGGGGGACAGTCATCACACGGGCTTACGCTGGGTGTCACATGGGGGGGGTGCTTATAACTCCCTCGTGTGCAGAACACACACTCAGTAAAGGATCATTCCAGACAGATCCTGTCTGACCTGTGTTCTTCTGGGGGGCACCACGTGCCTAGATCACCCTGCTGCGCCAACCCACAAAGGGAAAGCATTTGCACAGAAAGAGCTCATCCCAAACTTCTGCTCTAAAGACTTTACCTCAAGTTTAAGTGGTGGAAATCCCAGGAATTAGGAGTTTGTTTGCATTCCAAGAAGCTGGAGCCCACAGGGAAGAAGGCCATGACGGTGCTGGAGAACAGAAACCACCCCCCCACTACCCCCCCACCCCAGGTCCAACTGTCCTTCGTGAGGTGGGGTGGGGGCAGCGGGGGTGACCTCTAGGAGGCCTGGTGACCAGCTCAGGGTGGGCAGGAACCCGCGCAGCCTGAGTACCGAGCTGGGGCCTGCGGTGCGGCCGGGGCTGGGCGCCTGCTTCCGGACTGGAGCCTCCGTGGGAGCCAGCTCCTGGAGCCGAGCCCTTCCCAGGGCAGCACTGTCTTTCAGGGGCACTGGGACCACACACACGCAGTGTAAATGCAATTCTGATTTGAACATTTAATTTTTTTTTTTTTTTATGATATTAAGGAATCAGGAGTGATGACGATTGTGGTAAAAAAAAAAAAGTTCACGATCTTCTACAGAACCAGAAATATTGTAAAATGTTTACAAATAAGTGCTATTTCGACATGAGATTCTGGTCAAAACAGCAGATCGGGGGGCAGTCAATCGGGGTGCGGCTGGAGCAGGCTGAGGGGCACATGGGGGTTCACCTCACTATTCCCGTCTACTGTGTGGGCTCCAAATTCTTCATAGACGAGAGCCTCAACACTCCTTTAGCCTTGTGTTGCTAGAAGAAATAAAGATTATAAGGCTTCTTCTGCCTCATTTACTTGAGGAAGTGAACTAGATCTCTCTGACCGACCGAAACATTCAACAAAGGAAGCAATACTCCTTTTCCTTAGTGCTTCCCAGTTGGGACCGGCAGGAGTGGATTCTGCTGCCCAAGGGACACTTGGCAACGTTGGAGACGTTGTGGTTGTCAAACAGGTGTGTGGGGGGTGCTGGCGTCCTGTGGGGCGAGGCCAGAGATGCCGCTAAACATCCTGTGAGGCTCAGGACAGGCCCTCACAACAACGGACTATGCAGTCCCAAACATCCCTGATTGCAGAGCACGGGACATCTTGTCCCAAGAAGCGAGCGAGTACATTGACGGGGACATGTCCAAGCCCCAATGGGGCAATAGGAGTCTCTAAATGAACACCGGGAGTCAGGGCTGTGAGCCATGGGATAAAATAACGTGTCCTCACAGACAAATACACACACACACGTAAGTACATGGAAGAGAAAGGAACACATGTTCTAACAGGAGAATTCCACCTGATCAATGCAGAATGATAGAAGAATCAGCCAAGAGTCATCAATACGCAATAAAACCAGTGAAGGGAAGCCCGATGGAGAAAAGCAAGTTAATCCAGTCTCGAATTATCGCCCTTCAAAAAGTTCTTCCGGGGCACCTGGGTGGCTCAGTGGGTTAAGCGTCTGCCTTCGGCTCAGGTCATGATCCCGGGGTGCTGGGATCGAGCCCCGCATCAGGCTCCCTGCTCAGTGGGGAGTCTGCTTCTCCCTCTGCCTGTGCTTCTCCCCCATTTGTGCTCTTTCTCTCTGACAAATAAATGAAATATTAAAGAAAAAATTACCTCCTCATGACGGAGGGAAGAACAGTAACTTTACCATGGACACATTCCGCAGAAGATATCTTAGCCGAGCAATTAAGCTCAACCCCAGTGTTGATCGGACCAACCAACATCAGGAGCTTCCTGAGATGAAGCCTGGGGGAGGACAGACTCTCTTTCTGTGGTCTTCACACACATACAACCTGATGGGGTCCCACGGGAGCCCCCCACGCGCCAAGGGCGTCCTTCAGTAACTAACAGAGACACAGCCTAACGAGAACGGTGGTCCTGTACTGGTCACGAACCAGGATGGAAGAAAACTGGTCACGAACCAGGAAGGAAGAAGGCCATCGAGAACATTAGAAGGACAACCGAGAAAGGTGACATGGTCTGCAGACTGGATACATGCACGTGGCTGATGCTAAGGATTCCGTGCTATGCTCCGTTTTTAGGAAAGAGACATAGAGACCTTTATAGGAGTAAAGAAAGGACTCGATGTCTACAAATCAGACTCAAATGATTCAGAGAAGAGAAGAGAAGAGCGGTGTGTGGGTATCTAAACACGCACACCGCAGACCTTTTGACAACGTGGGTTTGAACCGTGTGGATCCGCTTATCTGTGAATTTTTTTTAATATGAATCCAGCACAGCACTGCAAATGTGTTTCTCTTCCTTATGATTTTCCCAATCACATCTTCTCTTCTCTAGCTTGCTTTATATTGGCAGAGTACAGCACAGAATGAATACACGTTAATCTATCCTTCATGTTGTCAGTGAGCCTGTCAATGACAGGCTGGTGGTAGTTAAGTTTTGGGGGACTCAACAGTTATACTTGGATTTTCAACTGCACGGGGGGCTGACGCCTCTAAGCCCACCAGATCTGCGTGCATATATATATATATATATACACGTACGGGCGATGTGAAAACAATGTAAAACGTGGCAGGGCGCCTGGGGGTTAAGTGTCCAACTCTTGGTTTGGACTCAGGTCATGATCTCACGGGTCACTGGATCAAGCCCCATGTCGGGCTCTGTGCTTAGTGGGGAGTATGCTTGAGAGTCTTCCTCTCCTCTCCCTCTGCCTCAACCCCCCCTCCTGAAATAAAAAAATAAATCTCTAAAATGTGTAAAACATTACCAATTAGGATTCAGGGAACACGATCGACCAGAGTTCTTTGCATTATTACTACAACTCCTCTATAAGTTTGAACTTATTCCAAAATGAAATTTAAAACAAATCCCGTGTGAGAGTCATGACGCGTGACCCCCTCCTTTCACTCACCACTTGGCTAGCGTCTTACCACACTGTCGACTGTCACCCACAGAGCTCCAGGTCATGAGGATGACAGACAGTCCTTGTGTTCTCATCTTCCCAGTGGCATCCCTACTCCTTTTCCATTCAGCCTCTGTCCTGAGGCATATTTCAGATGCAGGACGTTTAAGATCCAGAACAGGCTGCACTGAGGGGTTTGCTCACTATTGGGGTTGGCTGAGCCAAAGAGCCCGTGCGCGAAGGTGGCGCTCTGTTAGGTCCGCCCGTGGGGACGGGCCCCAGGATCTGCCCAGGGAGGCCCAAGGAGCAGACCGTCACGGGGCCGTGCCCGCACCCGCGCCCTTTGCTCGGTGGCCACGCAATTCCCAAGCTCAGCCATCTCCCCAACGATCTCCTTCTCCCTCTTGTATCAGCAGGTCAGGCTGCCCATCCAAAGGGTCTCCCCAAAACGATCTGAACCTCTTCAAGCGTGATGGGTCGACTTTTAGGCCAATATAGGATGCGTATAATTTATTTATTGTCCCCTGGTTTCAGAAAAAGTCTTGCCTGAGCCTATGGGCAAGCAGGGCTGGTGTTCCCATAATTTGGGACAGGGCAGCCACCAGCATGGTCTCTGGGGCCAGCTGTGACCCCCAGAGCAGCAACACCATGTCAGCAAGGACAGGGTATCAGCCTGCATGCAGCTGTCCCCTGTTACAGCTGGGTGGGTACGCTGGTGAGGCAGGAAGGCGGGGACACGGCTGCTGGGACAGGACAGGGGAATCTGGGGGAAAGGCCGACTGGGGTCTGGGCGGAGCTGCGGGGGAGGGAAGACATGCAGACTGACCGAAGCTCAGATAACAGTGAGTTCTGAGAAGCCGAGCGCGAGTCCTGAATGGCGAAGCGATCACAAAGGACCACGGTCTCCAGGCCCCCTCCAGGTCCCGAGGACCCAGAAGGCAAGAGCCACCACTGAAGATTCACAGAGGGGGGCTGCTGCCGGGGGCTACGTTTCCAGTCAATTATAACAGTCAAGAAAATGTATCTCTAGATATAACGTCACCCTCAAAATCCCAGCTCGTCTCCAAAACACATCTGCTTTGCGTATGGTTTATACCACCTGGAATGCCTTCTTTTGGGGCAAGGAAGCTTATGTACCATTAGCTGCGATTACAGGATTATAAAAATACTAATTATTGCCAAGAGTTAGTAACGAGTTCTCTTAGAAAGCAGAACATTCACCGGCACCACTTACTTCCTGGGCGACCACGGATCCACAGGAATGACACGTAAGCCAGAACACTGCAGGTGGCCATAACCCCTCTAAACCCAGAAAAACAAAAGGTTCCACCAAACACCAAAAAGAGTAAGCATCTGAACGTGGCAGGGGCACAGCTTAATCCGCCCTCCAACAGTCAAGGTCTCAGACAGGGCAGGTAGGAAAGCCAATGACCCCTCTCTTCAGGTCTGTCCCTTTGCCCTCAGATGTCTTCTGCAGTTCCTGGAAGCTACAGAAACAGCCAATCAAAATGATGGACGGCCTGGGAGTCTGCCTTCATCACTGGGGACAGTGACTTGGCAAGGGGGACCAGTGGTACGGGACGCCTGTCCCGGATTACTCTGTACCTGAACCAGGAGAATGGCCAAGGCTGGTGCCTTCGCATTTTATTGTAAGGGACAGATCGCCCTTTGACGATGGCTATAAAAATGAATTTTACATGCACGTACATGTAGCCATGAACACATAAATCTTTTGATCCAGCAATTACACTGCTGGGAATCTACCATCTATCTGCTCTTCTATCAGCGCTCAATCATTTATCTATCACCGGTGCACCTCTGTGTCATCTATCCACCCACCCACCTACCCAGCCATTAACTGACCAAAGGTCTATGTCCGAGAATGTTCATTTCAGCTTCAGTTTGTAAGAAGAGTGAGTTGCAAACCATTACAAGGAGCTTAGATAAATGATGGTACCTTTGTGTAACAGCGCACCGAGAGGCTTTGGGGGAGGACGTGACAATGCCCGTAGGCCCTGAGCTGAGACAGACACATAACTGCCCATCTGTGCAGAACAAGGTCACGGACAGAGAAAGCGATCTTTTTATCCTATGCGATCTTGCACCGTGTGAGTTTCACTTTTTGCTTTTACCGTGACCACGGATTACTCTTATAATTTAAAGGAATTACAGTTTCCTGGCTTGTTTTTTTGTTTTGTTTTGTTTTTGTTCCCTGGCTGGGCACAGATGAAGTGGTAACAAGTCGTGGCCAACGGAGTCCCACCCTTTAACTCTGCTTTCAATGTGGAATCTGCCAGTGCTCCCGTGCCCACAGAATGAATCAGCTTCTTTGGAAAAGGAGGAACGCGGTGGGAGGGATGCTTCCCCGTGAACACCTGTTGGGGGGAAGTGAGCCTCGAATGCACTCAGTTTGTAGGGAGGCCAGGGACAGGATGGCTCTTGGATCAACAAGATTAAAGATCCAAAGACCAATCTTGGGTTCAGAACACCGGGGGGGGGGGGGGGGGGGGGGGGGGGGGGGGGAGGGATGGCATGCGTACGGCTCCCAGCTGGCCAGGCAGGTCTTCTGGCACCATAAACATGTCTAAATAAAGTGCCATGAATTTAAAAGATGTGGAATGGGGCGAGCAGAAGAAGAACTACGCCTTTTCACATAAGGGAGCTCATTTAGGCTCAATGAGCAAAAGGTTCTCACTCTTGGCGGTGGGAGTCCTCCCAGGAGCCTCAGCAAAATGAAATCAACAAAAAAGAAATCAACAAAAACCCGCTGAGGATCCATCAGCCTGGAGATGGAAACCTTTGTTATAGAGGTAGGATACACTCTAATCACATTTTGAAACGTGCAACAGAGATCAAAATAATCAACGCTACAGAACTGCAAGTGGGATTTCCATGAGTAACAACAGCAAAAAGATTTGCTTTCTAGGGGCAATCAAACTTAGAATGCAACATGGAGCCTCACAGGTAATCCACAGCTGAAAAACCTATTTTTAAGGCCTGCCTTCAATGGGTTGAAACCTCTCCAGACATTTCAGGTCTGCCTGCACGAGGGTGGGTTTCTGTCATCACCATCCATGGTGGGTATTCCCTGTGCACCTTCTCCTCGCCAGGTATCTGGGTGCTGGGGATGCGGTGCTTAGACTAAATCCCGACCTCACGATCCTTCACTCAAGTGGGGAGACAGACAACAAAAGAGAAGCAAAACCCAGGGTGTCACCTGCTGGAATGAAAGCGAGGGGGCCCAGTGGGGAGACTGGAAGGGCATCCTGGCAGGCAGCCGGGACGACTGTGTCCTTTACCCTGAAATACGAAGTCACTGCACCAAAGACGCCATGTGGGACAATTTTAAAAGGGTCGTTCCAGTGCTGTGTGGGTGAGGACGTTGGGTGGGGACAGCAACTGGGAGACCCATCAAACTAGAGTGCAGGGCAGGAAGCAACATGAGACCTGGGTCTCAGGAAAGGAACCAGGAGAGGCCATCCAGCTGTGGTTGGTGGAAGGTGACAGGGTGGGTAAGGAAGGAATTCGGAGATTCGCACGGGGCAGCCGGCAGGACCTTGTCGGAGGCCGAGTTTGGCCCCGTTGAGTATGAAGTGCCTCATAGGCATTCACACAGAGAAGCCAAATCGGGGCTGGAAACACAAGTCTGGGGCTTGGGGAGACTTGGAGGAGAAGCCAGACCTGGGCTATCTGCATGCAGACGGGTGGGAAGCTACGACAGGGGCCATGACCACCAGGGTGCAGTGCAGGAAAGAGACCAGGATGCAGAGCAGTGGGCAGGCTCTGCTCGCATGTGGGTGCTGGGAGCACCCAGATGGCCCTAGCGCTGGGGTGACATCACTTAGGGCAAGTACACTGCCGGAGAGCACAAGGGACAGAGACAGCCAAGGGCCCTCCAGGCACAGTGGTCCCGACAGCAGGGATGACGGGGTAGAGAGAGGAGGGGATGGGAAGGCGGGGCTCACAGAAGCTGGAGAAACAAGCCCGTGCCCCGTGTTGCAGGGATATTATCACAGATGCCACTGAAACCTGACCATTGGCTGTGACCAGGCGTAGGTCTCACGTCCTTGAGAAGATTCATTTCAGGGAACCAGTGGAACCGAAAGCCTGACGGGGAGTGCTGAGGGGAGAGAGTAGGGACACTGAGTCCCACGGCTGGGCCAGGGCTGGAGAGCAATGCAAACAGAGGAAGGGTCCCCCTGTGAGGTCCGGGAGCTGGGGCTTATCTAGATGCCAATGGAGTGATCCAGGGACCAAGGCGAGTCTGATGACGGAGGACACAGAAGGGGTGATGGCAGCAGCACCGTCCTCGCGAAGGCCAGAAGGGGGTGCTGGCCATGAACGGGGGCTGGCCGTGAATGCAGGGGCAAGTCCACGTGGCCAGGAAGGCAGGCAGGTGGGTCCAGAAGCAGGTGGATGGAGGAGTTAGTTTTCTTTGGTAACAGCTCCTCGCTCTTAAACCCGAGGCAAGGTTACCAGGTGTGATGTCAGAAGAGGAAAGAAAAGCTGTGAAAAGTTGTTTTCCACTCAGGAGTAGTGAGTGAATTGGTAGTGGGAGAATCCTTGAAAGAAAAGAGACTGAGGAAGAGAGAGAGATGATGTACCTTTTCCTTATTGATTCATAACAGCTCTTTACTTAGGATAATGCAAATGTAAGTATTCCAGATATTTTTTCGCAGCTTGTCCACAGCTTAATATTTACGTATGACATTACTTTCATTGTTTAAATAAAAAGATTTACTTATTTATTTTAGAGAGAGAGTGCACACGAGCAGGCGGAGGGAAGGGCAGAGGATGGGAGAGAGAACCTCCAGCAGACTCCTTGCTCAGCACCGAGCCTGACAGAGGGCTCGATCCCACGACCCTGAGACCACAACCTGAGCCGAAACCAAAAGTCGGATGCTTAACCAACTGAGCCACCCAGGCGCCCCCCTCCCCAATTTTCCCTTTCTATAAGGACACCAGTCATCCTGGATTGGCTCACCTCCTCCAGTGTGACCTCCTCTAAAGTGATGAGGGCTCCAACAACTCTATTTCTGCACGTCACATCCTGAGATGCTGGGGGCTTCAGGACTTCCACCTATGAGTGGGGGTTGGGGGACACACACACTTCCACCCATAATGGCGTGCAGTAGAGTGGAAGACCCTAACGCCACTCTTCCTCCGAACATAGCTAACTGTCCCAGCACCATGCATCCTCCATGCACACCCTATGCTACCTCTGGCAGGCTTGGGCTCTGCCCCTGGGTACGCATTCCAGAGCACAGAACCGTCTCTCCATTCTGAAACCAGAACCACGTGGCTTTTATGACAGCAAAACATGTTTTCTAACATCAAAATCACCCTCCCAAGGGAGGGAAGCAGTCACCACTGAAAGACCGAATCCGGACGGCCCCTTCTGTGTTCCCACTAACCCCAAGCCATCTGCAGGGCTGGACCCCTTTGCCGCCTGACACACCCGCTCCTCTGACCATGGGCTGTCTCCTCTTGGAAGGGCCCCCACCTGTCCTGAAAACACTAGGTGGTTCGGATTCCAAGGTCTGAAAAGGCCAAGTGAATGGATGTGCACTCCTAGTGGCAAATCAGGCTTCTGGCTGATTCGGTGGCTAAGACGCTAGACCACCAAACTGCTAAAACAAACGTGCCATCCGTAAGAGGAAGGAGAGGGGCCTCTAGGACGCAGAGGATAGAAGAGCATACACATGGCAGGTTCCGGAGACGTCGTGTCAAGCCCGAGGCCTGGCCCGCTGGGCGGCAGTTACCACATCCCCACCTGTGCCCGGTTCTTCTCCTCTTTGGGACAGTCATCTAGTACAACATCTGTTCGTACAGAAGCCACTTGCCCTTTATTAGGGCAACTCCGATGACTCTGAGGATGGATACAGAACAAGAGCTGGGGGGCCTTCAGGGGATCTGGGTCACAGAGCCGGTTGCCCGTGAGAAGAATGTCTTTGGGGCCACCAGAGAACACCCGTGTCCCCTGAGACCAGGGAAACCACAGACACGGATGTGTGTCTGGAGACCTGACAATCCCACAGTGGGACGGACGAAATGGATTCCGAGACTTCTGCTATGTCTTAACAACCAATACCACCCTAAAAATAACTCAAAATCATCATACGGTGAGATTGACTCAAACGGACACCAGTCCTCGTGTAGATGTGAAGTTTCCTCTCAAGTTCTTCCTTACCCATCCCCTTCTGTCTGTGCCTTCTGTCTTGGCTATTGCGCCAGACTTAACGTATGACTCACGATGATCAGCAATGAGATCTCCCCTGGATTCTCCAAGGACCCATACGTGCATTCTGCCTTCAGCAACAGAATTCAGAGTCTCATGACCTCACACATCCAGAGCTGCTCACCAGTTATGCTCTTGGTATACAGACTGCAGTCTTAAGGAAATAAGGCTTTTCTTCCTCTCATGTAATGGGTTATGGGGGTCAGCGACCACGGTGCACCATATCCCAGGGCCTACTTCAAACTCTGCCCCAACTGCTCCAGGGCCCCCTCCTCTGCAGTGTCCTCCGGGGCACTGGTGGCCAGCAGGAGCTAACCTGCATGGGTGGCCCCCCATGGCAGCCCGCTGGCACCCCCACCCTGGGACCGGGACAAATGAAAAGAGAGACCCACCCTGCACAGAGCTTGGGATCCTCCTAGGTTTCCAGTATGGAGAAGGAGGGCGAGGCCCCAGGAGGGAGGAAGGCGGGGCCCCAGGAGGGAGGAAGGCGGGGCCCCAGGAGGAAGGCGGGGCCCCAGGAGGAAGGCGGGGCCCCAGGAGGAAGGCGGGCCCAGCTCTCAGAAGTCCATGGCTCCTCCCCACCCTGGACCACACAGCAGTCCACCTGCCTGGTAGAACACGTGTTTGTTTAGTCCCGCACGCTTGACAGAGCCCACCTATCAAACCCCCGCGAGACCGCCCTAAAAATCCACCCAAACTTAAAAGATCACAAGGGGGCATATCTCCACATCAGGCTCACAGGGGCGCAGACATAATTACAGCAAGATCATGTCCCTGCGGGTTCTTGAGCCCTGAGCGGTACGGACCCGGATAGAAACTCGGCCAACAGCATAATCACGGAGCGGGCACTGCCTTTGAGGAAACAGGGTCTATTCATTGCTGCACATTCATCTGCTTGGGAACCGTCCACAGTTTGAGGCTCCAAGTCTGAAGCTTTGGGAATTTCCTTCCCTTGGATGAAGCTTATCCACATCGAAGTGGAGCTCCGAACAGACAAATCCACTTGGCACGTTCTGCCAACAAACTTAAGGATATTCCTTCCATTTCTTTTGAAAAGAAGGGGGAAAAAGAGAGGAGAAGCAGTGCGTTCTTGATCAACTTCCCTCCTGGAAGTGCGGCTCCTGGGGTAGGCAGTCCGGTGTCTCCGGGCAGACCCTCCCAGATCGCTGGCCAGCAGACAGCTCAACCGGGGTGCACCTGCATTATGCTTCCCGGAGGCGTGCACTGAAAGGTGAGGTTGTGTAAACGATGGAGAATTGTGTGGTGTGCGCACGTCTCATGTTTTCTAGGCTGTTTGTCCTGTTGGGGAAAGTACACTGAAAAAATCTGTCCACAGAGGAGGCGTTATTTTTGGTTTTAAACAGGATTTCTCTTTCTTCATCATTTTATCTTGAGAAAATTTTAGGCTTGCCGAAAATCTACAGAATGTGGTATCACAATTTCCCATATATTCTTCATCTAGGTTCCCCAATACTGACATCTGCCCCATCTGCTTTATCATATTCTCCTTCCGTAGCTGTCCGTCAGGGTGAGCTGCAGACAGCTGGCCCCTCTCCCCCGACATAGCTCAGCGTGTGCTTCCTAAAAACAACGCTCATATAACCACAGGACCACGATCAAAACCAGGAAATTCCATCAATACACTACCTAATAGCGGATTTAGATATTTCCTTCAAATTCAGCCAAAGTCCCACCAATGTCCTTTTTAGAAAAGACAATAATATTTCGGGGTTCAGGATCCCATCATCCAGGACCACAAGCTACATTCGGTTGTCCTAGCTCTTCAGTCTGTCATCTGGACAGTTAGTTTTCTGGGATCTCTTGCCTCCTCTTTAAGTGCTTGCTCAGCACCCTTTCAGTGGAGAATGAAATTTAGAAGCCAAGATCAGAGCTCTAGGGTGGACTCACTTTTAGAGGAGGAAAATCAGAACTGCCAGTTGCCACAAGGACCAGGACAACTAAGGGAGAGCAAGAAATCACTAAATCCTGGGGCTTTTGCTCAAACCCAGCCTGTTCTCTCCAACCTCAGCACCTTGGCCCTCGTCCAGAAGGCCATCAGCTCCCGAGCCTGCGTGAGCAGTGGCCGAGCCCCTGACACCCCCAGTGTGGCCCATCCTGAGGACCGCAAACCACAGGGAACCTCCTCAAAATGCAAATCTGCTCTGCATCCCTCGATCGGACACGTGGTGGAGTCTCTTTTGCACTTGGGATGGAATTCTTAGCAGAAGTTAGGCGCTAATATCCAGGCCCTTTGTGAATGGCCCTCCCTCCTTCCCTCTGGAACATTCTCTGTCCTTCAAGCCAATGAATGGCTTCTCATCCTTCCATCCTGACGGGAGGCTAGCTCGTAGCTTCCCTGCACAGGGCAATGTCCAGGTCACACAGTCTCACAGTCCCTGCGGACTAGCCAGCATCTGTCTCGCATACCAGGTTGTGGGCTCCTGGGGGCAGGCCTGTGTCGGCTTGGCTGGCCCCAGGCCTAGCACCCACTGCCCACCCAGGGCCACCGTGGGCTGCTATGAGGAGCCCCCAAGCTCCTCGCCCACCAGAGAGCACAGGGGGCTGTCCGGTGTGGCGACGGCTCTGGTGCGGGGACAGGGCTCAGAACTCCTGAAACTCACTCTACCCTGAATGTAATCATCAAAATAAATAGCCCCTCGCAAACTGATACCACAACATGTATCCAGAGCTATAAAACACTCATGATCTTGGACTAGGAATCTAGCTTCTGGAAACTTCCCTGAGGGGAAGAATTCAAAATCTGACAAAAACCACAGCACCGCCACTCAAGAAAGCGTTCTCTAGAGCACAGACAACTGGGAAGCCACGCAAACATCCAGGCACAGCCGAGGAAGTGTGGCGCAGATAAATACCAGCTTCGAGGAGCCTGTTCGAAGGAACCAGGAAAAGAGACAGAAAACTCGGCATATTTAACAAAAGGTAACAAGGTAGGTATAAAATTATATCTACCTTGGCTGAAACCAGATAAAAACACACACAGAGGATAGGGCTCCCGGGGGGGGCTCAGTTGGTGAAGCATCTGCCTTCGGCTCAGCTGATGATCCCAGGGTCCTGGGGTCGAGTCCCACGTCGGGCTCCCTGCTCAGCGGGGACCCTGTTTCTCCCTCTCCCTCTTCCCCCTGCTTGTGCTCTCTCTCAAATAAATAAAATCTTAAAAAAAA
>NW_022589747.1:4478494-4519599 GCF_004348235.1 Phoca vitulina
CTGCTTGTGCTCCCTCTCAAAAAAAATAAAATCTTAAAAAAAAAAAAAAAAAAAAAACACACACACGCAGCGGGGCGGGAATGGAACCAAACCGCGGGCAGATGGAAATAGTTGGATTTGTCTTTTCAGACGGCTGAAATATCCTTTTTGTGGAAGGCCACTGGTCAGAAAGTGTTTACAACATTGTGCAACGGCCTCTCCTGAGACCCAGAGGTCTGACGCGCACTCTCACCTTCATGAGGTCATAAAACACTTTATCTCGACCCGCAAGGTAAGGATGCACTTGGACAGTGCCCAACGGAACCACACGTCCCCCGTGACCGGTCACGGGCATTCCTGAGGCACAGAGGCCCGCGTTCCACGGACGTGCCAGCTTTATCCCGCCGGATGAGCCGAGGTTTGAAACATGAACGCAAGCGAGGACGAGGAGGGCACTCCTGGGCATTTACGACAGAGCTGTCAGTGAGAGTAAACACGTGGGGCCAAAAGTCCATTTTCTAATTTCCCCTGCTCCTCGTGAAACTTGCAAACAGTAGCAGTAGCAAGAATTAACGGATCTGCTGGCCAAGGAGTATCACCTCCTGCTCTTAGATTTGGGGGAAAGGTACACGGAGTCTTCCGTGGGAAGTGTGTCGTGGAGAAAGTGGCTCTGGGATCAGAAACGTCTGGCAAGCTCTAGGCTGCCTCCTGTCGGTGGGCTTTCTTCCCTGTAGGAATTTTCAGAGCCTCCAAAACCTGGCATGAGATGTGAATCTCCGAGACGGTGACGGAACGCGATCCTCCCCAATGTTCACAGACCTGCATGCTTCCTTCTCAGGACTCAGGTCAGGAGGATTCCAGAAAGCCCGGGTGAGAAGAGCAAGCACAAGGCTCTCCGTCAGCTCAGCAAGGTTCAAGGGGAGGCCGGACACCAGAAAAGCCAGCCGCTGCTCCATGACGAAGGGCTCCGATCCAGGAGGACTGACGGGGGACCCATCCCCCGGGGAGACACACTTCGCAGCCTCCGTGTTACTGAGACCCGGGCTGGTGCACGGGGCCACGGTCATAGCAGCCACAGAAACTCGCGAACACGACTCAGGGCTGCCATCGGGCCCCCGTGCCTCTGGTCCTCGCACAGATTCGCAAGGATGAGCCAATCCGTGGCGCGGGAACACGCTTGTTAGCGCATCTCCGTCCCACTACCCGATTCCCCGAGGGCGCCCTGCCTCAGAGCCTGCTGATGCGGCACCCCACCCACGACCACGGGGACAGGTGCCAACCGGAGCATCGCAGCTCCCGGAGCCTTCCGTGGCAGAAAGGACAGAGTCGATGGGATGTATGTTGCTCATGGGCTCTGCTCGCTTGGTTTGGTCGAGTCCACACGTCCCCTCAGAAAGGAAGAAAATGTCACATAAACGTGGCTTAGCGAGGCGTATCCCTGTTTGTGCGGAGCGTTGCTGTGGCATGCCGGGAAGCCCGTGGGCTTCAGGCGTGAGCCCACTCTGTGGACAGGACATGTCACAGCTGCTCCGTGACACGATGACGAGGAATGCCAGCCCCCGTGACAGCGGAGGGCCAGGCCTTCCCAGAGGCACCAGGGGTGGGGCGGGCCTCAGAGACCTCACAGCAGAAGCGGAGAGACGGGGCTACCATGCGCGGCCCCGGAGGCCACCAAGAAACACCAAAAATCTCTACGTTGACTGAACCGCTCCAGGGATGGTGAGTGAAACCTCATTTGCAGACTCGACATTTTAGAAAACCAGCAAAGTCAGTTTATATTCCTTCTCCAGGAAATTTTCCAGGGAAGCCACGGGACTGACTGGAGGTGGGATGGGCAAAGAGCCGGAAAGTGGGTGACGTCCCCCCATTCAAGAGGAGGGGCAGGGTTCGGGCGGGGGGCAGGGGTGGAGCCCGACAGGGAGTGAAGGCAGGACAGAAAGGGAAACCGGGTTTTTTTTTAAAGATTTTATGTGAGAGAGCGAGCAAGCACAGGCTGGGGGGGGGGCGGGGGGAGCAGAAGAGGGAGAGGGAGAAGTGGACTCCCCGCCAAGCAGGGAGCCCCATCCGGGACTCAATCCCAGGACCGTGGGATCATGACCTGAGCCGAAGGCAGACGCTTCACCGACTGAGCCACCCAGGCGCCCCGGGAAACCGGTTTGAGGGACACTGAGTAAAGACAGCTTTACCTTAGAGAACGGCAGGGATGAGCTGACGTGTGCAGGCAGACCCTCGCGCTGGTAAAGGGACTGTCATCGGACACCAGTGTCTTCTCTGTCCCACTGGGGGCCCGAGCACTGCTCTCCTGGGCTCCGGTCCCAGGACGACCCTACAACTGTCCTGAGTGTCCAAAGTGCACCATTCACCCCACTCTGTGCCCCACTCAGACCCCAGCACTCGGGTGATGTGTCCCTGTGACCTCGGTTCCGATATGTGTTCTGATCCCTGAAGGCCCCAGAAAGGTGACACAGGCACGTTCTGGAGGCGCTAAGGAAAAGAGGGCTTGCGTGGCGTGGGCTGGGGCTTCCGGGTGGAGGCTGACGAGAAGGCGCTGGGCTCCGGGACGACGCCCGGCCCCGGTGGGAGAAGCAGGAAGCATGGCGTGTCCACACTGGCGCATTCCACGGCGTTAACTGCACTTGGCCACGGAAGCTCGTTTTTCTCGCCAAAGACACTCTAATGTAGCAGCACATTCATTAAATGGTAGTTAAAGCCTCAGGAGGCCCACTTTTGATCATTAGTAATGTGCAGAACCCTATGCAGGGCAATTAATTCAGTTCCAGAAAATTAATTTTTAAAAGTAAACAAAAGGAGAAGAGTAGGTTGGAGCTGCGACAATGTTCATGCCCTGTTAGAAATGGGGTTAAATGGGCTATTAATTGTGTTTGAATAACAAATGAAGAAAACTGCTGAAATAAGGCACCGGGGAGCTCCGTGGAAGCCTTCACTGGCTGCGAGGAAAGGCCATCCTTGACACGGCCTTCCAGAAGTTTCCATCGAGCTACTAAGGCACACGATAAATTCGGAAATAAAGATCTTTCTAAGAGCCTCCCCAGCAGAGGGTCCTGCTTCCAGCCCCACGGCCCAACTCACTCCATCCTGCTGGGTTGGTACACACCACACAGTGCCTCAGTTTCTCCCTCCACCACTTAACAACGCCGGGCCCCTGGCTCGGCGGCCAGTGCGTGCACGAGCCTGGCCAGCCAGGATTGCGGGAGACGCCACAGGTTCCTCGACACACAGCAAGGTTGCCTGGGCGGCAGTCTCCCCTCCTCTAGGCCCGCTGGTATGACAGAGTAGATGTCCTCACAACAGAAGCCACTCGGGCCCCGGGTTTCTTGCATCTAAAGGCACCTGCAGGGTAACCACCACGAGAGAGAAGCCAAGCAACACGACCACGGCCTTCCTGGTAGAGTGTCTCGGGACCTGCAGGAGACCGCCCGTCCAGTGTCATCCGATTCATCCGAGGCCTCCTCCTTGTGCATCCCGGAGCTTGGAGGAGTTACTTCTCGTGCCTTCTAGTGACCCTCGTCTGGACAAACTCGTTAGACCTTGTAGGCATCTAACCCAGCCGTTGCCACTTCACAGATTCCCTGCGTGATCCACATGCGCTCCTGATTCCTTCGATTTCTGCTGTCAGCTCACGTAAAGCACTCATTTGAAGGGCTCCCTGCTCCCTGCCTCTTGAGAGGGAGGATCGGAGAGAAGGGCTGGGGTCCGTCCTGGGGCTGGCAGGAGGGAAGCTTCTGGAAGGGGTGAGGGCGCCTCCATTCGAGCTGGTGGCGGTGCCCGGGGCAGCCCGCTCTCCCGAGGGGCGAGACAGCCAGGGTCTGCGGCCACTGGGCCTCCCCATTCAGCGACACCTCCTGCCCGACCTCGGAGGCCCCTGAGAGGAGTCGTGGCTAAAATGGGAGGGCGAGGCCTAGCGCACCGGGCCTGGGCATGCCTGTGGGAAGAGCCTGTGGGGTCAGCTGTCCCCAGGTGCACAGCTGGTGACCCGGCACCCCAGGAGGAGAGCAGTGCCTGTATCACCTCCCCTCTCCTCCGACGTTCTAGGGCAGTGACGGGGGCCGAGGCTGTGCCCGGAGCCTCAACACGCCTGCCAGTGTCCCTCGAAGGGAAGAGCGTCAGGCATTCGCCTCTGATCCCCTGGGCCAGGCCCCAAACTCTCCCAGCCTCCCCTCCAGCCCCTGGGCGCCTCCCCACTCCCCATGCTGCACCCCCGGCCTGGCTCCGGGCACACAGGAAGGTCACATCCTCGATTGCAACGGTCTGGCCAGAAAGACGAGCCAGCTCCCATCAGCCAAGAGTGCTGTGCCTCCCTCCAGTTTCTAGGCTCTGGCTGAAGCTCAAGGGCATGCCCTGGCCTCTGCGGGTCAGAGGGTAGGCGCTGCACCCCTCTGTTGGACCCTTATCACCGGCACTGGGCCAGGTACACAGTAGGCACTCATAGTTGCTGTCAGATAAATGCACACTGCACCCAAGTGCAGGCAGACTGCACGACAGTCGTGACTCGAAGAGAATATTCCAGAGGGTCTGACACACTTGGCTTAGCAAGACACACAGACAGACCAACGTTCTCTGGGTCCGCGCGGCACCGAGAGCAAAGGGAACGTCGCCGGAGACCCTCGAAGACACTGTCTAGACCACAGGATGGGACTGAGGCCTGAAGCTCGGTCTCACGGCTCATGATCCATGTCTAACAGTCGCCCTGACCCATGTGACAGCCTGTCTTTTCCAAATGAGTCACCAAGCAGTTAAAAATGCCTTGCTGATTTTTACCACAAAAATTCACTCTCTGACACTGATTTAATTTCATGACCCTCTAGGGGAAAGAATGTTATCACTCAAAGAAGTTCTCAGGCATCTGTACTTCTGGTAAATATGTGATGAGATGTCACTAAACAACTTCATTAAGTCACTCAGATAAGTTACTTGTCGCTCCGGAAGCAATGGAACGATGTCCTTCACCGAAGATGTACCTTCAGATACGAGTCACTCACCGGTTTAGAGTAAGCCGGGAAAACTCCACATAAAGCTGGAGCCACCGGTTCGAGACTCTCACGGGGCAGAGGCGGTGTTTCTCCCAACACAAACCACCCTTCATGACTATTTTTTACCGCACACAGATGAAGAAGTCCACACGTGCTCTCATTACTGACGAGACCATAAAGCTAAATGCTAGTCAGTAGACTCTGGTTTAAAATATTAACAAGCAGGGGCGCTTGGGGGGGCTCAGTCGGTTAAGCGTCTGCCTTTGGCTCAGGTCGTGATCCCGGGGTCCTGCTCAGCCGGGAGTCTGCTTCTCCCTCTCCTTCTATGCTCGCGCTCTCTCTCTCCCCCCACCACCATCTCAAATAAATAAAATCGAAAAAACTAAAAAACTAAAATGAAATATTCACAAACAAACCAAATGCTGTTGCTTTAAAATTCATGTAACACAATAAAATAGGCAGAACACCTGAGAAGCTTGAGTCTAAGACAGGCGACCCCTCGAACTCCTCACAAGACTGAAACCCCCGCAAGCCTGGGAGGACCCCACAGGAGGGAGAGACGCTGCTGTTGCTGGGTGCACTGGGTTTGCGGGCTCCAGGCGTGCGTGACATTCCCAGCGACTCCTGATCAGGATCCACCTGCCAGGCTGCAGACTCAAGTTTTCCCCCAGGCTCAGGCTGGTCGGGCTGGGAGCAGGGGCAGGGCAGGTGCCACCCACCTACGCAGGCATGGAACCACGGTGAGACCGAGGTCACCAGTCCCATGCTGCTTCTGTGGGGGCACGGTGGGGGCAGGAGTGGGGGTGGGGAGCACCACAGCTCTGCCCCTTTATGGTGAGAGCCAGGGAACCGACATGGGGGCAGCAGAGTCAGGACCCCAGATCTAAGGGGCGGGAAGGCAGAGCCTGGCAGAAAGGACCGGTGGGCTGTCAGTGGCCCCTGGCCACTCTGATTTCAAATCCAGGCAGGGACGGTCACTTCGACCTGGTTACGGCTTCTGGTGGGGGGGCGGGGGGGGAGCCAGGACGCTACTCTCCGTTCTCCAGGGGCTCAGGCCACCATAACGCAGCACCACCCGAGGAAGGCTCACAGAGCAGGTACTCCTCACAGCTCTGGAGGCCACGAGCCCGAGATCAGGGTTCCCCCTCTACCACCTCATCTACCCCCTCCCTGCGGGGGTGGGGCTGCCACGTGAACTCTCGGGGGGCACACACAGCCCACAACATCACTCCCGCTGTGCAGACTCGGGTCGGCTCAGGCAAGGACGGGCCATGGTGGGGTTGGCGCGAGAGGACTTCCACAGCCTGACCAGGCACATCTGCACCCCGCGGATGCCCTGGCGGGAGGATGTGGGGCAGCCACGGAGGGTCCCCCATCCTTCCCGGTGGCCGGCCTGCAGCTCACACGTCCACAGAGGAGCCGCGCCGGACAGGAGACAGAACGACACCCCCACGAGCCTGCGACCTCAGCAGTGCACCTGCCATCCTCCGCGGGCTGTCCCATCACGGGGGGGGCCCCCCGGGGGGGGGGGGGGGGGGCGCGCCGTGCTGAGCAGGATGCCCATGCACCCCGCCGCATCACGGCGGCGGCTCCCCGGAGCTGGGGTGCGCGGACACCACGGCGAGCAGCCAGCGAGGGTCACGGCAGGAGGTCACCCAGGGAGCTGGAAGGAAGGCTGCTGGCCTGTCTGCAAGGGGGGGTCCGGGAAGAACGCGGTGGGGCACGCAGTGTCTCAGGCGGGAACGGGGTCCCTGTGCATGGCTGCTCAAGCCTCCCTCCGCTCCTGCCTCCCCTTCGGACTCGCGGGCAGAAAGAGGCTTCTTCTGACGGCCTCGCTGTCCCGAGCGAACGGCCTTCCCAAGAAGTAAGAGGCTTTCTTCTTTTCCCAGCTGACCACGTGCTGTCCAGTGAACGAGGCGGCGTGAGGGGCCCACATGGAGCACGTTTTACCAGCTTGGGAGAACATGCCTGGACGCGGGCCCAGCTGCCCCCTCGGACTTGGCGTGAAGGGAGAAAGCAGAGCGGGCTAGCAGGGCGAAGGGGCCCAAACTCCTGTGGCCATCGGCAGCCACGCCATCACAGGCTGGGGGGCCGGCCCCCGGCAGCAGCAGCAACGACCCATGGCTCCTGAGATCAGAGGTCAGAGTCTGGCGTGGATGACCAGCGACCCTCGGAGGCGGGTAAAACCCGACGAGACCGTGGACTCTCCACCAGGACAGCCCGCGGGCTGGGGGGGGGGGGGAAACGGGGCAACGGGAAGGCAGACACCAGGGCCAACGCTCTGCTCCCAAGAAAAACAGCACACAAAATTCCTGAGTTTCCGGATTCTGCTTACAGACTTGGACAGTCCGTGGGGGTGGAGGCCCGCTTTCCAGCCAAGCGCGGCGAGAGCCAGATAAAATTTTCCTGGTCTTATTTTAGGGTGGGTAAGGCTGTAAACAGGCTCGGCGACCAATCCACAGACAGCCTGTCTAGACCCTTATTTGAAGCAGAAGGTCACCAGGGAGGCAGACATCCCAGATGTCCTGGAGGCATGTGACAAAGAACTGTAGCCCAGCCAGCACTGGCTCCCGGACAGGGACACTTACCTCACCTTCTAAGTGCTGATGGCGGGACCAGGCCGCCCGTCCCGGAGGCATGAGCTCAGAAAGGGAGCAGCCCTGCTCAGGGGCCGGCAGGACGAGAGGACATGCCTCCCTCCTCAAGCGTGGACGGGCATGGTGCAGGGTCGGGGGTTTGTAGAGGAAAGGGAATGGTGGGTGTCCCCACAGGTGGGGACAGCAAAGTGCAGACGGAATAAAAGAGAGAGATTCCAGTAGAAAAGGCAAAGTTCTGAAATACACCTACAGACAATAAAGACCATCAAGATCCCAGGAAACACTAGTTTAATGGCTAAAATCAGAGGCTCTGGATCCTACTGTCAGGTACAACAGGACTGCTGCTCACTCTAGGGTCCCATCCCCCCCACGCTCACTCTGGGGTCCCGTCCCCCCCCATGCTCACTCTGGGGTCCCACCCAACCCCACCACTTACAGCTGGGCTTCAGTTTCCCAACTGGGAAATGGAGATAAAATTTATATCTAACCCTTAGGGGTGTTTTGAGGAATAAATGAACAAATAAATACATAAAACATGGAAACTTCGTAGAACGGTGCCTGGCCTCTAGAGATCATTCCGTGAACGTCAGAAGATGTTCCTGTCATCATTACTATATTTATGCCACCAGTGCGCACACCACGGCGTGACTGAGTCTCCCTCCCCAGCCTGCAACCCGCTGTGGCCCAGGCCAAGCCAACCTGGAGGGACAGCCGCCAGCCTGTTTCTCTGACAAGCTGATTAATGACGATTTGACCTTGGGTTAAGTTACCGATGCTCTCCGCGTCCCAGTTTCCTCCCGGAGGACAATGGCTCTTTGATACCCAGTGCACAGTCTTACTTTCAAGGTAGAAACTCTTAGTTTAAAAAGGTGGCTGTCGTCTTCTGGGTCAAGTTTTTCTGCCTTGCACAGATCCTATTCCAGACCAAGACTATCTTAGGGAAACTCTTCAACTATGCGGAAGTTTGGGTGCCTGAGAAACACCTCATTTACCCAGAGATCCTGGCCAGGGAAGACCATGTGGTGGGGGGGAATTTTGTCAGAGGACTAACATTCATCCTTAAGGACCAAATTGTTACTTTTTATCATTTGTATGAGAGTCTTTCTAAAACACATAGATACATCCCTAACTTAACAAATGGAATTCTGGCCAATAAATCAAAAAGTTTCATAAAGTCAAAGGACAGTAGCAAGAGGAAAAGAAGGAAGACAAAAGATCCCACACACTTCCCCTCCCTTCTTCCCAAAGGAATGAGCCAGCACATCCATCCTGACCCCACAGCCAGACGGCCTGGCGCTCGAACCAGGGGCGCGTGCTCACCTGCTTCGCAGCTGCCTGGCTTGGAGGTAAGGAGCCCCGCGTCAGCACCGGCGGGCTCCCGGGGCCGCAGAGCTCAGGGAAAGGGTTGGGGATGGCTGGCAGAGACGAGGTTCTGAGCTGCTGGTCTTCTTCCTGCAGGCGTCTGGGAAGAGAGACACAACCGCTCGTTAATAGTTTGCTGTCACCACCCCCCGCCGACGCGATCCAGCAATCCCACGTCTGGAGATGTGCCCCAAAAAACTAAAGAGGGGCTCAAATAGATAACCTGGATCCCGGGGTCACAGCACGCTGCATCACAACAGTCCAACCCAAGCGTGCATGGATGCGTGAACAGACACACAAACGTGGGCCATCCACACAAGGGGGCACGACTCGGCCGCCCGAGGAAGGGAACTCTGACACGCGCTGCAGCTGGGATGAACCCTGAGGACATGGTGCTGGGTGACAGATCTTGTGAGATTCCACCTCTCTGAGGCACCTGGGGTCGCCGAGCTCCTAGCTAGGACAATGGTCACTGCCGGGCACTGGGGCGAGGGGCGTGGGGAGCTTCTGGGTCATGGGCAGAGTTTTTCTGCAAGCTGAGCCAGTCCTAGAGATACATACACAACACCGTAAGCATATGCAACACTGAGCACTGGTTCACTTCGACACAGCGGAGATGGTCAATCTTATGTCATGTGTATGATACAGGGACGAAAAGTCTTCTTGTTTTTTTAAAGCTGCCATTCTCAGACTCAAAAGGGTCCAGATTCCCTCACTCATTAAACATCCGGGGGCGAGGAGCACCGCGAGTGCGCTTACATGGCAAACAATGCTCCGCGCAGGGCCCGTACCAGGTGCTCTCTCCAAACACGGATGTGTGAAGAGGTTTTGTAAGAGCATTTTCAGGAGAATCACCATCCCCAGTGCCCTTGATGTGGTCACTTCTCCAAACACATAAAAGCAAAAGAGGCTTCGTGTGTCCTCATCTGCACCGTGGAACGAATGCTTGTTTCTACAACAAGGTCGTTGATCGTTGAGTGCGCTGGAGCTAAGTGCTCCATGTCGCCACCTCCCCAGAGCACAAAAGCCCGTGTTTGCGTGTCCTCAGAAACACCCCACAGGACCCCACTTCGCAGCGCTGAGGGCCACCGCAGAGCGTGCACCACGCTGCCCACTTCTGGGGCATTTCCTGCCAAGAATGCAAAATCCACTTGTCCTACAACTAAGCCAAACACACCCAGTGAGATGAATCAGATGCAATTACAAAAACAGCAGAAGAATCAAGTTCAAGGTCAAAGCCGAGACAACTGCAAGGCGCCTCTCTGCTTCCTGTCCGCAGGGCTCTGCTGGTGGCCTCCTCTCCACACTGCTAGGCTCTCCCGGGGGCCCGGACGCCCCCCCACGGGAAGGGAGCACAGCCTGAGCGACCACCCAGCATTCCGGGTGCCTGCGGACACTACGCCTCAGAAAGCCCTTGCGTTGACTGGACCTTCCAAGAATTTCTGAACTCCTTTGACAATTCAACTAAATTAATGATCAGTCGCTTTCTTGGGAGTTTTGCCACTCGAGAAATGTTCCGGGATCACTTTACAGGCTCTCTGTTTACCGACTGATCCTGATGCCAGAGGGGCCTGTCCGGCCCTTTACCTGGGGACCAGGACGCGCCCACGAACGGCGCGCCCGCTCCCACGGCAGGAAGGAGGTCCGTGCTGGGGTGCGGGACGGCTCTTCTCTAGCGGCTCGAAAGACATACCAGAATGTGGATGTGCGCGGTTAAGAAACGCCACCCTTCCCGTACCAGCCTCTGTCGTGGCCAAGTGTCCGGCCGATAGGCGGTCCCTTGTCCCAGACAGCCAGAGAAGGGGAGATGGGGCCAGGCCCGCTGTGACTATATTCCAGCCCCAAGACGCCCCCGAGCCAGTGACTAGCCTGAAGCACTGAGTTTTATGATCTACAAGATGCCAACATTCTGACGCCCTACACGTTAGCAGAAGCTTCTCTGAATAGGCTGTTGTGAAAAATGTTAAAAACCATGTTGTTTAGGGCAGTGAGACTATCCTGTATGATAGTATCAGCATGGACTCGTGTCATTACGCGTCCGTCCACACCCACAGGACGTACGACACTGACGGGGGCCCTGGGTGCCGACACGGCCTCGCGGGCTTGTCAAACGTTGTCCCAAACGTACCACCTGCTGGGGGACGTGGACAGTGCAGGAGGCCGTGCGTGTGCGCACGGGGAGTACAGGAAATATTCTGAATTTCTCTCAGGCGTGCTATGAACCTAAAACTCACCTTTCAAAAATAAGTCCTTATTAAAAAAAAAACAAAAACCCAGACGTTATGCTCGGTGAACAAGGATTCCCTTCTGCTGAAAACAGCCAGAACAGGTAAATCCGCAGCAACAGGAAAGCAGGTGGGTGGTTGCCGGGGCCGTGCGAAGGGGCGGCGTGGACACACTGCGGAATGGGGAGGGGCTTTCCTCTGGAGGGGTGGGAACCTTCTGGAACTAGGTAGAGGTGCTGGGAACACAACCCCAAAAGAGTACTAAAAATGCCTCGATTGTACACTGTAAGTGGTTAATTGTATGTTACGTGAGTTTCAAGTCAGTAAATTATTCTTAAAAATTAAAAGGAAAAAAAAAAGAGTCCCGCGTCGGCTTTATAGCAGTTCACACGTACCGTCCGAGGCAAAACTAAGGGACATTACATGGAGCTGGAGACAGTCCCCGTTCCGGAGGCTGCGTCCCTCCACTGTTACAAATCGAGACGTGGAAAGGGGGCGACGGTGCAGGAACGTCGGGGGTTGGGGATGGGGAGGAGAATGGCAGGCTCGTGCTCTGCCGTCTGCCCGGCTGGAACACACCCACTGCCCTCCGCTGTCCCTGCAGTCCACTCCTTCAGGATCAGGATCGGACCCAATGGTAGCCTCTTCCAGGAAGCCCTCTCTGCCTTCCCCAGCTTCTACTCTGCACCTGTCTCCGTCGATGCTCCACACCCCACTCCGTGGGTCGCCCCACAGCACCGGGCCCAGTTGGTCTTGAGCTCCTCGGGGCATCTCAGGCTGGGTTTGCATCTGGACTACCCACTCACCAGACGTGGGCCAGTCCCTACCCCCAGGGCCTCAGTTTTGTCACCTGGGCACAGAGGGCCACCACACCACCCACCTCGAGGGCCATGGTGGCCATCGTCCCAGCTAACAAATGAGGATTCAACAGAGACTACACAGAGGAAGTGCTCAGCACGCACGGGAAGTGCTCAACATAAGGCCTCCCTTACAAAATAAATCTTTGTGTGCCCCGTATCGGTCACCCCATTTTTTAAGTGCACTTGAAGGTAAGAAACAATGCTACTCCTGCAAGAGAAGTGAGGAGAGGTGAGGCCTGAGGCCCAGCGTCCACTCTGCCTCAGGGAGAGCGTCTGGTGCACGCCCGCCCCATGCACCCCCGTGGGACTTAGGACAGGCACCCCCACGGCCGAGGGCTGAATCTGGCCTGAACCTGAGGCTCAAGGGCTCCGGGCCACTCACCGGTCCAGGCCTTCTTGTCCATCCTCTGCCCTGACTCAGCTCTGGGCACGGTCGCTGTGCGGGCTGTGTCCCCATCTTCCCAGGGGCCCCCACGCAAGGCTTCCCTGGACGCGTGACTGACAGACCCCAGGCCCAGAGAAGCGCCTGGGAGAAAAGAGCGTCTCCTTCCAGACTGAGCTTCGCAGGGGCCAAGAACACAGGGGTGATGCTCCAGAAAGCAGAGTGGGGGGAAAACACCAGGAGGGGGGAGGTAGGGAAAGGCCAGGAGCCCAGAGGCAGGCGACCACCCCTGCAGATGGCTCTGTGCTTATTCTGCCGCCCGGGACAGAGCCGGCTACCTTGGGCAAGAGGCTTACCTGCCTGCAGAACACTGGGGATGTCAGACCAGAAAGAGCCTTACAGAAGTTTCTGGAAGCAAAAAGGCCCCCCCCCCCCCACCCCGACCCCAAGGAAAGGAAGCGAGATTCCCCAGAAGATGCAGTGCTAGGAAGGAACAGCCAGGGCACCCCAGCCTGACAGAGGCCCAAGAAGGAGGGCACCACCAGCCTCACACCAGAAAGCCCAGGAAGGCAGGGAGGCAGGGAGGCCTCGGTCCCTCGCCCCGTCCCTTCCCTCCATCCTCATTTGAAAACCTCCAGGGCCCACAGGGACCGGGCGGCGGCCACGGAGAGCTTCTCAGCTCGATTTCACAAACCTCTCCCCTCAGGAGGTCCACGATGCCTTCAGCACCCCTGTCTGCCCATCTCCCAGGCACTCGAGACACACTCAACACTCCGTCCCTCCCCCTCCAAAATTCAGGTGCTCACAACTCCCGTCCGTCCCCCTCTTTATCAGGGTCAGGACACCACCATCTCTAGGCTGAAACAGCCTCCAGGTCGGCCGTGCCCTATCCCGCCACCTCCCCGGACACCAGGCTGCCAGAATGATCTGCCAAAACCTAAACCCAATCTCCTCGCTCGCCTCTTCAGATCCTTCCCCGTCTCTCCCCCAGAATGGCTCACAAAGGCCTTCGGGATGTGGCCCTGACCTGTCGGGGTCATCTTTTGTTTACACCCTTCCGCTGAGGTGTGATCAACATGTAATGTCTACGACGGTGACATTAGCACAGGTAGGTCCCATCACCAGTCTCGCTTGCCAGACACACCCACGACCTGCCAACGCCCTGTCCCCGCTCTCTATTGTGATCGTTGAGGCTCCTCCCTCTCAGCAAGGTTCTCGGTCTACACCACAGTACTGGGACTTGAGGGCTCTGTGCTGTGGGAGATCCCTAGGACTTGCTCACCTTGTAGAACCAACACTCGGGACGTGCTGTCCCCTATTTCCCGGCCCCCGGCCTCCACCACTCCCACTCTCTGCTTCTCAGAGTCTGACCACCTTAGATGCGTCCCCAACGTGCAATCACGTGGCATCTGTCCTTCTGTGGCAGGCTTGGTTACTTAGCATGCTGTCCATGCCGCCCATCAGCAGATGAATGGACAAACGCAGTATGTAAATGGAGTATCATTCTGCCATAAAGAGGGAGGAAATCTGGCCACTTTCGACAACAGGGATCTCTTCTCCCCCCAGCTCCAACTCACCCCTCGACACCCAAATCAGAGATGTGCCACCTGCAAGGAACCCCCCCGCCTGCTTCCAGAAGCCCCTCCCGCCAGCCCCGGAATTTCCAGTGAATCCCCCGGGGGATGCCCCTTGTTACGTCCAGCACATTCTCTCACGAGGACCTCCCTCCCGCGGCAACGAGCAGGTGCTCCGTGGACGTCGTCAGAGCTGACCCGGACACCACGTCCCAGCCCGTGGGGCCGAGCTGGACCGAGCAGAGGGCAGTGCTGTGTCTGCACCCTCAGACCCGAGCCCCTCCAGGCCGGGGGTCCCACCTGACGGCGAGGATGTGCACGGGCTGGGAACGCTGCGCCTGCAGGGCCCTTGTTCCCGAGGCTGGCGGCTGGCCGCGGGCGTGCTGGCCGTTCTGCAGCAGGGGCACCGTCTCCGACTGCATGCCACGGGCCGGGTACAAACTCTCCAGCGACGCGTTCACGTCGTTCACCAGGGCCTCCAGGTCTACGTCATCCTCTGGGCGTGCGCGGCAACAGCGGGAAAACAGAACAGAGCAGAACTTTAGCAGCAGCGGGCGGGGGGGCAAGCACACGGGCATCTTGGGGATCAGGTCCCCAAACTCACAACAGTTCACACGACCCGGTGAAGGCGGGGGAGCATGACTGAGAGCGTACGTCCCCTAAGGACCCGCACCAGCACGTGTGTCAGGACTGGTTGACGCTCACAGGCAGCTCGGTAACTGCGGCCCAGCCGCACTTCCACGGCCGGCAGACAGGACACAGCTCTGGGCCCCTGCCTAGCTCCCGGACCCCTCGGCGTGGGTGGGCCACCCAGCGCGATGCCCCCGCTGCGCCGGCCTCAGTTGGCCAGACCACAACAGGTGGACATCGAGCCCTAACTAGATGAAGCGGGACTTCTCCCTTCCCAGAAACTCTAGAAGCGAAAGAGGGACACAGGAACAGAGCGGCACCTGACACGGACAGAGGCCTCGGCCTGCTCAGGGCTCCAGGAGGGCCAAGCTGCGTGGACGGGCTCACAGGCGGAGGCTGATGGAACGTGCACCTGCTGACCTCCAGGCGCCCTCCTCTGCCTTCGACTGGCCTGAGAGCAGGGCAGGCCTGGTCGCAGAAAAAGGCCTGACAGACGCAGAGACAGAAGCACAGACAACGTCAGGGGGAAGGACAGAAAACAAAGGAGGTGTGCCCTGGAGACTCTGATGTGAACTTCGACGTTATCAGCTTGGCCAGGATGCAGATATTTGGTCAAACAGGATTCCAGATGTTTCTGTGGCTTTTTTTTTTTTTTTTAATTTATTTTGAGAAAGAGAGAGTGACCACACAGTGGGGAGGGGTAGGGAGTCTTAAGCAGACCCTGCTGAGCACAGAGCTGGATGTGGGGCTTGCTCTCGAGGCCCTGAGATCACGAGCTGAGTGGAAACCAAAGTCAGATGCTTACCTGCCTGTACCACCCAGGCTCCCCTCTGTGAAGTATTCTTTAGACGAGAGTAACATTTAAATCAGTAGACTCTGAGTAAGACAGACTGCCCTCCACAATGTGGGTGGGCCTCGTCCGATCAGTTGAAGGCATTTAAGAAAAAAAAGGCTACAGTCCCCAAGGAGGAAAGAATTCCGCCTCCAGACTTGAACTGCAACTCCTCCCTGGGTCCCCAGCAGGCTCCCCTGCAGATGTTGGACTTGCATCCCCCTGCAGATGTTGGACTTGCATCCCCCTGCAGATGTTGGACTTGCATCTTGCATCTTGCAAGTTGGACTTGCAACTTTAAGCAAGTTCCTTAAAACACCCCCCCCCCCCCCGCCCCCCGTATACCCACAAACGCACATCCCATTGGTTCTGTTTCTCTGGAGAATCCTGACTATACACCGTGGGGGGTACAAGCCAGCACCCTTGGAGATGTGGGAGCGGCTGGGGCCCGGGGCAGAGACAGAGCCTGGGGCTCCGAGCAGCCCGGCGGGGCTCGGCTCGCAACCCCCCTACGGCCAGGCCGTGGTCTGGCCGGGAGCTCCGTAAAGCACAGCCCTACAATCGCGTGCTGAAGCTACTCTGAGTTAGTTTCTCTTATTTGTAACCCACTGCAACCCAACAGCACTGCCCCCTTCTGTGCATTTTCAGCTCTGTCACTTTTCACAACAGGGCAACCGTGAACGAGACCCACCCTACCGGAGCGCTTTGCAAGTCAAGTCACCCACAGGCCCACCTGCTCCTACGTGACACCCACTCAGCACGACGGGCTCGGGGCCCGAGACAGCTCGACCCTCGCCAAGCCAGGGCCCCAAGCCCCTACCGGCAAGAAGGCAGAGCAGAGAAGTCACCCGCCAAGAACTTGCCCACCGCAGCCCTGCTCTTGCTATGGGCTCCACACCCAGGACCCGAGGCTCAGCTTTCTACTTCTCGGCCCACAACCCCGACACGGGGTTCGCAATGGAGCTGCCCGCAGGGGGGTGACAGGAGGAGGCTGGTCATCACCCCGTTTCATAACAGAGCCTGGCATATGGTGAGCACGGGGTAGATGTTACTCAGTACACCCATTGCACTGATACCTACAACACAATATAAACCAGGGACCACTAACTGGTTTAACAGCTGAGGAACAGACCTGCGGGGGTCGAGCACCTTGCCCACGATCACACACAAGCGTGAAATAGCGAACCTCGAATCTGAAAACAATCTTTGCAGCCACCAGTTTGACCTCACCAGGTGTGTGCTCAATGCACGAGCTCGCAGACATTTCCGAAACTTGCCCTCCCTGCCTCTCCCACTCTCCACACACACGGCCTGGATGCCTTTGCTTCGGCTTCCCCGTCTCATGAGGCAAAAGGGCCCAAGAAGACAGAGCAAAGCAGAACAGCGACAAAAACCTGCCTGAGGAAGGATGCCTGGCATGGATGCCAAAGGGACAGAGGGTCTGGGGGCGCGTGTGGCCCCATGGCTACAGCTAGGGAGGGCGTGTGGTCGGCTGGGGGTGGGGTGGGGGTGGAGAACAGCTGCGGGAAGATTGAGGCAGGAGCAGAAAAGCTATGGACCCCCGGCTTCTTGACCCTCCAGGCAACGATGCCGGGGCGGGGGTCTGAGAGAGGCCTGGACACAGGACGTTATACCCAGTGGGCTTCAGATGGATCCCACTGGGTCCTGCAGACAGATGGACCAACAAGAGAGGAGCCGATGCTTCTGAAATGGCAGGAACCAAGACCAGTGAGAATTGTCTGAGCAGAGTAGACGGGGGTGGGAGGTGTGGACATGGACCCACCTCCCGACTTGAAACCTGTGAGCAGGGCCCCGCATGTCTCCGGGCCTGTGCGGGAGGAGGAAAGATGTTGACTAGATTGGGTTATAAAGAGTCAAAGATTAATCCCGTGGCCAGACAGTAAAAGGACCAAAGTGCTGAATTAATAATTCATAATTACCATGTGATCAATAACTAATCTATCACAAAGGACAACGCCAGAGTCAGCAGGCAGAAGTCTTGCTCAGAGTTCGGGGGCAGGGAGGTGAGTGGGCCGAGTGGGGCTCACGGAAAATCCGGACCCCCGGAGGGAGAGGTACGCACACACCGTTGTCCTCTTGTCTCCTGTCCTCATCTGCAAACTGAGGAAGCAACACTCAGCAGGGACACTCACAAGTCTGGGGCTTCAGGGAAGTTCTAGGATGTGTCCTACACTCCTATCTAGCAGCCCATAACAGTTGCCTGATTTGAGCTCTGTAAGACAGTTAAGTCTATGCTGCCCCCACTCATCCCGTGAACAACCCAGTATTTCCCCCAATGGACCATTTACGTCAGTGTGGGGTGAAGGCCAGAACTCACGGCAGTTCCCGAGTCAGCCTCGGGTCACGCCCAGCTGGGGCGGGATGCCACGGGCAGGCGGGCCGAGGGGCGCCACGGGCCCGGTGGGGTTTCACCCAGCTGCCGCTCACACGTCCTCAAAACCAGGAGAAAACCCAGCAGAAGACACTGGCCACCCCCGGACAAACAGGCTCGCTCTCTGACAGATTTCTTCTGAGACCATGCCATGTGTTGGCCCTCCGGGTGGGTTTTCACTGGAGTTAGCCTTTCCCTACGGAAGCCCCTGGCGGTGTCCACAGAGGCGGCCCGCGGTGTCTTCCGTCCTGCCCTTCCACTCCTTCTCGGGGCCGGCCAGGTCACTCCCACCTGGGTCACCCTGTCTGCAGTCAGGCCAGTGAGCTTTCGGGAATGGGAAGTAACTCTGACATTACTGAGTGTCAGTCTGACGGGGAAGTATAAAGACCCCAGACGATAAATGCAATGTGCGTCCTCAACATGCTCTCACCCCCTTCTGAAAGGAATGAATCAGTCAGGATTTTCCTTAAACTCTGTTAAACTCTAGTAAGGACTAATAATGGGATCTTCCAAGCAGGGGTCTTAAAGGACTGATTCCAAGGAAGACATTTATCCATCACGGTCTTTTTTTTTTAAGATTTTATTTATTTATTTGTCAGAAAGAGAGAGCACAAGCAGGGGGAGCGGCAGGCAGAGGGAGAAGCAGACTCCCCGTGGAGCAGGGAGCCCGATGTGGGGCTCGATCCCAGGACCCTGGGATCATGACCTGAGCCGAAGTGAGATGCTTAATCTACTAAGCCACCCACGCATCCCTCTCCATCACATTCTTTTAAAACGTACTACACTGGGGTGCCTGGGTGGCTCAGTCAGTTAAGCGTCCTACTCTTGATTTCGGCTCAGGTCATGATCTCGGGGTCCTGAGATGGAGCCCCACATCAGGCTCCTGGCTCAGCGGGAGTCTGCTTCTCCCCTCTCTCTGCCTCTCTCTCAAATAAATACATGAAATCTTAAAAAAAAAAAATAGTACTGCACTATGATATTACAGAAGTCACCAAGACTTTACCGAGGTGACTGTCAGTTCCTGCAGAAACGCTTGGAATGGCTCGCATCCTGTGCATCCCGTCGGGTGCGGACGGCTCCGCGCCTCCCCTGCGTGGATTGCCACCCACCCGTGAGAGCCCTTCTGCGGAGAAGCAAACACAGCGGGCGCGAACGAGGCAGATGCTTCTGGAAATGGGTGCTAAGACGTGTCTGCTCAGTACAGACTTGATGCCAAAATATTTCCCGTGAGACTGTACCCCTGGAAGGTGCACGGAGGGGGAAGGGAAAACAATTTCACGTACACGGTTTCACGTCACACGGGCTCAGGAGGACGCGTCTGCGGCCCAGACACAGGTCAAACGACACGGCTGCAAATCCAGTTATTAACAGTTATTTGGCTTTCCTCAAATAACCCAAGTCCCACAATGATGCTGACTTTTGTCCCAAATATTTGGGTAGCTCATCTGATCTCAAACTCACATGTGCCCCTGGCCTCACTGCCTCGAGCAAACAGAAGCTGCTTCACTTCTAAAATAGACCTAAACTCAGTGAAACAAGCTCGCGTTTGGCTCCTCGATGATTCGGGGTGAATATCTTCCATAAGCCAAGCCAGGAGGCAGCCGGGCGCTCATCGGCGGACCGGGGGTGCGGAGGAGAGCGTGAGTTAGAGGCGAGGCTCCCACTTCTGGCCCCGCCTGGCCCCCCTCACTGCACCCTGCTGGGCCCTCCGCACCACACGGTGTCCCCTCGAACAGACAGGAAACAGGACACTGACTCTGCCTCAGAGAAACGCTATTTGCCCGACGTGCTCAGGATACACGTATGGACTGTCCATTCTTCCCAGACCCACGTGAGCACCTGTTACCACACACCGTCTGCCTGCCTCCTCCCATCTTCATACAGAAGGGACGCTCCTGACGAGATGGGGCCCAGCAGCCTTGCTTAAGATGCTAAAACCCCAGACAGTAATAGATTATTAAGAGCAGGAAAAAAAAAAAAAAGGAAAAGGTCGATGGCACTGGTGAGGTTGGGACAGAATAGGAAACAGTTATCTTGGCCTTCTTTATGATCCTGGCACACAGTGCCTAAGATCCTTATAATGTCCTAAGCTCTAAGAGCAACGCGAGCATCTTTTGTTCTACTATTTGGTCTTTTTTGGTTCCTGAAATAGCTCCGGAGCTTTCATAAAGGTGAAAGGATCATCTTCTGTGATATATAACATTCTGTTATTCATTACAAGCACTTTTCTTTCTTTTTTTTTTTTTTTTTTTTTTAAGATTTTATTTGACAGAGAAAGAGCGCGAGAGTGCATGTGCACACAAGCGGGGGGAGCGGCAGAGGGAGAGGGAGAAGCAGACTCCCCGCTGAGCAGGGAGCCCAAAGCGGGGCTCGATCCCAGGACCCTGAGATCATGACCTGAGCCAAAGGCAGACACTTCACCGACTGAGCCACCCAGGCGCCCCTACAAGTCCCTTTCAACCACACCTGAGTTTGTATTAATCAGGTGCTTTGGGGGAAGCCACCAGATAACCATGGGATGGGGACTGGTTGCCAGGGGGACCAACAGTGGGACTAGAGGGTTGGGAGGCTCAGCCCCACTCCCCGACCTCGGGGAAGAGGAGACAGGGGCTGGAGGTCGAGTTAATCACCAGTGGCCAATGATGTAAGCCATCATGCCTATGTAGTGAAGCACCTATATAAAAAACGCTAACCCCCAGGGTTTGGAGAGCCTCTGGGTAGGTCAACACATAGAGGCGCTGCGAAGTGGTGTGCCGGGCACGGAAGCCCCGAACGCCGTCCCCATATCTCGCTCCATGCCTCTCTGCCGCCTGACTGTTCCTGAGCTGCATCCTTTATAATAAACGAGTACTCTAACTAGTAAACTCTCTGCCTGAGTTCTGCAGACTGCCCTAGTAACGGAACCAAGAAGGTCGTGTCAGAATGAAACGGCATCGTAGGACACACCCAGCTGGTGTCAGAGAATGCTTGATGTGGAAAGAAAGCCCGCACGTCTGGGGTGCAGAAGTGCTGGGTCAGCACAGAGAGGAAAAGGGAAGCTCTCTTTACATACAGTGCTATAGCCGAAAAGTCCCGAACACGCGGAAAGGCCAACGCTCTTACACCTTTCTATCTGGACAGGAACAAGAGGTCCAGCCTGCAACGGTGTTTTCAACCTAAACCATGCTCACCTGGCAAACTATGTTTGTCGACCTCTAAGCCATTTAAACCTCGTGCAGACAGAACTCAACATTCGACTGACATACCTTCTGCACACCAATTAATCTTCTCCTTTCACAGAATCCAGCCACAAGGATTTAATTTTTAATCGGTACTGTTAGGCTGAAGTAAGCAGAATAAGAAAATCAGGTGTTACACTGGAGTTAGAGTATGCCCCTACTCGTATTCTCGATAGTTAGATACTCAGAAAACCGAACAGATCACCTGACCACCCCTCCAAGTACACGGGCAACTTTCAAATCCTGTCATCTGAAAAAATACATCCAACAAAGCTTTATTGTAGTGGTTACTATAGGCAGGCAGGATTTGAAACACGAAATAAAATCCCTGGAAGGATCCGTCTGGCATATACATATAAATACACACACAGCTTCGGCCATATGCTCACATCTCCTGACCTTTCCGCGCGTCTATAAGAGAAACTTCATTTTCCAACCTTTGTGGGAAATAGCGCTCTCCACTCCACCTGCCCTCCCCCAGACAATCGCAACTGACACAGTGTCTATGAATTGTGAAAGTACGTATCAAACAAGCTGATTATTTCAACAACTGGAAGAATCTGTGTGTGTGTGTGTGTGTGTGTGTTGCATTACAACCATATATGTGCCCTCGAAAAGGAGCCCCGCCTACACTTTTTGCTGCTGCTGGGCTCTGGTCAGCACTTAGCGGGTCTATGCAGAGTCGCAAGCCCGCAAACCCAATCCCGGGCCCAAAGCATGTTCCTTCCCTGAATGCACCCGGGTTAGCCTCGGATGGAGAAAAATCAGTATCACAGGAGAGAGTTGCTGAAACTGTAAGTTCCTCGCAGAAGGAGGGAGGATTCCTACAATCCCCAAACCCTGACACCAGAAACTAGTCCGTGACCAAATGACTGCCAGATTAGCCCACACACCTCCGGCCAGGAAGGACTCGAAAGACTGGCTGGGTGGCTAATGTATTCAAGTTCACGGGCTCTTCCGAAGCTTGAAGACAAACACTGGAAAGACGTTATGCACTCGCAGCCCGCCTCGCCGCACCCTGCTCCCCGTCCTTCCCAGTACGCGAGCCGCAGCTTTGAACCCAGTGAATCACCGTGTGCTGGTCTTCCTGCTCCTGAGCACAGTCCCCAGGCCCCCCGAGCACAGTGGTGTCAGGGAAGATCCTAAACGATCTGCAGACTCTGTGGCCTGGGTCACAGAGCTCGAGCACACCCACACAACTTCTCCTCGCTATCCCGTGGAAAGCTGAAGAACTCCAAAGGGTCTCAGAAATTAAGAGGCGGCAACTTCGCACCTCACGGCTAAGCAAAGCGAGGCCCAAAGCAGTGGTAATTCAGTGTGCGTGCCACATGGTGGCCGGGTGGCCCGACGTCTGAGCTGTGTGTGCACATGCAAATTAGTGGTTATCACCACTAAGGACCGCAATCATCAAGTGCTTATCACGTGCCCCTCCACTTCACATCACTGACTTTAATCTGTAAGGTAATGACAGGTACGATAACACTGACTTAGCAGTGAGACAAGCTGATGTTCAATGGGGTCAAGGTCCCACAGCTGCTGGTGAAAACGCCCAATGAGAACGCAGATCCCCTTTCTTTCAGGAGGGTCAAAGTGCTTCTGTGACAAGGGCACCCTCGGCCATGCCAGCCTGCCGTGATGGTCATGTGTCTAGACGGCAGTCCTCCAGCCCAGGCCACCCCCCACGGCGCTGGCATGCCCGCTCACACGCAGCTTCCTCCATGACCGGGGCCGAGGGGACAGTGTGGACACCACTCCTGGTGGCCAGCACAGGGGCGGGCTCCTGGGGGCCGATGCGGAATGGGGCCCAGGGCAGCCAGCAGGGACAGGCGTCTAGCTGGGGAGAGGAGTCAAGGAAGGGTCGCTTCCAGAAGAGAAATATTCCATCAACAAGATGGGTGTCCGGACCTAGTCAGGAGGCAAAACAAGAACTGGGACATCTCTAGGCCACGGAGGCTGGCGGGCGATGCGGGGACCCCTGGGGCTGGCTTCCCAGGTGACTCACTGGGTAACCCCAGGAAGACCGGCTTGGGAAGGTCCAGCACCAGGCTGCTCATTTCCTAAGTTGCACTAACCACGGACCCCACTTCCTAACAGACAGTAGGTCTCGGTACAAATACGTATGCTTCTCCACCAATCCTGCGGACCACACGATGGGGAGCCGTCCCCACCCACCGGTATTCATCTTGTGATAAGGTGTGCATCTTACGACGGCTCGTGCAAAGCTCCACCACAAGTGGACAGAACATGCAGAAACACAGGGAGCCCACGATTCCTTCCAGCTGTGCCAACAGCTCCTCCCACACCTCCCCAGAGCAGCTCGTGGCCAGGGCTAGAAGGGGCCCAGGATGCTGACAGTAACGGCTGCCAGGGAGGGAGGCTGGGCCATGTCTCCCCGGCCTGACCGATTCCTCCTTCTCACCACCAGGGCCATGGGACGCCCAGAATACTGCAATCCTCCAGGGGGTGGGGGGGGCGGGGAGAAGGGTAAACCACAAAGTCCAGGGCAGATCCCCGAACCGAGGGCAGATAGATAGCCCGGCGGCCAGAAGGCACTGCTTCTACCACCAAAGCAAACAAGCAAAAGAAGTTAAGATAATGATTAATCGCTATCACTGGACTTTGATTCCAGTGAGATTCAGCTGTTTAATCCATGTTTTAGAGAAGTGTCAAATGACTCTATTCCTCCCCTCCGCAACGCCGCCCAAAAGGGGGGAAGCCACTCATTTCGTTCCGTGACTCCGTTCGCAGAAATTCTAGAACTGGAACCCGATGACCGGTGAAGACCGCCTAGAAAGAGAAAGTCTACAAACTTCCCTTCTGTCTTCGACTGTGGCCTGCCTCACGGTCTCAAGGAAGCGCCCAGAAAGCACCCAAGACTGTGGTGTTCCGTGCGTGGGAATATACAACACAAGAAAAGAATTTTCCACTCCAGAGAAGTCACAGCCCGCCCTGCAAGGACCAAGGACCTCAGCTACACGTTACAGAAAAAAGCACAGACTCAGTAGTGCAATCTCTATTTGTACTATTAGAAGACAATTGGGAGGCGGGAAGGGGAGAACAGAAACATGCCCACAAAATATCACTCAAAAAAGACAGAATTAATTGCATTCGCGATTTACCGTGTTTCTTCTCCAGACTTCTGGTCCGGACCCCTAATTCTTCCATTACATCATAAAGCAGGGAGATGCTGGACGCCAGAAACTACGTAAACAGCCGGTCATTCTGGAAGGTTCTCACTTGCCATCAATCCTAAAAATATTAGTCCAAGAACACTGGACTTGAAGAGGAAAAATCCAGGTCACAGTCCCAAAGTCCACCCGTTCGCTAGCACTGCCCTTTCAAAAAAGGCAAATTTTTAAAGGCAAATTAGACACCGGAGAGTCTCTATTACCCCGTTCAACATTAACGCTCTGTTTCCATGATTTTAACTCTGTAAGTGTAAGATCCATTCATTCGACAAACAGGTACCGAGCACCAACTACATATCTGTCATCGTTCCAGGTACTGGAAATGCAGACGTTAACAAAAGAGACAGGAGTCCCCGCCACCTGAATATAACCACGTCTTTCCAACCCGCTTTGGGAAAGGATTTCCCTGGGAAACAAAGTAGCAGGGGAGGAGATGACATTTTACTACCTCTGGCAGAATGAGTCCCTCCACAGGAGATGCTGAACCTGCTCCCGAGCAGTGGCAAGTGAGGGAGGGACCAGCAGAGGTGACATCGTGAAGAAAGCAAGCGCAAGCTCCTTACGGGAAGGGGTGACCTCCAGCCAAGAGGAGGGAATCCCGCCCAGGACTGAACATCTTGCAAGAGAGGACAGGGACAGGCGTGGGGTGACAGCAGCATGGGGCGCGGTCTGTGTCGTCGGACGAAGAGAACCTTGGCACAGCTGACGGAGTGGCCAAACCAGAAAAGCGTCCCAGAGACCAGACACGCTCCTCATGTGGTTCTGCTCACTCCTGGCAGAAGAGGAGAATTTTAAAACGAGATCTCTGTTTACAGGCAAGACCGTCATCTAGAGGGCATTCAGCTCTAAGAAGCGCCCAATTTCCAAGGCCTCGGGATGGGGAAAGTCATTCCAGGAGAACGTACTGGGCGATTCCAAGAAATGGCACAGCTCCCGGAACTGAAATGCCCAGGAGAGGGGCTGGCTTTCCAGGATGTGGGGGGAAATGGGGTTTCGCCGGAAAGACGGGACGCTCCGCATGAAGCAGGTGGGCTCTGCGAATCTGGAGGCGTCCCCCTTGAACCCGATCAGCGAGGAGCGGGAGCACCCGGGCGGCTTTGGTTTGTGAAAACAGCCTTCTGAGACTCACCCGGATTCATTCTGAATCCAGTTCTTTGGAGTTGGGTCAGGGAAGGAACGGAGGGAGGTCCTAACCGAGGCTTATTATTCTTTTTGAAAACTATTTTTCAATTGAGAGAAGTGAAGCGGTATGTTCTGATGAATGCCCCAGAAGAAAAAGGGATGCTTGCAGGCTGGGCACGCGAAGGAGGGGAGGCCATGGGTCTGATTTCTGTTCTCTCTGTTGATGATGATGATGATGATGATGTTGATGAACAACAGCTCCCACTTCCTGAGCACCCAGAAAGCGCCAGGTCCTGGGCCAGGTCCCTCCACAGCCCAAGCTGTTTCTCCTCCTCTTGCCAAACCAGACAAGTAGGTATTTTCACAGATTTCAGCTGGGGATACTGAGGCAGGGCGTCTCAGCTCCCCAGACGTGGGGTGCAGAGTCCGATCCAGGGCTGTCCACCTCCGAAGCTGGACATGTTGCCTCCTTCTTACATTTTAATTTTTTTTTTTTTTCCCTCACTAAACTTGAGTTTCTAGAAGACTGGAGCTTCATGTTCTTTCACTTTGGCTTCACTAACTCCGCACCTGGCGCATAATAGGTGCTTAGTAAATTGGCACTGAATACCTAAACAATGGAGTCAGCAGCCTGCATAAATCCAGCTGTCAAATTTTCTAGAAAGCCAGCCAGGCAGCCTTCCCAAACCCTTTGGTGGCTGTTCCTTGGAAAAAGTCCCACCAGGCAGGTGACACACAGGCCACCAGGTGGATAAATGCCAGACTAATTCCAACAAGGGAGGACACGTGTCCAGGCATGGGGACCATGCAGGAAGCATTACCCAGCAGGCCAGAGCCGTGCCTGTGTGAGCCTGCCTGACCCTGTCAGGCCTACCAGGTCATCCCTGAGGTCACAGGATGCAATTCTGTCCCCAACCAGGAAGTACACTTGGGGCATCCCTGCCGTGAGAAATCTCTCTCCCTCTGAAAGCACACTCTTCCTCCATGCCAGTCTCTCTGGCTTCCCTGGCCCACCATGGATGCAGCTGAGCTTCCTAGGAGAAGACACGGCTTCATACATCCTAAGTCCCCCCCTCGCTCCACATGGCGTTGCCCACAGAAACACTGGAACGGGAGGAGTGGGGCTTGGTGGGCAGCTGGGCTCTGCACTGGGAAGAGCTCCATTTCCAGAGGGAAGATGAGAAGTAGGGTATGTTTCTCAAGTCATGGACCCCCTGCTCGCATCTCCAAGGAGCACTTAGCCCTTGACAGAGTGTGATTCGGTATCCCCTTGAACAAACTTTCCTTGTCTGCTATGTCCACTGCCCTGCGTGCTGGTCAAAGAGTAATTCAGAGAGACAGAGTGTGCAGGGGGCAGGGGGAGGGGGCGCAGTACAAGAACATTCGCTGGGATCGCTTACACAATCCTTACACCACAGCCATGAGCTGCATGCTATCACGCCCATTCCACAGATTAGAAAACCGAGGCTCAGAGAGGTGAAAATACACACCCGGAGTCTCACAGCTACTGGTGGACCCTCAGTTCCTACCCCGGTGAGCCTAAAACTCCAACATTCTTTTTAGTTTTTTTTTTTCCCCCCAAAGATTAAAAACGAAAACGTGATCCCCGGTCTCAAGGAGCCTAGAAAGAAATGGGAAAGACAGACACGAACTTGACAAACTATAAAACAAAACAAAGTGTGAGTTTTCAGGAGGGAAAAAAAAGAAAAAAAAAAACAAAACTGCAAGAGAAGATCCAAGGGGAAGCAACTTATTCAACGGGCAGTGGGGGGCATCCAGGAAGGAGGTGACAGCATGGGGGTCAGTGCGCGTCACCTACAGCGATGGAAGGGCCCCAAGGTGTCTGGACAAACAGAATGGTGTGCCCAGGCTGTGTTCAGAATAAAAACAGCAGCTTCACAGATAATGGGCAGAGGGCACAGTCAGTGGGGAATATGATTCGGTGTCCAGCATTATTTTTATAAAATACACCCACAGCGATGGAAGGACCATCAGCCTGTGCCCCCATCTCCTCCGGTCCGTGCGCCCACCCCCAGGAAAGGTCAGGACTTAGTAGAGTCTCTCCCGGTCAGAACCAAATGCAGAATTGGTGGGTGTCACGTGGGTGTCACTTACCACTCCCTGGCATGTTCCATGGGAAGCGGTGGACGGCGCCGGGAGCCAGCGGGCGGGCTCCTAGCTGCCCTGCCGGCGCCCAACTATTTAACCCACTGAAACATCAGCTCGTCGGAGGATCCCAGAGAGGTTTAGCCAGATGTGTGCATACAGTGCCTGCCCGCAGGTAAGAACCAGGAGTCTGGAGAACCTGCTCAGAGATGGGAGCAATTCACGGCAGGGCGTATCTAACATCAGCCGTGGCAAGAGAAGCAACAGCGGCAAACTTGTTAACGGACTTCTGAAGGCAGCAGGGACGGTGGCTCGCTTTCCTTACGAAAACCTCCAGCTTGAGATCTGCCTTCGGGGATAGGGTTTAGCATCGTAAAAGAAAAATAACTCATTCTAAAAAATATTCACCTGCAAGGGCTGGTTAACTGAGGGTTAAAAAAAAAAAACAAGTTAATTTAGGTAAGTCGTAATATAATGCGGAAAAGCATATTAGACTTTAGGAGAGAGCGTATTCTGGTTCTCTACCTAAGGGAGACCTAAGGGATACTCTTTCATCACTGATCTTAATACTGAATTATATCTAAGTTGTACCCACCACTTCCAAAAATGGACTGATACTTCTTTGGATGGACGCAAAGGTCCGTGTGTTCTATGGCCAATATATTAAAACCTCGCTGTGCACTGCTGTGTCCCCTGGGACTGGCATGGCCTAGACAAGCAACAGATATATGTCAAACGAATGTAAGAAACAGGAAAAGTGAGGAGCAAAAGTAAGAAAAGCCAACAGGCTGGAGGAACACAGGACTCACGGGGATAAAGCCCTCTACAAGCGGTGAGCATCCTGACAGCGAAGGAAATGTGAAACATTAATGGGGTCCAATGATCCACTAAAAGGAAACAGGCCAGCATGGCATGAGCCATCCGAGCATCAGGGAAGTGAGCCGTAAGAGCTGAGACCCGGGGATCACAAAGGGTGACATGGAATGTTTCCGTGCCAACGGGGAACTGGGAATGGGGAGGTCCAAGGTTCGCCTGACTCTGGGAAAAATGGAGCGAGCAGGTGCCTCAATGGCTTTTTGTTCTGTCTTCCTCACAGAGACAGATACTCTTCCGAGTGCAAAGGATGGAGCGGGCACAGGTCCAGGATAGGGGAGGAGGCTGCAGGGGATCCAACCTATTTGGCTGCTTCCGAGGACAAGGAAAACTCAGCCCCTACCTCAAAAATCTCATTTTGACACACTGAAAACTCTGAGGAGTCGGAAGGACAGGAAGGCACAAGCAGACCCTGGAGGACGGGGGGTAACTCGAGAGGCCAAGCGGGTCGGAGCCCACCGGCCAGGGCCAAACTGGGCTCTGCCACTCCGCAGGGGGTGATCTGGGTGACTCTTCTGACCTCTGGGCCTCAGTCTCCTCCCCTGCAAATACGGGATAACGAGAGTGCCCACCGCATAGCACAGTTAGTTGGATTCACTGGTTAACAGGTGAAGAACCTGTTTTTATAACAGGGAAGTCACCTAAACAGGTACGAAACAGAGGACAGAGGCAAGAAACCATGGCCTCCCTTTCTGAAGGTCTGTGATATTGTCATTTGAACGGATACTGCAGAAGCAGCATTAATCATGTGGGCAAACGCAATACTTAGACGTGGCCTGAATGCATTTCGTTTTCCAAAAGGCAGAAAGATGTCACTCTGTGGGAGAACAATTATGGATGGTTTTCCTCCTAGTTTTTTGCCATCTCAGCCCTAAGAAAAGGTGTTTAGGCATGGTGGGAGGGTGAAGGAAATCAAAATCATACTCAACGTCGGCTTCAATATCCAACCAGAGGCCAATATTCGTTACTATTCAGGATTCTGTTGAACACATCAGAAAAAGGACTTTATCTTTAGGGGACAGCATCGTTTCCCTATGAGGGCAGGATGCTAAGAAAATAAAAGTTACTTTGATGTGTGCGCGTGCGTGTGTGCATGTGTAAAGCAGGTAAAATGTTGATGATGTTCTCATGGATAATATAGTAAAAGATGGACATCCAATGAACTATGACAGGAGCTGGGTCCAAAAGCTACAATCGACAGGAGTCTTGCCAGTTAACTTTCTGGTTTCGTCCTCTCTCATCCCACCTCAAATGCTCCTGACACCCCTTAAATGGCACCATGGGAAGGGAAGGTCTTTGGTCACCTGGAATTACCAGAGCCTCCCTCCTGGAGGGTAGGGGTGGGAACTCAGGACCTTTCGGGAACCCACAAGTGCATCTATGGCATGTGCGTTCAGGAATTCCTTAAGAAATGATCTATTAGAAACAAGTATGAGCAAGGCACCAGAGCAGAACCTTCAGCATAAGTAAGACACGGTTCTTCTACTCAAGAAACGCACAATCCCAGGAGAAAGGGGGAAATGCGGTCCATAAAGTAACACTTACTCGTAACAGCTTATACAACGGGTGCATGCTACAAGAGTCCCCTAAATTACCTCCAAATGTGAAGATGCATGGACATGGCTTCGATTCCAATTTGAGCACTGAGTGACCTCTCAGTCCCTTTGGGCAAGTTACCAAACATCCCTGGCTCAGTTTCCCGATCTGCAGCTCTAAGAACTCCACAGAAAACACAGAAGACACACGGGAGGTTTTAGCATGGGACTCCCAAGTTATCACTGTCCTATTAGTGTTTTTCACCGTACTTATGCGAGATGGGGATTTGCTATTGGAGAATCTAAACCATAACGTGGTTCCTAAGTCGCACATGGTCACGGGGCGCCACCACTGGAAGAAACAAGAGCCAAGAAATATCTGGCCCCAAGCCTGGCCACCCCCAACATCTGTGACATTGGCCAAGGCTCCCTGCAGGGGAAGATAAAAAACCCTTCATCTTCTCTACTGACCTTCTTTTCTAACTCTGGTCTCTTCCACTTGGCAAACAGATTATCCAAGCCAAGTGCTGGAGTCTGGTGGCTCCACGGGAGCCCCGGGTCCCTGGATGTATGACTCCGGGCGCCATGGACAATGTCTGCAATCCATCTTGGGAGGCTTCTCTGTGATGCTCACACATTCCTGTCTCCAAACGGACCTCGGTCCCGAAATGAACACGCACACAAACGACCACAGAGCTCAGCCTCAGTGGCAGGCAGGAAGAGCCAACAGAAACAGCTTTTTTTTTTTTTTTTAAGATTTATTTATTTATTTGAGAGAGAGAGAGAGAACACAAGCAGGGAGGATAGGCAGAGGGAGAAGCAGGCTCCCCGCTGAGCAGGGAGCCCAACGTTGGGCTCGATCCCAGGACCCTGGGATCATGACCTGAGCTGAAGGCAGACGCTTAACGACTGAGCCACCCAGGTGCCCTGGTCTTTTCCATTTTAAACAAGCTGTTTCTGGGGCACCTGGGTGGCTCAGTTGGTTAAGCATCTGCCTCCTGCTCGGGTCATGATCCCGGGGTCCTGGGATCAAGTCCCACGGTCCTGGGATCAAGTCCCACATTGGGCTCCCTGCTCCACGGGGAGCCTGCTTCTCCCTCTGCCTGCCACTCCCCCTGCTTGTGCTCTCTCTCTCTCTGACGAATAAATAAAATCTTTAAAAAAATAAAAAACATAAAATGAGAAAAGACCAAACTTCAAGAAACCACAATCCTCTGAAACCTCACGTTATCAAAAATACAGTCAAAAGAAAGCTAAACCCAGAGTGACTGTGTTACTAATTCCATCCCTAAGTATAGACCCAAAGGTCCTGAGAGCAGGGACTCCAACAGGTACCGTACACCTGTTGTCTCCCGCTGCACCATTCCTGGGAGCTGTGGGTGGACGCAGCCCGGTGCACACGGACGGACGGACGGACCAACACGCAATGCGTGTGCACTGCAGAGGAGGATCAGTCACAGAAGGAATGAAACTGGGATACACGCTATAATGAGGATGAACCTCGAAGACCGTGCTCAGTGAAATAAGCCAGACACAAAGAAGAAATAGTATAGGATTCCACATCCGTCAAGTAACTAGAAGACGCAAAATCACAGGGACAGTAGCGTAGAGGTTACCAAGAGCTGGGGTGGGGTTGGGGATTATTGCTTTCATACATACAGACTTTCTGTTTGGGCGATACAAAAGTTTTTGAAATAGATGGTGCTAATAACTGCCCAACACCATGACTATAACGAACGCCACGGAACTGTGCACTTAACGACAGTTAAAATGATCAATTTGATGTCATGTATATTTTACCACAATAAAAACATATCTGTAAAAAACTGTCAAGAGCAATTCTAGCTATTATAAAACCACCAACTTTTAAAGGAAAACGCAACCCTTCCTGCAGTGTGTGGCTGGGAGATGCCTGAAGCATTGCGACGACTATCACACAAAAATAAGCTGCTTACGTTAGAACAAGCTAATAAACACGAGAGCACTAAATCCTCTCTGCCAGAGAGAAAGAACAGGTCAAGGAAAGTCACAGTGAGCCTTTTGTTTTAAACACCGGGTCCCCTGCAAAGAACCAGCCAAGTCGACCTCAAACAATGGAGCAAACCTTCAGGCCTCTAATCAGAGCATCCGAGGGGGCCCTGCAGATCACAGGAGGCAGAGAACAGCCCCGGACCTTTGTCAGATTCTGTCCTGTGGGCCCAGGGCATCTTGTTAAGAGGAACCCGAGCTCGAACCTGGTGTCAGATGCAAAGTGGGGAAGGGGAGGCTCGGAGAGGCAGGGAGGAGGGCCCCGCAGGGTCGGGGGATGGGGGGGGGGGGTTCCTGCAACCCCCAAGCCCACTCAGTCCAGACCCGGGGCTGGGGGCACCACAGGCAGAGAAGAGCAGGTGGCATTTGGACACACTTGACAGAGGGAGGTGTGCCTTCCTAGCCCAATCCCAGACCTCGAGCCTCGGCCACTGCCTTGTCCAGCTCTGTCGCCACATTTCCCATGTGCCATGAGTGTCCGTGGTCCAAGCACACACAGCATGCTTTCCCCTGCGTGCCTTCTGCCAGTTTTCCTACTTTGTTTCTCTTACTTAGAGGGCTTTTAAAAATAAACCGAGGCTCCTAATAGTCTGCGTGCTAAATGCACTGCAATGATTTGTCCCAGGCCGGAGTGTGCAGGTTCGTGTTTGGAAGGCCGCTGTGCCCCTGCACAGATGTGTATCTGCCGTGTCCTCAAACACCATTTTTCCTTTACAGTGGTGCTGAGTCTTACTGAGGAAATTCTTTCTTAGCCTGAGGGCACAAGGATTCTCATGACTCATTCTTATTTGAGTAAGTTTTTAGAAAATGCTGTTTTCTACTTGTAGTGAATGAACTGGCCTGAAACTGATGATTAAGGATAGGATGGGGGCAGGGTTCCAGTTCCCCTCCGCCCCTCCCCGCACCCAGCCCCGTGGGTCCTCGCTGCTCTGCTGGGACTTCTCCGAGCTGCACCGAGTTTCCATAAATGTGTGGGGCTCTTTATGACACGTCTATTCTGGTCCTCAGGTCAATGCGTCCTTGAATCATTAACACGCTTTCCTAATTGTGATGGCTCCTAAAGAAGCTTTGTTATCATTCCTTATGAGCCATCTGGGGCACGTGGCTGGCAGTCGGTTGACCAGTGACTCCTGATCTCAGGGTTGTGGGTTTGAGTCCCACACTGGATATAGCGATGACTTAAAAATAAAATCTTAAAGACAAAGTTAGGAGCCATCTGACAAATCATACCAAAACTGCAAAGTGTGGCCGCACGTGCATTAAATTTAAAGACAAATTTGATAATATGCGACATCTTTGCTAGTTAAGTCTTCTGATTCGCCATCACGGAAGAGCGGTCCAATTGTTTATGTCTTTTTTATGTCCTTCAGCAGCAACTTACACTTGGGTGTGAGTCTGTGTTTTCACAGACATGACTAATATTATTCTGTGTGTATGGTGGATGCTATACACTTGTGACAGGTTACGGAGGTTTCCTAAAGTTCCGGCTTAGCCAGGGTTTTGCTCTCTTCATCTGTTCTGTATTATGTGAGTGGAGAATTGTGTATATTCTCGTGGTCGCTGGTGAGATATCACTTTTCCCCCTTCAATCTTTCAATGTGTCAACGCCTTCACCATCTAACGTTGGTAAAGCATCCTTGCATGATTATAACGAACCCAACTTGGTCATAACATTTGTTTGATGTTTAATTTAAGGCAAAGGGGTAAATCTGACTACCGCTTTACACGGTTGTATGATCACGTGAAATAGCCCATATGGGGATTTCTTGTGCTGTCTCCTGCAGAGCTACAGAGCATGGTAAGATGAGTTGAGGCTCTGGTCCCTACCTCTCCGACAGCTCGTGTAAAAGGAGCAATGATTTGCTCCTTGAAGGTTTTGTGACACTCACATCTGCAAAACCCCAAGCATTTTTGAGGCAATGGTACCGGATTATAGACTCCATTCTGCCACTTAATTCCTTATTAAGATTTTGTATTTTGCCAGGAGTCGAATTATTATTTTCACTTTGCTTTCCTCTTTCAACTCTTCCTCCTTATTTCTTCCGAATTCTGTACCTGGAACTTTTGAGAGCTGTCCACACCACTCACAGAGCTATACATTCTGTCAGAATATTCCAGATGCATTCACTGTACAGGAGAAATAGTCTTGGTTTTCCTAGGTAATCTCTAGGTTAGTTTTTTAGGTAATCTCTAGGGATCAGGGTTTTTTTTGTGTGTGTGTTTTTTTTTTAAGACTTTATTTGTTTAGAGCAGTTTTAGAGGAGGGGATGGAGATTTCCCATATACCCAATGCTCTCCTACAAGCGTGGCCTTGCTCATGATCAACTTCACTCACTAGAATGGTACTTTTTTTTTTTTTAAACCACAGATGCTGACATATCATAACCGGCCAAAGTCCATAGCTGACTTTAGGGTTCAGTCTTGGTGTTGAACGTTCCATGGGTTTGGACAAATACATCCATCGTTATGACATCATACACAATATTGCCACCACTCTAAATCCTCCCTGCTCTGCCTAGTCATGTTTTTCCATTGCCACCCTGGCAACCACTGGTCTCATTACTGTCTCCACAGTTTTTCCTTTTCCAGAACGTCACAGACTTGGAATCCTACTGCCTGTCGACTTTTCACACTGGCTTCTTCCACACAGGACTCTGCATCCCAGCTTCCTCCCCATCTTTCTGTGACTTGATAGCTCATTTCTTCTTAGCGCTGCATTGTCTGGATGGACGAGCTTATTTATCCGTTCTTCTAATGAAGGACGTCATGGTTGCTTCCAAGCTTTTTGGCAGTTATGAATAAAGCAGCCATGCACATCCCTGTGTAGGCAGGCTTCTGTGTGGACATAAGCTTTCAGCTCTTCTGGGTAACAGCGAAGGCGCGTGACTGCTGGATCGTATGGTCAGAGTAAGCTCAGTCTGAAACTGACAAACTGCCCTCCAAAACACCTGTGCCATTTTGCATTCCCACCGACAGCAAATGAGAGTTCTTGTGGCTCCAACATCCTTGTCAGCCTTGTGTGTTGCCATTTTGTTTTTGCGATCCATTCTCCATTTCCCTCGTATTTGCACAGTCACAGGGATGAACTTGCTCATGGTTTTCTTGTGTTATTGTTTGAACTCCCTGGCATGCTCTCCACGTGGTTTTCCTGTGCGCCCATCTTCCTCAAGAGTGTCTGTGCTGAAGGTTTGCAGTTTTGGTAGATTTTACAAAGGACTGGGTTTTGGTTTTGTTCCCACCTATCGATACTTTCTTCATCATTCCCGTAATTTCTGATCTCAGTTTTTGTAACTATTTCCTCTACATTCCTTAGCATTCTTCATTTGTCATGCTCCTAATTTCCATTTTTCTGCCAAGATTACAAATGGAGTCTTGAACACTTTAAACAATTTTCTACCTGCAGTACACGCATTTTTCACTCAATTCTAAATGACTAATACTTTCATTGTGACTTCCACTGTAATCCACGAGTGGGGCAACGGTGTGTTTTAAAGTTTCCACGCACATGTTTATGTGTTTTCGTTTTGAACTTTTTTTTTTTTTTTTAAAGATTTTATTTATTTATTTGAGACAGACAGAATGATAGAGAGAGAGAGCACATGAGAGGGGGGAGGGTCAGAGGGAGAAGCAGGCTCCCCGCTGAGCAGGGAGCCCGATGCAGGACTCGATCCAGGGACTCCAGGATCATGACCTGAGCCGAAGGCAGTCGCTTAACCAACTGAGCCACCCAGGCTCCCTCGTTTTGAACTTTTTCTGTTGATTTCCAATTTTACTGACTCTGGATCGAAGAACGTGGCTTGCATGAAATAGACTGCTTCAAATTTAGTGCAAAAAAATAAATTTAAAACATAAAATAAAATTTAGTGCAGTTTCCCATACATGGCTGACTTTTCAAAAAGCTACACAGATTTTAGAAAAGAATCAAGAGTCTGTTGGGTGCAGGGATCTATGTTTCTACTAATCCGGGCCTGTTAATACTGTTACAGATACGACTGGAATGACTCTGACATATTTTGTATTTTCTACCTGACATCCTTTTTATTTTTCACATCTTGTTTCTCTTCCTTTTCTATTGATGTTGGTAGTTTTTATTAAATATAGATTCCCTTATATCTTTTTCTGCTAGATTAGAAACTATGTACGCGTATTGTTTCAGTAATTACAGTCAATATTTTAGTTGCAACTAAGATTTTAAAATACGTAACTAAGCCTGGGTGGCTCAGTTGGTTGAGCATCTGACTCTTAGTTTCGGCTCAGGTCATGATCTCAGGGTCATGAGATTGAGCCCCGTGTCAGGCTCCACGTTTGAGATTCTCTCTCTCCCTCTGCCCCCCCCACTCTCTCTCTCTCTCAAATAAATAAATAAAATCTTTAGAATACATAACTAAGTGTACATTTTTTCTAATGCAGTCTCAAATTGTTTTACGTTCTACTTCTCCTGAGTCGTCTTATATAATTGCTCATGGAAAAAACCCTAAAATGGTATTATGATATAACCACGCAGAGAACAAACCTCAACACAGACACACACACACACACACGCTCAGGGCGTCTAATTATCGGAAGTTCAGTTTAACCTTCGTTTAACAATTCATATGGAATTGACCTTGTGACATGTCGTCCCTTTCTCTGTGCATTACTGTGTCCCCTACTCGCCGCTTTGCAAGGCATTCACGATCTTTCTAAAGTACAACTTTCAATAAATCTTTCAGAGAAGACTGACAGTAACAAATTTTCTCAATCTTTGCCTGAAAAAGCTTTCTTTTGCTTTCAGTTCGTGTTGGTGTGAACCCGCAGACGGACGGTCGCCTTCCCTGCAGCGCTTCGAGAACACCCGCGTTAGCCCCTGGCACTTGCTGGGCACGCGTGGGCTGCCCGTCCGAAGGTCCTTCAGGCGCTGGGAAGTCTGCATTTTCGCCGCAGACCTTCTCTTTACCTTGGATTTCTGGAATCTTCCTAGATGCTTCCCAATGTGGATTAGTCTTCCCTTTTCCTCTTGGTTCTTTGAGCCCCCTCTGGGGACTGACTGTCCAGTTCTGGCCAATTCCCACCAGGCTCTCTTCAAATCCCCCCCGCCCCCCCGCACGCTCCAGGACATGTGAGTGTGCGTGTCCAATGGCCCGCTCGCATTTCCCAGGTCTCTCTGTGCTGTTACGAGGTGATGCCAACTCATTAATTCTCCTTAGACTGAATCCGGAACTTTGAAAATGCCAGTAACTATATATTTCACTTCTAAAACATGGAACCAACCCCCCCAGTCGCCCCACTGCATTTCGGTTTGTCCTTTAGGACACCGTGCTTTCATCCACCTCCCTGAGCAGGACACGCACACTTCCTTCAAAGCCATGGTCAGACCCATCTTCGCTGCATGCGGAAAGCAGCGGTCTGGTGATTCTGGTGGCTGTGTTTCTCAGGGTGTAGGGACTTCAGTTTGCAGACTCTTTGGGGCTGGCTTGTGCTCTGCCCCCACCCCGGTTTGGGGATGGAGCAGGGTGCCCAGCACCACTGCTGTCTCTCGGAAGGCTGCCTGGGCCCCGCCAGCCATGCCTGGCTCCCCGATCTGAACTGCCCTCTGTTGCTGGTGTCTTCTATCGCCCGGTGGAAATAAGCACGGGCACTGCTCACTCTCTAAAAATATCTGGCCCGTGGCCCAGCCTGCATGAGTCCTTCTGTTTTCCCTGTTCTACATGCAACGTGTGCAGAGTTATTGAGGATTGGAGGGAAAGGTGTTCGAGGTCACAGGTGGAGACGCATTCACTCGTTCCCTTTGGCCCTGCTTCAGGTGCTGGGACGTGCCCGATTCTCAGCTTCAGCAGCCGGCATGTAACTGGAGCAAGGAAGGGAATCCGCTCTGTTCTGCATGAAGCCCGCTCCACCTTCCGTGCTCAACCCTCACGGCCACTCACCGAGCAGCTGTGAAATCCATGGGATACTTGAATGTACATCTTAGTTTTAAACCTTAAAAAAGCTTTAAGATTTACTTATTTATTTATTAAAATTCTTATTTATTTAACAGAGAGAGAGAGAGAACACAAGCAGGGAAGAAGCAGAGAGAGAAGGAGAAGCAGGTTCCCCGCTGAGCAGGGAGCCCAATGTGGGGCTCGATCCCAGGATCCTGGGATCATGACCTGAGCCGAAGGTGGACGCTTAACTGACTGAGCCACCCAGGTGTCCCAAGCGTTAAGCTTTAAAAAGTTCTTTCCATGTAATTTTTTTTCTAACTTTTGGATTAAAGCATCAACGTAGATTTTTATATGAACATTACTACCCAAACTTCAATTATTTCAGTTTAAATGAGACCCCTAGTAATCAGTGAAATGTAATCAATTAAAATGTTCCTAAGCTGCAAAGCCAATATTAACAAATCGGGTTTCTTTCTTGTTCAAGGGTTCTCAAAGATGACCCTGACATTATGCTCGACACAGAAAATCCCAACTGTCTGACACGGCTTCTAACACTTGAGAAAACAGATCTTTGACTTCATGGGAAGCTCCCAGCTCTTATTTTTTGCTAAATTTCAACCTCTTTCTGATTAAGCCATTTTAAAAATCCTATTATCCTAATGCCTTCCAGCTCTAAAGCCTACAATGTATTGTACTTAACCTCTCCAGTAGTCCAAACCATGAGCTGAGCTGTGGGCATTTTTCCTGACCCCTCCCCCAGTCAGACTGCTTCCCTTCCCAGGCTGCTCCCTAACCCCCCCCTTAACAACGCGTGCACCGTTGGACCTAATTTGCTTTTAACCTCTGTCCTTTCTTTCCCATGATGATCCCATCAGAAATTAATAGAACAGGAATAGAATCATAGCAAGGCAGAGAACTACGAAGAGCACAGACACACAAAACTAGCCTGAGTGCAAATATACACACACCAACATCAAGAGGACTGCACCATGGAGGAGCCCCCGACAGGTAACGTCAGGTTCCCTTCATGTTGCATCCTGAGAGAACTCATGTGGAACTGATTCTGAAGTTCTGCTCACTGCGGTTGGCTCACGGAACAGAAATACAGGTTTCCCCTCGCTATTCGGAGCTCAGCGTTCCTGTGAAACCTTTCCGAAGCCGAAACGGTGTAAGACAAAGAAGCAATTACCATTAATTCATAGGACAAATTTGGGGAGCGTTCCAAGAGCCAAAAACCACCTGTCTCAGCCTCCTCTGATAATGGATGAACAAAAGACCTGGAGATAAACGGCAGGTGCTCACAGCTCTGACGCTGGATGCTGAAATGCTGAGCGCAGCTCAGGGGGAAGGGGCTTGGCGGGGCCACCGTCCTGCTCAGCACCCGCTGCCTCTAGAATGGCTCTCTGCAAAAGCAATGCTGAGTCTTTCTTCCTTCCTTTTTTTTTTTTTTTTTGTTTAGTATGTTGTTTATTTGTGAGAGAGAGAGAGAGCACAAGCAGGGGGAGCAGCAGGAAGAGGGAGAAGCAGGCTTCCTGCCAAGCAGGGAGCCCGATGTGGGACTCGATCCCAGGACCCTGGGATCATGACCTGAGCCGAAGGCAGATGCTTAACCCAACGAGCCACCCAGGTGTCCCAAAAGCAACGCTGAGTCTTTCTTTCTAAAAGCGGAAATCCTCTGGATTTCTTTAGGTGAGCAAAAAACAGGTACTAAGGTAGGTCTTTCGTGAAAGCAGAGTAGCGTGAAACAAACTTTCAAAAAGGAGGGGATGCCTGTGTATCAAGATATCGCAACCACGTTTTGTTGCTTTGTTTTGTTTTTTTCTGTTTAAGAATTTGTTTTCCTTACAAGAGGAAAAGAGCCAAGGTCAGAACCTTCTCACGTGAGTGCCAAGAACAGTTTCGCAGAATACGGAGTCCCAGCACCGTGGCAAAGCTGCGGGGGGGCTTATGGCATCCGTGCCACCACATTTTTGTCCTTCCTTACCCTGGTGATTCGTGAGCCGGTCCGGCGGGGCAGGGAAGCCAGGTCCTGCCAGATCTCGTGGACTGAGGGGGGGCGTCTGTTCCACCTGGTCCTGGAAAAGGCGGGAGCACAAAGGCTTTGGTCAAAGCAAGCACTTCACTCTTGTCCACATCCACCCTCCCCCGCATGTCCTTCTTCCTCAACTTCTTACTTCACTGTATTCACCTTCTTGGTTTTTAAACGTCGGTTGTTTAAAATACACCGTATAAGGGAAGTTAATCGTGGAAAGGGGCCACCTGCTTATCAAGGGCATCAGAAGAGAAGTTACTCTAGGTCTCCGGCTTAAATTGCTTTGCCTGAATAGCAATTCAAAAAGAATTATTATCAACTGTTGGATTTGAGCACGAAATATAAATAATTAGCATTCCACAGAGCACATGCATTTTCTGCAACAATTACTGGTAATCAAGCCCTAGGCGGTCTGTTATCTGGTACGGAAACATCCAGAGACTGCTTTATAATTGGCCCCCTCTACAAAGCAGAAGGGCCCAGCGGCATTTTTTTTCTTTCTTTCAGACGTCAGGATGAGGACAGAAATTTTAGGCAAAAGTTAAAACAGCAATGTTACAATCAACTCCACAACTCTAGGGAAAAAACGTCTTCGTGAAGATTATAATCAAGCCAATGAAAGACAGGTTAAAATGTGGGAAAAGAAAATGGGCCTTTTCATATTTACGCACTTAGAATACTAGCAGGGATTAACGTGGGGTGGAAAGAGGTCAAGTTTCGCTTTCAGATTTGAGAAATTCTGAGATTTTTACACTGCACGTGGATTACCTCCATAATTAGGTCTTAGAACTGTGTCTGCAAGGGACATCTACTATCGGCACAAAGAGCCGGCAACTCGGCGCCTCATCCCTTCCTATGCAAAGGGACCTCTTGGTATCGCCACCTGTCTCAGGTGGAATATTCCCCAAGCTGTGCCGGGCTGGACTCCCAATTTACAGCTGGGGACACTCAGGCACAGGAAGGTTATGTCCACCTTACTGCCCCCTGCCGGGAAGGGGCAGTCCTGGTATTAGAACCCAGGTGGTGGGGTTCAGAGCCCACGTGCCTTCCCACCCACACAGCCCAAGAAACTCAGAAAAGTTCATTCATTTTGACAAGTCTCTCTGTCACCTGAATGCTCCCCAGCAAGCAAGTGGCTCTCTGTCCAGAGCCTCAGCCTAGGGTTGTAGAAACGGATGGAGGATACTCTACTCCCTCTGCTGTGTGAACGCCAACCTGCGTGTGCACACACACGTGGGTCTGGTCCATGCTGTGCGGGGGGGGGGGGGGGGGGGGG